>NC_058404.1:25033473-25374705 GCF_002201575.2 Neomonachus schauinslandi
CCTGAGCCGAAGGCAGTCGCTTAACCGACTGAGCCACCCAGGCGCCCTGTATATGTCATTTTAAATAATCATTTGTGGGTTAGGAAAAAAGTATGATCATCTTAACAGATCCATTTTTTTTAATTGAGAAGGTAGGAACAGACTAGAGCTATTTTAGCCTTACAGAGTCACACTTATTTTAAAAAGAAAACCTACAGCAAAGAGCATTTCTAATGGAGACACACTGTCACGTGCTCTCTTCAACTTTATGTTGAAGATCCACACCAATATGGGGAGGGCAGTGGCAATAAAAGTCTAAGAATCAATTTTTTTGCAGAACGCTATGATTTTCTACTAAGAACATCTGACAAAAATAGTCAAAATATTAAAAATAATAAGAATTTAGCAAACCCACAAAAATTTAGAAAATGTAAATTTTAAAATTTACCATTTACGGAAGAAGCAAGTTTCAGAAAACTACACAGAGTTCAATATGTTTATAGAGCTCAAAAAGAGAACTAAATAACATCTTATTTAGGTTCACACATACATATATATACACAATTTAAAGCCTCTATTTTTTTTGTTAAGCAAGGGAATAAAAAACAAAACTAAAAACCTTAGCAGAGTGGAGGAAGACAAGGATGAGCTAGGAAAGGAGCATGTAAATGGATTCAGGTCACTGCTAATGCTCCAGTTCCAGAGTGAGGTGGTAGATTCACAGGGGAGTCACTGTAATAGTAGGCTTTATAATTTATGTATCTGGGGCACACATTTCATATCAACTGATATATTAAAATACAATAAAGAGGGGGCACCTGGGTGGCTCAGATCGTTAAGCATCTTCCTTCGGCTCAGGTCATGATCCCAGGGTCCTGGGATCGAGCCCCGCATCAGGCTCCTGGCTCAGTGAGGAGCCTGCTTCTCCCTCTCCCTTTGCCTCTCTCCCTGCTCATGCTTTCTCTCTCTCTCTCTCTCTCTCTCTCTCTCTCTGTATCTCTGTGTCTCAAATGAATAAATAAAATCTTAAAAAAATAAAAAATAAAATAAAATACAGTACAATAAAGAGATACTTAAATGCGATGGCAAAGGCGAATGTGCTTGTACCATAAAGATTTAGAGAAATTTTTATTGTGTTCTAAATTGCTGTGTTTGCTATCTATCTTCCGTAATTCGATTGGAAACTGCTCAAAGGGAAGGGTTATGACAGAATTCTCAGTGACACTTTGTAAATATGATACATGAATGCACCAAGTTGATGAAGAAAAAGGAGAGCGTCTACCCCTGCCTTTTGTTTACATGTGTTGCTTTTTCTCATGTGTGAGTCTAGATTACATCTGACCATGCGCACTTGGCCACAGAACAACTACACCTCTAGAATAAGACAAAGGTCCCTCTTCCTAAGGCTCTCAGGGCTTCAGGAAGTTTTTATTCTCTGTGTCCTCCAGCACCAACTCTACAAGTTGCCCTAAGGCCTCATCCCACCTCACTAATAGCCTTGAACTGGAGTCTTGACTCTGGGGAAAAACTTTCTGTATTCAAATTTCATCTTTTTTTTTTTCCTTCCTTTTATTTTAGTTTATCTCTTTCATTTATTTTATGCCTTGGACTTCAGAAAAGGAAGTGAGTTAGCTGCCATTTTTCTCCTTCTAGCTCTTCTGAGCTCTTTCATGTCCCCACAAATAGCACTGCAAGTCTAGTCCCAGATGGCTCTCTTTCCCTCACAGACAGCTCTCTGGGGAAGGTTGATAATCCCAGTCTTTAAAGAAATAGGTCCTGGGAATCCAGCAAAATGTCAGGTTTCTGTTTCCTCATCGGAGAATAATAAGCCAAAAATAATAACAACTATTAGAACAATGTTGCTTCCTCATGACCAGAAATGACCAGTCCCAACTTGGAGACAATTGAGCACACAAAGCTCTTTTATCTAATCTACATGAAATCTACCAAATTGACTGGTTTCAACAGGCCTCTCCAAAGCTAAACAAAATTAAAGCTTTTTCATAAACAAAGGGAAAAACAAAATAGTGAATATCCATGTAGTATGAATACATATCAGATTATAGTCTTTTTACTCTTGAAATAGATCTGAAGAAATTAATCTACATTTTATCAGGTCATATTTTTAAAACATTCCCTTTCTACGATTACTCTGTTACTTTATATCAAAGAAGTCAAAATCACCCCAAAGTAGTTATTCTTCTTTGTAACTAATAGAATCTGAAATTTTTTTATTTTATTATGTTATGTTAATCACCATACATCATTAGTTTTTGATGTAGTGTTCTATGATTCATTGTTTGCATATAACACCCAGTGCTCCATTTAGTATGTGCCCTCTTTAATACCCATCACCAGGGTAACCCATCCCCCCACGCCCCTCCCCTCTAGAACCCTCTGTTTCTCTGAGTCCATAGTCTCTCGTGGTTCATCTCCCCCTCCGATTTCCCCCCCTTAATTTTTCCCTTCCTACTATCTTCTTTTTTTTTTTTTTTAACATATAATGTATTATTTGTTTCAGAGGTACAGGTCTGTGATTCAACAGTTTTACACAATTCACAGCGCTCACCATAGCACATACCCTCCCCAATGTCACCCAGCCAGCCCATCCCTCCCACCCCCCACCACTCCAGCAACCCTCAGTTTGTTTCCTGAGATTAAGAATTCCTCATATCAGTGAGATTTTTAGTCATAAGGCTCAAATTCCAGTGATCTTATTTCCATAGTGTGGAAAACCTGATACATATTCAGTCATACAAAGTTGCCATGCTAGATAACAGTCTTTTGTGAAGTTTCTTGAATGCTGACAACCAAATAAAAAGTATCTCCTTAACTCCTTCGGTTGTTTTTCTAATGTATAAGAGGCTATCTTTGATAGTCAAGATATATCAATTCAAAGTTGCCAGATGTACATTGTCTGCAGTGACAAAAAGAAGGGCCTGTTACTTCTGATTTACTGTTATTCTTTGCACTAATGCTACCAATGCATCATAATGAGCAACAATAAAACGAAAGGGTTATGGGAGCTAAGAAGTAGTACTGCACCTAATAAAACGTATTCAGCACTCTTCTCTAAAGACTGTGGGTAGAGTGAGCTTCAACACCTTGTAAAGTTCCTTTGATAACAACTCTGTTCATTTCTACTTTCAGAAGGGTAGTATACTGAGATGTAAAGAGCAGACACATCTGGGACACCTGGGTGGCTCAGTTGGTTAGGTGTCTGCCTTTGGCTCAAGTCACGATCCCAGGGTCCTGAGATGGAGCCCCGATTCTTCTCTCTCTGCCTGCCTCTCTCTCTCTCTCCCTCCCTCTCTTCTCTCTTTCTTTCTCTGACAAATAAATAAAATCTTAAAAAAAAAAAAAAAAGAACAGACACATCTGCAGTAAGAACAAGGATAGTGGTAGAAATGTCACCAAATCTGGTGACAAGAATGCAAAGTATTTTATTCTTCCTATTTCTCCCTCTTCCTATTCAGGATAGAGTGCCAACTAAGTTCTGAAAGGAAAGGTCCCAGGTGAATATGGGCTTTTTAATTACTCTTGGAACGTATGGTATCTGTTCCTGTAGACTACAGGATGAAATAGCAGCTAAAAACATTGGTAGATATTTAATAAAATTATCTTGTATAGATTTAGGTAGAATTTGCATGGACTAAGTTGAAAATTTATTTGCAGAATGATAAGACATATGTACCCAACAGCCTGGCAGCAAGTAGTTATGTGTCCTCCTAGGAAAAGGCTAGAGTCAAACAACAATAAGGGTCTCATTCTGTCCCATCTGTCTCTATAATGTGGCTTTCTCCCATGTAGTGTGGATACAGAGCAGGGTGGAAAAGGAATAAAGCTGCCAGAACTGGGCTTTCTCTCCACTACTGCTCAGGCAAATGGGCAAGATGGTAACGGAAATAAGTGTCATCCTGATAGTGTTGCTTCTAGATGCACAGAAGCATAGCACAGTATGTCTTTGGTAGCATCTTTGCATACCATATCTCTTGACTTATATGAATAAGAAGATATTATGGTGTGATAGAAAGCACATTGGCATCAGAGAGAAGACATATGAGCTTCATGCCAGCTCTGCTACTAACTTGCTCTTTGATCTTGGGTAAGTCAGTGAAACTGCTCCTTAACTTGTAGGAAAAGGGGACTGAATATAATACTTCGCAAGGGGACTGAGCACAGGCTGGGAGAAATGCCTTCTCTGAAGGACCATGTGTAGTCTGAAATCAGTAATAAATATAATTTTGTATTTGAGAAAGGGACAACTAACTACTGTTTTTTATTTTTTTAAAGGATTTATTTTTATTTATTTTAGAGAGAGAGCGCAAGTGGGTGGGGTAGAAGGAGAGGGAGAGACACTCCCAAGCAGACGCCTTGCAGAGCATGGAGCCAGACATGGGGCTTGATCTCACTACCATGAGATCACTACCTGAGCCGAAACCCAGAGTGGGATGCTTAACCAGCTGTGCCCCTGTATTTTAAATTTATAATTGTTAAAAACTATGGAAGATAAACTCTACAGAAATCTAGCCTGATGGATAGTGATAGAATATTTGGTGATTATCACCTGAAGGCAGAAACATGCCCAGGATGGTACAGGGGTTGAGAGGGAAGGCCAAGAAGAGTTTGAAGATGTGAATGTTTGTTAAAGGTGTGGAAGAAAACAACTGCATATATTTAAATGTGGAAAAATACTGTGTGGACTGATGTGCTGAATTTTCACATAAAGAGATGGTGAATTCATTCCAAGACACCTTGGTATGAGATGCTCTGTCAGTGGTAAGAAGTCTTCCATTATCATCACATTATTTCTACACATATTTTTACATCCGACGGACCCTGCTTTTCACTCACACTGTGTAACATGACCAGCATATTCCATAGAGGAAAGGAATGGAATCTGTCTTCAGAGTCAGTGCTCATAGTATTAGTGGTTGTTGTTTACACTGTGATTTCCTAAATATGCCTGGCCTCAGTAACAGATATCTACTCATATGTGGTAATCCTTTTTATCTTTCAAATAACAGAAGTGTGCTATCAGAAAACATGGGAGGAAAGTCTCTCCCTGTGTTCCTTATTTTGATCCATACCATCACCTCCCCAAATATCTCCCTAAGCCTTCTTTTTCTTTTGTCTGTTCTCAGAACCCTGTTCTCCCATGGCTGTATTCTCATACATTTAGAGTGACGCTCATTATCTTGAGCTGTAAATGTTTATTTTCTTTGTCCATTCCTTGGTAGATCCTCCAAGGTAGAGACTTTTTTCTTTGCCTTTGCAACTCCAGCACATAAACAGATCTAAATAACTGTGTCATGATGACTAAATGAATAGATGCATAGAACATTTCCAGTGAGTTTGAGGAAAACGGTTATGGAAGTCTTTTAATTAGGCAACCAACATTTGCTGAGCTTTTATCATGAACAAAGAAGGTACTGCAGGAGCTGCAGGGGATAAAGAGCTGCTATGAAGAGATGAAACACAGCCCTTTAAATACTGTGAGACAATTAGACAGATAGGCCAGACCTTTTCAGATACAAATGAGTACAAGGCAGCATATTTTAAAAACCTGCAAGGGTTACAAACAATATATATCGGGGTGAGGCAACCTCACTGGTTGCTGACATTCATTTCTTCATGTGTTCATCAATTCTTTATTGAGTGTCCAATAAATTCCAAGCACAATCCTACATGCTAATCCCATGGCAGTGAGCAGAATCATTTGGGCAAGTTTCAGAGGGGGCAGTATGAAGAATTTCAATTTAACTGAAGGATGGGTAGCCTCAGGAACAGGCAGACAGGATTCAAGATGGCATTCCAGACACATGTACACAAAGCAATACTGGGTGAGGGGAAGGGGTGTTCCCCAAGCCCTCCGCCTCCCCATAAACTTACAAAAAGAACTGAGCACAAAAATCTTTTTATAGAGTATGTTATGTGGCATTCTAGTTTTAGTATGCTTATTTGCAGGAAGCAGTTTTTCTATAACATTTCCCTTTTCTAGAAATCAAAGGAGTTACTATTTAGATTGGATAGGAAAAGGAAATCATAATAGCAACCCTTCATTAACTTCACTGTGCAGGAGAAGTAGGTCCTGCACACTGGTGCCTGGGAGCTGAGGGTCCTGTGAACAGGAGAGCTTGTTGCTTACACTCCCAGCACACAGCCCTGCCCCGTCAGGAAAGCACAGTGCACTTTCAATGAACAAAGAGATAATACTTATTTCTCTAAGAGTCTGCCCAGTAATTAGCCTCAAAGGAGTCACTTGGTCATTTTACAGCTATGAGGAGGGAAGGAGAAAAAACATTTAGAACTCATTTATTGACACAGTTATCTGAAAAATAAAATCAGGAAGAAAAATCCACAACTAGGAATCTTTTTGAAAAGACCACCTTCTGACATTGGGAAAGATCCAGATGAGGTCAACGCCCTCAACTTCCTGTCCCAGAGAAAGAGAGAAAAGAGACCGAGAATGAAAGAGGGGGAGGGAAAGAAAGAACTTTGAAAAACATGGGACTTAGAAATTCTCCAGAGATAAAGCAAGAAAAAAGGGGACTTTCAAGAGAACTGCTTTTTAGAGAACTCTTAGAAGTGCTACATTTAGAAAATCAAACTATAGTTTGTTGGTTATTTAAAATTATATTCTATTAGGAAAGAATTCTTATTCATTAGCTGGACACAAGAAATAGATTGATCTGTGGTAATGGAACTGCACTGAAGGCTAACATTTTTAGCTGATTAGTGTGTTAGTTGAATTTTATTCTTCAAAAGAAGACTTCATATTTTTATATAATATACTGTTTTACAAAATTGGTTACCAAATTAATAACAAATATGCTTTTTGAGGATCTTTACCAAAAGTAATAAGCACACCTTTTTTTGTAAGTGAAGAAAAACCGTGAGCTTGGATTTTGGTATTTACACATGACAGGGGTAGGATGTGGTAGAAATGTCACCAACTCTGGTCTGAGGGGGAAAAATGGAATTATAGATTTAGCCCCTATTTCAAAAGGTCATTTGAAGTACTTTGAACTACTGACATATGAAGTGTCAGCAACATCTGTGATTTCAAAACTATAGTAGTGACTGAATATCAGATCACTATTTTCACATATTTTACAGCACGAGCTCTGTGTAGCAGGGAACAAAGTATTACTTTGGAGTTTTCTCAAATGCCAACTTAGCATTTCAAATAACAAGGGAATGCTTTAACAGGCTCACCCCATGTTAGAACATTTTATTGACTATATCTTATCAAGGCTCCAAAAAATCAAAACTTCAATTAGTAGAAATCACAGTGGGCTGGGAGTTAGGAGTTCTGTGTTTTAATTTTTACCCAATTTGACTCTGGGAAACACACTTTATCTTTCATATAGATATGTCCCTTATCTATAAAGCAAGGGAGTGAGACTAGATGATTGTGAAAACTCCCTCCAGCTCTAAAATTACGAATCTTGCCAAAATTGCTCTGCTGAAGTTGCACACCACACCTAATGGTGATAGGCTCCTGCTGCTTAAATTTTGGCCAGAATTTAAATTCTTAACTGATGACATTTGATTGTTGTATATCCATATATGACTTAAACTTTGTGTTTTGTAGTCCCTAAAATCATTCTGCTTTGTTTTTTAAAGGGCTTTGTAATAGCCCTCTCCCAACATTGGAGGATTTTTCTAGTGTCCACTGGTGACCTAGAGACTTGCACGGAGGGTCACAATTCTCATACAACTGTTGCTTGACTGTTCAACCTTGTGGTTTGTGTTGGTTCTTCTTGAGCCTATTCTATACTTTAATAAAGTGTTTTGGAGAAAATGGTAAATTATGATAATTTGGAGAAATGATGACTAATTCCTCTTTTCAACTATTCTCACACTATATCATAATACAGAGGCCAAAAGTAAAGGCTGAATTACTTCTCGGTGGGGGAGGAGGGGTGCGTGCAGCTAAAACCACTAGATTCCCAATGAGGGTTTGTGTGAACTTTGTTTTTACTTTCAGTCTCACTTAGCATTATTTGTTTATCCATGCATTCCCTCTGGAAAACTCCTTGTATTTTATTCTCCTTGGTATCCTTAGAATTTCCTATAACACCAAATTATTCAAGTAAAGTAACTACAGCTGCTTTAAAAATAAATTACTATTATACTACTCTCTTTTTTTTTCTCTCATGGCTGATATTTATAAAATAATTTTCTACTTCATTTTATATCTTTTGTAAGATACATCTCACCTCTGGCTTCATCACTCCAGATTTAATATCTAAGAATTTTCTGGTCATTATTATAATACAACATGACAGGAGCATATGTCATAATATATAATCATATTTGTTTGACAGGAGCATGTTTTAAATAATCTAACAAAATAGCCATAGAAATGATGACTTTTCAAGTAAGTAATTTTGTTTTGGGGCGCCTGGCTGGCTCAGTCAGTTAAGCCTCCGATTCTTGGTTTCAGCTCACGTCATGATCTCAGGGTCATGAAATTGAGCCCCATGTGGGGCTCCCTGCTCAGCACGGAGTCTGTATGAGATTCTTTCTCTCTTCCTCTCCCTCCTCCTCTGTTCCTCCCCCTGCTCTAGTGCTCTCTCTCTCTCTCTCTCTAAAATAAATAAATGAAATCTCTAAAAATAAAGTAATTTTGTTTTATTCCTTTATTCAGTAACCATTTATCAAACAGTGTGAGTGGGACATAGTACAGGATTTAGATTATGAGGAAGGGGAACGCATTTTATTTTATTTTATTTTTTTTTTAAAGATTTTATTTATTTATTTGACAGAGAGAGAGACAGCTAGAGAGGGAACACAAGCAGGGAGAGTGGGAGAGGGAGAAGCAGGCTTCCCGCCGAGCAGGGAGCCCGATGCGGGGCTCGATCCCAGGACCCTGGAATCATGACCTGAGCCGAAGGCAGGCGCTTAACAACTGAGCCACCCAGGCGCCCCGGGGAACGCATTTTAAAATGCTGAGTGCAGGGCACCTGGGAGGCTCAGTGAGTTAAGCATCCAACTCTTGGTTTCTGCTCAGGTCACGATCTTGCGGTTGTGGGATCGAGCCCCACACTGGGCTCTGCCCTGAGCATGGAGTCTGCTTCGGATTCTCTCTCCCTCTCCCTCTCCCTCTCTCTCTCTCAAATAAGTAAATAAAATAAAATGCTGAGTGCAACCAAAGAATTGTGCAGAGAAATAGAAGTGTATCAAGAACAAAGATTTTAAATGCCATTTTTGAGTTCAGGGCAGATCATCTAAAACAAGGTGTGTTCTAAAAATAGACAATGTTTTCAATTATGACAACTACAAAATAAACTAAGCAGTGCAGCCATTCACACCTATTGATAACACTGCAGATTTTATTGTGTTGTCTTAAACTGATTTTCTGCAGCTTAATATAAAGATGGAACAGTCTGTACCTAGAACGTTACTGTAGTAGGTGCTCAATAAACGTTAGTGGAAACATGTTTGGATCTGATCCCAGCTTTCAGACCTGAGGGGCCACAGAAACCATCTTATTTGAGGTCAAATCCCATAAAAAAGAGATATAAGCACATAAATCCTGCTTTCAAGGGCAATGTAGGCAAGGCTGAAAAGCTTTACATGTGAAACTCTACTGTGTGATGCTGGTCATGAAAGCAAAAATCATTGCAAAGAAAAAGGCAGTGTGAACAGAAACAGTAGAGAGATGCAACATAAAGGGACCATCTAGAGAAGAGGCCCAAATGTTTATCAACTACATAGAGGTATCATGCAGTAGTGCTTCTACAGTTTTATTTTGCCTGGGTCGTTTTATCTCCCTAGCTCGACATATTTACTTGATAATACTGAAAAATTCAGTAAAGGTCTTGAGTGCTACTAGAAATGCTATCTCTACAATATTAGGAAGACCCTTTTGAATGCTTTGTGGAAGTTGCTTATCTTCAGAAAGTAAACAGGTAGTGAAAAAAACTTGGACTTGACTTTGAGAACTAGGTCAAATCACTTCTTCTTGAACAAGAGTCCCCTCGCCAGGGAAATGAGGAGAAGAGCTATCTACCTTTGTAGACCTCACTGGTCTGCTGAGACAATCAAATGTAAGTGATGCTGTGTAACCTGGGAAACAACCATATGAAATGCTTATCATATTCTAGGGATCACCACCTACTGGAGGCAGTGAATCCTGAAGTCAAATTTTGATAAAAATCAACTGGAAACTTATTTCAAAACATAATGTCCTGGGTCAATCATCCAGAGATTCTGGTTTCAGTATGTCTGGAGAGGGGCCCAGGAATATACAATTTTTATAAGCACCCCCTCCCACCCTGGTTATACCAACATAGATGGTAAAGAGACGATACTTTTGTAAACACTGTCTTTCAGTGTGTGACAGAGGCTATAGTCCATCTTACCAGTGAAATAAGTACTGTACATAACACAAATTGACCTAAAAATATAAACAGGCTCAGAGACCCTTCCTGAAATTGTTAGGGATCCATGAACTCCAGATTAAGAACACCTAATCTAAGATTTTTCTGTGACCAAAAACTTGGTTGTGTGATACCTGGAAAAGAAATTATGTTTTCCTTTTTTGGACACAAAGCCTTTTCCCCCCCTTTTTAATAGTTGTCATTTCATTTAATATTTATCATTTCAATAAATTTGCATCTTTTAAAAATTTGGAAATGAAAGCTAATCAGAAAGTCCCCCAATTTTTAAAAATTTGGTTAATTTGTTCATTTGTTCATTCATTAATACAACATATGTTGTATTCCAAGCAATGTTTGGCTTAGGATACAAACAATAGACAAATCAACTACAAAACAGACAAAATTCCCACCCTCATGAAGCTTACATTGTAGAGAGAGAGAGCGACAGATAATATAAACAATGTATAAATACAATATGTAAGAAGGTATATAGTGATATGTGAAAATAAGGCAGGAAAAATATAGGAAATGCAAGTTTAGACAGGGTTGCCAAAAAATGCCCCACTGAGGTGACATTGGAGTAAAGACCTAAAGGACACAAGAGAGTGACCCAGCTTTGCTGGTGTGGGTGTGGGTGAAGAAACTGCAGAGTCAGTGGACACAACTAGCAGGAAGGGCTTAAAATAGGAGCTGCGGAGAGGTGGGGGTGGGGGGCAGGTGCAGCTGGAGCAGAGTGAGGTAGATGAAGCCTGCAGGAGATAAGCTCCAAGAAGTGAGAATCTTTGGGACCTATGGCTCTTACCTTGAATGTCATGTGAGCCTTTGGAAAGTTTTGAAGAGAAGAGTAACATGATACGATACTCACATTTTAACATGCCAGTCAAGTATGTTTCTGTGTGGGCAAGGAATATACAGTGTGGGTATCTGAACACTAATGATTCTCTTTGCACAGCATGCCATCTCCCTTTTCCTTTACCAAGGGAAAGTATTTTCATGCTTGTGATATTTGTTTGTAATACTTGCTATTATTAACAAAGAAGTCATTTTGTTCAATTTATAAACAGAGGAGTCATTTCACCTAATTTGAGGTGATGAACTGTCTACAGATTCTGATATCAAATCAACGATCATAGCTTTGTCTAACTAGATTGTTTACAATTTACTCATTCAGTCATTCAAGAAGTAATTGTTGAGAGTCCTCAATGTGTCAGGCACTTGGCACATGGGGATTCGGTAGTGAATGAAACCAACAGGATCCTAGCGTTGATAGAAGTCACAGCCACACTTGTCTATCCTTCATAATCTTTACCATCTATATACCCTTCAGCAAATTATCCCAATACTGCACATTCTACAATATTAAGCTCTTTCACACCCCCTTTTCCATTATGTACCCCTCAAGCAGTTTTGTTCCAAGTCTGATTCCTCCCTTCTCTGTAACATTGCTGGAATTTGATCATTACTCTGTGAGTGTGTTTGTAAATATAGTATTTTAAGAAGACAGTGACTTATTTTTTTCTTAATCGATGTTTCAACCAACAGAATCAATTTTTTCCCCAACCACTTTTTTTACTTTCTCATATTACATGGTAGTTTGCTTTTACAAGATTTTTTTTTTTTTATGCTCATGAAACTATGACCTTGTATAAGTTTCCCAGGAGACATGAATCTCAGCATTTTGTTGGACAAACATTTGTTTTTTGTAACTACATGAACAAGCCAAACTGCACGTAGTCCAAAAAATAATTCTGCCTTTTTCACCACACTCTTTTAAAATGCCATATTCAAGAAATACTAGTATAATGGCAATTGAGACATTTTAATTTTATCATTTAACCATGAGGAGGATTTCAAACCTTGGCACATAGAACGAAATAATTTAACAATCTGAGACAGCCTTTACAGTGTGTTCCCAACTGTTGTTTGTAAGCTGAATGGACATGAAGAAAAATGAAGGCAGTCATAGTTTGCAACTGAAGGATGTATTTATTTGCTTAAACAATTAGCTGAAATCAATATCTTTTACATCCTAATACATATTTTAGCAGAGATTCTAAAATCTATTTCAGCAGATAAAGAAGTCATTTTTGAAATTACATTTAACTATAAAATAATAGCATTTCTACAATGGTAATGAAGCACTATTGAGTTTCAAATTATAGGAAGTTGAATAAAAAGAAAACCTAACCAGGGTAGTGGGTAGTGGCATTTCTATAAATTCTTTTGAGGATAGTCATGAGATTTCCAATGAGATATGCTTTCTTAAACCAGACAAATGAATTGGTGGTTTAGTTTAGACTCAGTAAACGTTTCTCTCTGAAAAAAAAGCAAAATACTCTGGGCTATCTATTCTGTTAGTAAGCATATAAGGAATTTCTCTATTTTCATAACTATAACAAACAAAAACTGGAATATAAATGACTCTGCTTTATTACTCTTTTTTTGATAAAATGAGTAATTATTACATGTACATAATTATATTTCCTTTTTATTTTACAAGTAGTTATATATTTTAAAAATATTTCATCCACTGATTCTGATGGAAATACTGAAGAGATTCATTGTGATATGAGCTAGTCACTTACCTATTTTTCAGTTCTTCTGTTAAAGATTAAATTGCCTGAAAGGTTGTTGTGAAGAACAAGTAAGGTAATAACTGTGAATTCATTCTGAAAGGAATAAAAGCAAGAACTATAAGCCAGTATTGTCATTTCATTATTATTACTCATATCACAGTCATTCTCATTTGGAAGATGCAGGTGGTTCAGCTGTGGATGTAGCTGAGCAAATACAGCTGTGATGGACAATCTTGTCATTGGAATGCCCCACTGAGGTAACCCAGCAGCCCCAGAACAACCAAGCATGTATGATTGTAGGTTTACACTAACTGTGAGACTCAAGATTTGGTCAGGTGAGATCAGCATGGTTTAGACTGATCATATGCACAGCTAAGTCAGCATTCCCAGGTCTTGGTTACAACTGTTGCTATATGCAAAGGTCCAGGGCAAGCCGCTTGAATTCTAAGATCATTTGGGATCACTGTAGTATATGGAAGCAGCTCAAGTTGGAGAAGAGAAAAATAATTTCAGTTAGCCACTTTGCTTCCTTCTGGTGATTATATGATGATGATTTGTATCTAATCCTTCAGGAAATAGTTGAAAAGTAAAAACTCTAGCCATCACATTGTCAATTTGACATGAGGATATCTGGATATTTTAATGTTTCAGTATCTCCTCTAGCCAAACATAGAATAACATGAGTTGAGTAACACTTTTATTCTGGGTGATGTTTAGATTTCAGAACAGATGTAAGTGCTAAGGTTAGTCAAATTATGGGCAGATGTAGGTATAGTTATGATATGGTACAATTTTCAAAAGTAAACTAACTTTTAATTTTAATATAGCTATGAAGATGTATGTATGAAGAAAAGTTATTTGAGGGCGCCTGGGTGGCTCAGTTGGTTACGTGTCCGACTCTTAATTTTGGCTCGGTCATAATCTCAGTATTGTGAGATCAAGCCCCGCCTTAAGATTCTCTCCCTCTTCCCCTCCTCCACACCCCTCCCTCTCTAAAAAAGAAAAAAAAAAAAGAAGAAGAAAGAAGTAAAGTTATTTTGTATCTTATATTTAACTTTTTTCATTGGATAACTCTTCAACTACTGCTGCAGTCTTCTTTCATCTTTTATGTAAGATGTCTAAAGCTATCTCAAACAAAATTGGATGCTGGATGCAACTGAAAACAAGTCAGGCTTAATGTCAGCAAAGTCTGATTAAGAAATAGCCAATAAATGAATTTAATGTGACCTAAATAAGGCAAAAGATAATTATACACCTTGTTTTCTCAAATTTATTTAATCTGTTTTCCTTTATCTCAAATAAATCTTAAGAAAATCTGATATACATATATGTATATCTTTTCTTTTTGTTGTGATGATTATTTTATTTGGAAAAATTTATTTATGGCCATTGATTTTGCAAGACTTATTAAGGAAAACTTTTTAGCCTTAAAATAAAAAGTCATCAAAACATTATTAAGTTATACACTTAAAGGAAACACTTATACACTTACACAGAAAAAGAAAAAAACGTTCAGAAAATAAAGTATACAATTTCAGTTAAAAATAAATTCACTTTTCAAAATCTAATTCTCTTTTAAAACTAAACCTAGGTTTCATTACCCTTAATTTTAATGTTTTGTTGTAGAATTTGTCTTTGATTTTTTTTAAATGTGTTTTTAAGTTTATAAGAAAATGATATTAAGAGTTGTGAATTATGATAAGGTTTGGGGAGTAAAAACTGAAAATCCCAATAGCACCTATAATTATTGAGACTTCCACAATAAATGTAGAGTTGAAGAAACCTGTAATCTGGTATTACAAAGTTGTATCTGTCACAAAGTTGAAAAGTTTTCTTCAGTTAGAGAATACTCCATTGTGTTTTTGATCAAGAGTTTTATTTTTCTTCACATCACATCACAACTTGCCATTAGCATGCAAAGGAGCAATCCAGGATTCCCATCGTCTTTGTCAGTTTCTGTCCTATGTTTGCCTGTGGTGCATACAATATCCAGTAAATAATAGATAAAATTTGGAAATTGCATTTCCTGCATTAGCTAAAACAAATCAAGGTAATCTCCTCTTTGAAAGAGACAGTTATCCCTCAAATGACACTGGAAATATTGTCTCATGAGTTCCAAATGTCCCTTCCTTGTTCTTACAGAGGCAAAAGTTACCTCTATTTCTTTCTATTATATCAGCTTCATTGGAGCTAAGCTATGTGCCAATCTCCACATCTCCAAAGACTATTATTTACTCAAGTCCAACTGTATACTTAACTTTCTACATAAAAAGAGTCTTTGTTAGGGCCAGTGATCTCTGATTCTAGGTCATTTCACAATACTGGGATGATTTTTCTTAATTGCTTCATAAGGTTAACCTCTGGAATGATTGTGGCTTGTAAGGTACAAGATGCTCATTAAACTGGCCTCCTCAGTAATCCATGAAGTGCCTGCAAACTGGCCTCGGTTGCCTGTGTCCATCCTGGTCTCAAAAGAAAATGGCTAAAGGGGCCCATAATAGGAAAGCACAGATCCCCCTCCCCTGCAAGCCCCCTGTAGCTCCAGAAAATGGTCAAGAAACGATGTTGTTCCCCTTGTTGTCAAGTCCACTATTGTACATCTGTGGCTGTATATTAGAAACTACATCATCTGCACCAAAAATATTCCAAGCTGAGATAGAATGTTCCTGAAATTAAAAGGAAAAATTAAACACTGAACATTATGGAGAAAGGATGGGGGTGGGATTAATTTTAAGGATAATGTAGCTAACATTCTGAAAAAAAGAAACATTTTAGGAGATATAGGAGAGAAACTATTTTTTCAACCCTGGGAAATCCCATGCATTTTGCTTAAAAATATGCTTATATTCCAGGGTTTCATGATTCATTACCAACCTTTTTTCCATGTGAGTGTAAGTAGATACCCACAGTGGGATACCATGGACTGAGCAATTGCAAAGGGGGTGAGTCACCTGGTAAGCAGCCCGCCCAGACGTAATCACTGATGTTGACCAAGTCAACTAGAAGTAGTTTTCAAGATGAATTTTGTTTTTAAAATCCTATTCTTCAGAGTAAAAAGTGTATAAACATTTACTTATCCATGCTGTCAGTACTCTGGACCTATATTTCAGTGTACTGGGGGCAAAGTTTAGGAGGATTTAAATGTATAGTATTCTAAAATCTCTTAAAACCTGAAAGGTGTATGCGTATGTTTTCTGAAAAATGTTAAATAAGTAAGCAGAACACTTTCATGTTGTAATAATTTACAAAGTATTCTCAAAGAATCAGGAATACCAATTTATCTGGGCTGACTGGAAAAAAATATAAAAATAAAAAATAAAGGACAAGTAAACTACAATAACACCTATTCCAAAATGGAAGCCAATATTAAATTTTTCTTATATGATCTTGTACTTTAATTCTTAACCTATTCTCTACATAAACCAAAATTGACAAAATCTAGGAAAAAGATTTTATTTTAAGTTTATGACCTGGAAGAAATAAAGACTAAATATCTAATAAACAACTTACATTTTTCTTTTTTGAAATAGTTTTGAGAATTAGTAAAGAGTAAAAGCTCTGGAAGTCAGATTGCCTGGACAATAATCCTGTCTCCACCACTTAATGGTTGAGTGAATCTGGTCAATAAAGATAAAACATTTGAAAATGTATCGCAAATCAATTCTCTACAACCACACTTTCACCTGAACCAAATCCAGTTTATGCCAAATAGATATTACTCAATGTCACAAAAACAGTTGATACCATAAATCATATACCTAATAAGAAAATGTAAGAATGGGATGATATTAACAGCAAATGCATACACACAAAAATGTTCAGTAAAAAACAGCTTATATTTTAATCTCAGTGTGGGAGATGAGAAGACTTCCAGGGTGATCAGATTCCAAAAATTAACATTTGGAGAAAATGTTGCTAGTAAGTAAAGACTCAACAGCATATATCTCAGTTAATGCAGTTGAAAGATTGAGCCCTGAACACAGTAAAAGTTTGGAGGAGTGTTTTAAAGTCAAAAGAGACATGAGAGCTGAGTCCTAGTATTGTTTAATTTACATAGGGCCAAAAGTTTCTGCCTCCAGTGTATGATGATTTAAATCTTAGTCATAGCTAAATGAACAGGCCTAGGCCATGGTTTCCAATAAGTTTTGCCCATTGGGAAGGGTTTGTGGAAATCAGAAGATGAAAACAAAAAATGAGTGTTATTTTTTCAATTCTCACAATTTGGAAGTAACAGAGAAAGAAAACAAATGGACGTATTTTAATGCCCCAAAGTAGTATATTACACATGAGATTAAATTCCGTTATACTCTTACTGAAATACATTATATCCTATATTTTACATTCCTGAGGATTGTTCCTTAAGTGGTACCAGGACAGTACGATAAGCAAGGTAGAAATTTCATTGGTATTGAGGGCAAATATTATTTTCTGTCTCATTTTTCATGTTTCTTTGTTCTCAGTTATGGAAGACTTGTCTGTGTTATTTTTTATTCTTTCCAGAGGGAAGTTTACCATTCTTTCACTGAATATCATAAAGCTAATTTAAGACTAACTAGCCACTGGGGACCTTTTTCTTCTTTAATTTTTAGAAGACAAATCAAAAGTTTTTTGTTTTGTTGTGACTTTTCTGATTTGTAATTGATATACTACCAAATCTTTCCCTATAGTGATTTTGCCAGTGGGTTGATCACTATTTCAGTCAATAACCATCCCATTCCATAATGACTTAAACTATTCCCCAGCTTTTTTCTCAGGATTCTTTAAGTCTAACTTAGAGATGAAGTATGTTAAATATGGACACAAGAGTTTGAAATGTGTCTCTGTTTGTATTTCTCAGTAGTACATTGATATGCTGAATTAAGTCAGGCTCCCTGGAAAAACTCTTGGGTGCTGAGTATGCAGATTCCTCAGGTTTTTAATCTAGAAAAGGAGGGATGTCTGGGTTATTTTTGTTTTGTTTTCCTTTTTCAGCTGTTGCACCTCAGAGTAGGATGATATCACTCGAAAAAGAGGCCTCCCTACAATAATGTCTAGTTAAGTCTGTAGTCACTGGCATGTCGTAGATACTAATCTTGTCCCTACTCATTACTGTGGTTTTTGTGGAATTAACCAGATGTTCTACTTTTTGGGGTTGTTCTAGGTAATAGCTTTAATAATTAGTGGCTCTTTACTTTGTGCCTATGTTTAGGGTAGAAAGCCAAATACTATAAGCTCCGCAGCTGTTGTTCCATTCTCTGGTTTACAAATTCTGTGAAGATATAGACTATGTATTTGTACTTTTATCTCTGAAGCACAGGCTTGTGTTTGTTAGTGCCTAGAGCTTCCTGCTTCCTTCTTTAGATCACTGATTTACCCTCCCTCCTCTTCTCCAAAACAATTCTGCTTTCTTTTCCTGGTTAAAGATGAAATGAATATAGCAATCTGAGGCCAGCTGCTTACTGATTTGGACAGAAGTGGAAAGATACCAAGAGCTTGCAATAAGATCAAACCATGAAGCCAATAAACAACAATCTCTCTGCCTGCTTCCCTCTCTCCTCAAACAGTCCCCAAATTAAAATCACTCAGTTCACAAGTTCCCCCCCAAAAAGTGAAAGGACTAGGACATTCATTAATAAAGTCATGTATTTTCCAAATTCCGTATTTAAACTAAAGTGTAAGTCAAGGCCCTCTTGGAGACAGGCTGATATTACTTACACTTAGTTTAAAATTATAGTTTCTGCCCCCCCCCAACACACACACTTATAATGATGTTGATTCAACTGAATTTCTATAAAAGCCAATCCAAAATAAAGGTATTGAAAGATCACCAATTACTTGAATATTATCTTAGAAAATGTAAAGCAAATCATTTTCTTCTCTAATTATATTTTTATATATTTTTCATATTTTGCTTTTGTCTTCCTTAGTTTCAGTTTTTCTGGTAAATTTTTCCTGAAGATACAATATAGTTATGTTTTAGGTCTCCTTTTTACTACATTTTAGGATTCAATATGTATGTGCTCTTTTGAAACATCAGTTTGATACATCTATAAATGGGTCAGGAGCCTCATTCCAACTTTTTCCAAAACTGTGACAGAGAGTTTAATTTTTTAGTTTTCATGGAGTTTCTTAGAGTCTGCCAACTTAAAACCAAATAGAGATTTAAAATTCTGCCCATGATAGAATAGTTCACAGCAAATCAATGTTCCCACTAAAAATAATAGTAATGCTAGAAAATAAATACAAAAGAAACCCTATATATGAAGGCATCAGGGAGCTATTGAAGCAGGTAGGGATTAGTGTTCAAGATATCAGAAACAAGGGAATTGCGGAGAGGTCGCCCCAACTACTGTGAGGTGACATTCTTTTTTTTTTTTTTTTAAGATTTTATTTATTTATTTGACAGAGACAGAGACAGCGAGAGCAGGAACACAAGCAGGGGGAGTGGGAGAGGGAGAAGCAGGCTTCCTGCTGAGCCAGGAGCCCGATGTGGGACTCGATCCCAGGACCCTGGGATCATGACCTGAGCCGAAGGCAGTCGCTTAACCAACTGAGCCACCCAGGCGCCCCTGTGAGGTGACATTCTTCTCAGACTATTTCCTAATCCTCTCAAGCATTAAATGAGAGAAAAGAGACAGAGAATGAGGAAGAGAGCCACTGCTAAAAGGCAAGAAGGCAAGAGAGTTTCCAGCAGTCTCTTATTAAAGAGAGACAAATATTGGCAATGAGAGGTGTCACAACAGCCAGGACATGAGGAATATATTCCATGGAGAAGGGGCACAGGAAAATGGGCCTGATATGCAAGGGTTTACATTTAGGACATTACTGAATTCTAAGCCTATGCAGGACCAAAGAGCAAGAAGCCAAGAAGAGCTTTCAGCAGCCATATGGTGCTGAGAGAAAAACTGAAGAGCAAGTCTAACCAAGGAGAAGTTGATTAGTAAACCCCTCAGTTCTCACTTGGGATACTTGGAGGGTAACACACTTGGAAGGGGAGTGAACCAGAAACAATAAATCTTACCAAGACTTCAACCCGGCCAAAAGGTAACTCAGTTCCCAGTTGAATTAATGTGATTGGCCCCCACTATAGATGCTTACCAGCAAATAGGTTGAACTCTATCTGAAGGAAGAAAATACTATCCTGAGTCTCTACAGTATTTCATTCAAAATTTCTAACAGATGATCAAAAATATCCAGGCACTTCTGGGAAACTCACACTGGAGTTATCTCCTATCTAAAATTACCATGAAAGACAAATTAACTTCTGGATGTTATAGAATGGCATCTATATAGGAAAGCTAGAGTTATTAATATCTGGGTAAACAACAGAAAGCATATTTAATCTGATAGGCTTCTAACACCTTTTTCTAAAATCTTATAATGTATGCACATGCTGAATAAACTATATGAGAGCTATTTATGCTACATGCCTACAAAGACATAATACAACTTATATGTATTTTTTCTACAATTAATTTTGCCAGAAACTTCAAATGAAATAAATGAGAGATGACCATAAAAACAATAAAATCTTTAATCCATTAAAAATATATATATCCAGGCATATTGAGAAAGAGGAGCAAAGAAAAGCAAATAACAAATAGATGCACAAGTGATCTAGATATTAAAGTTATCAGTCATAAACTTTAAAAAACTGGTTAGAGGGTGCCTGGGTGTCTCAGTCATTAAGTGTGTGCCTTTGGCTCAGGTCATGATCCTAGGGTCCTGGGATCGAGCCCCGCATTGGGCTCCCTGCTCTGCAGGAAACCTGCTTCTCCCTTTCCCACTCCCCCTGTTTGTGTTCCCTCTCTCACTGTGTGTCTCTCTCTGTCAAATAAATAAATAAAATATTTAAAAAAAAACTGGTTAGATTCAAAGGAAGACACAAAGAAGTGGAAAAACGTTCCATGCTCATGGATTGGAAGAACAAATATTGTGAAGATGTCAATACTACCTAGAGCAATCTACACATTCAATGCAATCCCTATCAAAATACCATCAACTTTTTTTCAAAGAATTGGAACAAATCATCCTAAAATTTGTATGGAACCAGAAAAGACCCCGAATAGCCAGAGGAATGTTGAAAAAGAAAAGCAAAGCTGGCGGCATCACAATTCTGGACTTCAAGCTCTATTACAAAGCTGTCATCATCAAGACGGTATGCTACTGGCACAAAAACAGACACATAGATCAATGGAACAGAATAGAGAGCCCAGAAATGGACCCTCAATTCTTTTTTTTTTTTTTTAATTTTTTTTTTAAGTTTTTTTTTTTTTTTATTCATGAGAGACAGAGCGAGAGAGAAAGGCAGAGGGAGAAGCAGGCTCCCAAGGAGCAGGGAGCCCGATGCGGGACTCGATCCCAGGACCCTGAGATCATGACCTGAGCCAAAGGCAGACGCTTAACCATCTGAGCCACCCAGGCGCCCTGGACCCTCAATTCTATGGTCAACTAATCTTCAACAAAGCAGGAAAGAATGTCCAATGGAAAAAAGACAGTCTCTTCAACAAATGGTGTTGGGAAAATTGGA
Organism: Neomonachus schauinslandi; assembly: GCF_002201575.2. Lineage (NCBI taxonomy): Eukaryota > Metazoa > Chordata > Mammalia > Carnivora > Phocidae > Neomonachus > Neomonachus schauinslandi. Next base: position 25,054,929 of record NC_058404.1, read on the forward strand.
CAGCCACATGCAGAAGAATGAAACTGGACCATTTCCTTACAACACACACAAAAATAGACTCCCAATGGTTGAAAGACCTAAATGTGAGACAGGAATCCATCAAAATCCTTGAGAACACAGGCAGCAACCTCTTCGACCTCAGCTGCAGCAACTTCTTCCTAGAAACATCACCATATTTTACCAAAGGCAAGGGAAGCAAGGGCAAAAATGAACTATTGGGACTTCATCAAGATAAAAAGCTTTTGCGCAGCAAAAGAAACAGTCAACAAAACCAAAAGACAACTGACAGAATGGGAGAAGATATTTGCAAATGACATATCAGATAGAGGGCTAGTATCCAAAATCTATAAAGAACTTATCAAACTCAACCCCCAAAGAACAAATGATCCAATCAAGAAATGGGCAGAAGACATGAACAGACACTTTTCCAAAGAAGACATCCAAACGGCCTATAGACACATGAAAAAGTGCTCAACATCACTCGGCATCAGGGAAATCCAAATCAAAACCTCAATGAGATACCACCTCACACCAGTCAGAATGGCTAAAATGAACAAGTCAGGAAAGGACAGATGTTGGCGGGGATGCGGAGAAAGGGGAACCCTCCTACACTGTTGGTGGGAATGCAAGCTGGTGCAGCCACTCTGGAAAACAGTATGGAGGTTCCTCAAAAAGTTGGAAATGGAGCTACCTTACGATCCAGCAATTGCATTACTGGGTATTTACCCCAAAGATACAAATGTAGTGATCCGAAGGGGTACATGCACCGCGATGTTTATAGCAGCAATGTCCGCAATAGCCAAACTGTGGAAAGAGCCAAGATGTCTATCGACAGATGAATGGATAAAGAAAATGTGGTATATATATACAATGGAATATTATGCAGCCATCAAAAGGAATGAGATCTTGCCATTTGCAACGATGTGGATGGAACTGGAGGGTGTTACGCTGAGCAAAATAAGTCAGTCAGAGAAAGACATGTATCATATGACCTCACTGATATGAGGAATTCTTAATCGCAGGAAACAAACTGAGGGTTGCTGGAGTGGTGGGGGGTGGGAGGGATGGGCTGGCTGGACGATAGACACTGGGGAGGGTATGTGCTATGGTGAGCGCTCTGAATTGTGTAAGACCGTTGAATCACAGACCTGTACCTCTGAAACAAATAATGCATTATATGTTTAAAAAAGAAGAAGAAGGGCGCCTGGGTGGCTCAGTTGGTTAAGCGACTGCCTTCGGCTCAGGTCATGATCCTGGAGTCCCAGGATCGAGTCCCGCATCGGGCTCCCTGCTCAGCGGGGAGTCTGCTTCTCCCTCTAACCCTACCCCCTCTTGCGCTCTCTCTCTCACACTCTCTCTCTCTCTCAAATAAATAAATAAAATCTTTAAAAAAAAGAAGAAGAAGAAGAAGAAGATAGCAGGAAGGGAAAAATGAAGGAGGGGGAAATCAGAGGGGGAGACGAACTATGAGAGACTATGGACTCTGAGAAAGAAACTGAGGATTCTAGAGGGGAGGGGGATGGGGGGATGGGTTAGCCTGGTGATGGGTATTAAAGAGAGCACGTACTGAATGGAGCACTGAGTGTTATATGCAAACAATGAATCATGGAACACTACATCAAAAACTAATGATGTAATGTATGGTGATTAACGTAACATAATAAAAAAAAAAGAAAAAAAACTGGTTAGAATATTGAAGAGAACAAGCAATAAAATAGAGAATTTTAACAAAGATATGCATAAAATTCACCAGAGGCATCTATTAAAAAGAATCATATTGGGGGTGGGAGGCGCCTGGGTGGCTCAGTGCATTGAGCATCTGACTCTTGATTTCAGCTCCGGTCATGATCTCAGGGTTGTGAGGATCTAGCCCTGCATCAGGCTCCACACTGAGCATGGAGCCTGCTTCCCTTTCCCGCTTCTCCCCCCTCCCCTGCTCATGTACACGCTCTCTCTCTCAAAAAATAAATACTTCAAAAATTTTAAGAAAGAATCAAATGGAAATTCTAGGTATAAAACCTACATGACTGGAATTAAGATTTTAATAGACAAGTTTTATAAAAGATTTAACTTATTGACCTAGAAAATCAGTAGTAGCCAGGCTTATTCACAGATAAAACAATGGAATTTTTAAATGTGATATTAAAAATATTAGCAACAGGGGCACCTGGGTGGCTCAGTCAGTTAAGTTTCTACCTTCAGCTTGGGTCAGCTCCCTATCAGGCTCTCTGCTCAGCAGGGAGCCTGCTTCTCCCTCTGCCTGCCGCTCCCCCTGCTTGTGTCTTTCTGTCAGATAAATAAATAAAATCTTTTTAAAAAATATTAACAACAAGTAATTTGATTTCTAGAGGTGAATTGATAGAAAAAAGGACAGAAGCGGGCGCCTGGGTGGCTCAGTTGGTTAAGCGACTGCCTTCGGCTCAGGTCATGATCCTGGAGTCCCTGGATCGAGTCCCGCATCAGGCTCCCTGCTTGGCAGGAAGTCTGCTTCTCCCTCTGACCCGCCCCCCTCTCATGTGCTCTCTCTCATTCTCTCTCTCTCAAATAAATAAATAAATAAATAAATAAAATCTTTAAAAAAAAAAAAAAGGACGGAAGCAATAGTTGAAGAGAATATGGTCAAGAATTTTCCAAAACCCTTTCCCAGGAGGCTGCTGAAGATGGCGGAGTAGCAGGTCCTGGTGCTTGATGGCCAAGGCCATCTCCTTGGCTGCCTGGTGGCCACTGTGACCAAACAGGTGCTTCTGGGTCAGAAGGTTGTAATCGTGTGCTGTGAGGGCATCAACATTTCTGGCAATTTCTACAGAAACAAGTTGAAGTACTGGCCTTCCTCTGCGTGAACACCAACCCATCCTCTGGCCCCTACCACTTCCAAGCGCCCAGCCGTGTCTTTTGGCAGACAGTGAGAGGCATGCTGCCCCACAAGACCAAGCAAGGCCAGGCTGCCCTGGACCACCTTAATATGTTTGATGGGATCCCGCCACCCCAGGGACAGGAAAAAGCGAATGGTGGTTCCTGCTGCCCTCAAGGTGGTGCACCTGAAGCCTACATGGAAGTTTGCTTACCTGGGGTGCCCTGCTCATGAAGTTGGCTAGAAGTACCACGGAGTAACAGCCACCCTGGAGGAGAAGAGGAAGGAGAAGGCCAAGATCCATTACCAGAAGAAAAATTGACAAATACACACAGGTCCTCAAGACCCACGGACTCCTGGTCTGAGCCCAATAAAATTGACTGTTTACTCCTAAAAAAAAAAAGAAAAGAAAAGAAATTTCCAAAACAGGGGCACCTGGATGGCTCAGTCACTTAAGTGTCTGCCTTTGGCTCAGGTCATGATCCCAGACCGAGCCCCACCTCGGGCTCCCTGTTCAGCAGGGAGTCTGCTGCTCCTTCTGCCCGTACCCTGCTCATGCTCTCTCTCACTCGCTTGCGCTCTCTCAAATAAATAAATTTTAAAAATCTAAAAAAAAAAAAAAAAAAAAGAATTTTCCAGAACAGGTTAAAAGACAATTTCAAGAATGTTACAAATACAGATAAGAATAAATACAATGGGGCACCTGGGTGGCTCTGTTGTTCAGCGTCTGCCTTCAGCTCAGGTCATGTTCCCAGGGTCCTGGGATTGAGCCCCGCATCAGGCTCCCTGCTCCACGGGAAGCCTGCTTCTTCCACTCCCCCTACTTGTGTTGCCTCTCTCATTGTGTCTCTCTCTGTCAAATAAATAAAATCTTTAAAAAAAAAAAAGAATAAATACAATGATATTCACTTTTAGGGAAGTTGTAATAAAACTTAAAATTCAAAAGGGTAATCTTAAAAGCAAGTAGAAAAAAAACAGCCTTATAATCAAAAGATGAACAATATACCTAAAAGAACAAGTGACTCAGCAATAATTAAATACGTAGTCCCTGCACTGTTAGATACAATGGAGTACACATTTGAGGAGAAATAAGGGAAAAGTCTAGAATCGTATGAGTATTATGACTATTGGTTTATAATGCCTTATCAATGAAGAAAATGGGCCTAGCTTATATAGAGCCTCCAGTTAGAGAAATGAAGAAAATGGAAATGTACAAACCAATAAGAAATGTAATTAAAGGAATAAAGCAAAAACTTATTACTGAAGTGAGATGACTGTTTTTCAAATTACATTGAAGATTTTCATAAACTGTAACTGTCACTAAATACTGCAGATAATCACTCTGAATCTCTTCTAACACTGAATAATACTTACTTGTATTCTTGTAATTTTAAGAAAGTGCAGAGTGCTGTGGAATAATATTTTATAATAAAAAATAACTGGATCAAGACAAATTTGTGAGAAGAAAAATATGGTAGCTTGAGTTAATCAAAGAGTCAGTATTATGTTGGTCGTAAAAATAACACATTAAAGTTTTTAACAGTGGTTTTCTTCATTGCTTTGGAAGTGTAGAATGCACCTAAACCTACCACATCAATCATTGCAAATTTCTCTTTGTTACTCATTTGATTCTATCTACTTAAGACTGGGAACTCTAAGTCTATCCTCTGAGTTTATGATTCTGAAAAATTTTTGCTTTGCTTTTTAAGAAGAATTTGTGCATTATGGACCTACACGAAAGCTTAAAAACATATTGGTGTATTTATATCACAGACTTGACTAATACAATGCTTTGCAGATTCTGGATAACTGCAGGATATTGCTGACTAAGCTTGCATCTAAGTAAGAACAGTAAATCCTGGGTTAAGGGGAAGGAGAGAAATGCAGTACAACAGCTGCCTTTTGGATATTCATAATGCTCACTGTCATACAAAGGCTGAGAGAAGTATTACATTTTCTCCAAGAAGATCTTTTTGCCCGTGTTTCTCGAATTAAGTAGCCACTAGAATCCTTACTATTAATCGTTAGTTAATACTGATGTTCTTTGAAATTAACATTTGTTTGAACACTTCGATAAAACACTAATTAGAACTTGAAGCTTCCAGTGGCCATGGGGGGTGATTTCGTATCAGTTCAGCATAATTTAACAAGTCATGGAGGACCAATGTGTGTAGTAGACAAAATCAAGGCATTAGAATTATAACATGTTTATGTATTGTTTCTCTTGAGTTTTTTGTTATAGTTTTTTGGGGTTTTTTGTTTGTTTGTTTTTAGCTCAAATTTTTGCTCTATTTTTTTAACTAATAGAAGAACTATAGATAATGATTGGTAAGGGGAAAGCAAAGCTAGTCTCTGTGCTCCTGGAATTACCCTCATATTCTCCTTTAGTTTCAACTCAAACTGGGCAATAAAACAAAATAGGGATGAAGGAGATGTGTACAGAATACCATGTTTCTTCTGGCTTCCAAATCCTGAACATTTGTCCATTTGGGGGCTTTGAATATATTGAAGATGAATAAAATTTTTCATAATGGTAGTTTGATAGAATTATGCCAGGACATATTTTAAGTTTGGACTATTTGTTAGTATCACATATCATAATTAGAATTCACTTTCTGAGGAGGTATGAATAAAGCACTGTTCTTGCAAAATATTTCTAGGCATATATGTGGATAGTGAATAAAGAGTAAAAGTAATTCAACACAAAATGCTAAGAAGTAAAGTGACAGGGAAATTATTGTTGGAGAGAAGTAGTTGTCACTTCTCCTGTCTTTTTAAATTGACTTCCTTCCTTCTCACTAGTTACAGAATTCCTTAGGTGTACTTTTTCATCTAATGTCCTTTCTTACTGAGCTTTTATTCTTAGGACTCACCACCATGGCTTACTCTGAAGTATTTCTGTATTATTTAGAAAAAGAACTAGATGATTCAGAAAAAAATAAGCAGGGCTCCTTTAAATTTCTACTGAAATTTTAAGTATGTAAAAGTAACATCACTCTTTGTAGACATTACATTGAGATATATAGTTAATCAACAAGAGCTGAGAAAAGAATGTTAAGATTTTTTAGGCAAACTACATATCTCTTTATATTTACTAACATGTTTTCAAATAATAATAATAATGAACAAAGCCATTTGTATGAGTAGTACTTGTGAAACTCAATAATACCAAGGGAAGTCTCCAGAGATCATTAAATAACTTTTAGTGAGCATAGAATTTAATTGTTTTTCTCAAGTTAGATTCCATGGAGTCCTGTTTTTGCAAGATAAACTATAGGTGAAACAGATTTCTATGATCAAAACATGGGCATACTCTAGAGTATTTATAGACTTTCTTGATAATTCATAGATACTAGAAATATATAGCTACTTTTATCAAGGATGTTCTGAAAATCCTGCAGTAAAGAAACTAGTGTCTCTCAAAATTTATTTGACCAAAGACTTTTTCCATTCCAATACCTATGATCATCTCACAGATCCAGTGTTCACTGGAATACACTTCCAGGAACGCTGAACTCTTTTTATGGTCATGTTATCCTCCTGTTGGGAAGGGTATTCTTAGAGTAAGTTCAAAAAGCTGTTGGTCCAGAAAAAAAAAAATCATTTCTACCAGATGATTGTGTCTAGAGCTATCATAAGCTTCTTTATCACAAATGAATTGTGAAGGAAAAGACATTCTTTCCTGTACTAAACAGGTATAAGAAAGACAGAGGCATCAAGTCTGCCTCAACTGGCTAGTGGTACTTGGAAGATGATGTAACACTTCTTTCTAGGAAACCACAATCAACTAGTTGTAGCTTTCTGATGTCATATTTGCTACAAGTCCCCCAGAGTGCTAGACACAAGAACTTGAGTTTTAGGGGCGCCTGGGTGGCTCAGTTGGGTAAGCGTCTGCCTTCGGCTCAGGTCATGATCCCAGGGTTCTGGGATCGAATCCTTCATCGGGCTCCCTGCTCAGCGGGGAGCCTGCTTCTCCCTCTCCCTCTGCCCTTCCCCCTGCTTGTGCTCCCTCTCTTTCTCTCTCAAATAAATAAATAAAATCTTTAAAAAAAAAAAACAAAACAAAAACAAAAAACTTGAGTTTTAGCTTGGGTTTTATCCTTCAATGGAATTTTGACTCAAAAATAACATACAAGGTATATGTTCCTATTAGAATTTGAAAGGATGCTAAGATTGGTGCAAATACTAATTACATTTAAAGTTTGTTAATTTACACTTGGGTGCATTATCAATTTGGAATTTTTTCAGTTAGAGAGGGTTGTATAAATAACAGAAAATGCAGTACCTAAACCCAAACATGTGGCAGAGCTTCACTTATTCAGCAAGGGTCAGCAAACTACTGCCTGTTTGCCAACTCTGACCCTCTGCCTTTTCTTTAAAGTTTTATTGGAATGCAATCATGTTCATTTGTTTACATATTGTCTATAGCCGCTTTTGTGCTGGAGCAGAACTGAGTAGTTGTGACAGAGGCTCTAAGACACATGAAACCGCACAGATTTACTCTCTGGCCAATTATAGAAAAAAGTTTGCTGCCTCCTGGTTTGCAAAGTGTATTGGTGTGTGTACTGATATGTGTAATGAATCAGGGTCAGTGGATGGAGAGTAATCATGGAGAGGAGGTGACTGTTTTGGATAGGAAACGTCTCTGCACAGAGATGACATTTGAGCATAGACAGACCTGAAAAAAAAGTGAGAAAGCTGGCCTGTGAAACTCTGGGAACAGTCTGCTTGGCAGAGGCACCCCACCTGGCAGTTTGAAACACTAGAAATGCAGTGGGCAGAGGGTGACGTGAGAAACGCATGAGTAGTAGGAGACGTGGTCCTTGGGATAGGCCAGATCACTACTTCTTGCAACAGTAGATTCTGATTGTGAGTGGTAGGAAGCCTTTGAACTGTTCGGAGTTAGAGAAGTAACATGAACTCACTTGTTTTAAAACAATCATTCTGGCTGTTTTGTTGAAAACTAATTCCAGAGAAATAACTAAGAATGAAGTAGGGCAACTTTAAATTTAAAAAACAAACAAACGAAAACTGTAATATGTATTCTACCATCAGCTACAAAGATAATACTGATTAATCACCTGTCACCAGTAAAGGCCATACATGAGGACAGTAGTTTCAACTTTGGTAGCATAATAAGATCTCCTTGGTAGTTTTTAAAAAATGCAGGTGCTAAAGTACGCAAAGAGATCCTGATTTAATTTGATTGCAGTGGGGTTTGGGACATTGATTTGTTTGTTTCTTTGTTTGTTTGTTTGTTTAAAGCTCTCCAGACCTCTCTAATGTGCAACCATGAGTGAGAACCAGTGCTTTAGAGAAAAATATACAAGACCAACAAAATGTTAATTTTATTTATTTTTTTTTAAAGATTTTTTTTAAATTTATTTATTTGAGAGAGAGAATGAGATAGAGAGCATGAGAGGAGGGAGGTTCAGAGAGAGAAGCAGACTCCCTGCCGAGCAGGGAGCCCGATGCGGGACTCGATCCTGGGACTCCAGGATCATGACCTGAGCCGAAGGCAGTTGCTTAACCAACTGAGCCACCCAGGCACCCAAAATGTTAATTTTATATGATAGCTAAATATACAGTGCCATAGAAGAAAGCAGATTGATGTGTAACCTAAGTTGTCCAGAAGTTCACTCTTTCTAGGGACTTTATAAGAATCTCAGAACTATTCAGTGCCCTGGACAACTTTAAAATCAGATCAGGGACCTCGTTGTCTGAGGCAGGCATAACTCTGCTTAGATGTGTCAGTATCAAATGGCCTTTAGAGATCCCAAGCAGCCTCTCAATTCTGTTATTTGAATCAATTTGTACTACATTTATGACCTGATGGTGTTTGCTGGCAGGGAATTTCATAGGTTGGAAGTTTTAAACACAGTCATCTGCGACCAGACAAGCCCCTTAATGATAGCCACAGAGGCCGCTGCAGATCTGCCTACACAGGGGTCTCTGGGAGCTAGTTACCAGAGTAATACAACAATATTATTTGCTATACATAAGCATGTGGACCTTCTAAGCCTCAGACATAGCCATTACATGAGGTCATGTGTGCTGATGTGATTTGTTGAAAGAAATAAACATAGAATCAATCATGAGAAAAGAGACCTTCTTACTGTGAAAATGATTCACTTGGCTTCGATCACGTGTGAGATAGAATTCTGTGTTTTGACTGTAAGAAAATAGAAGTCATAGTTTGACATTCAAAAGATGTTCCATTGACTAAAATGTTCACAGCCATGTCCTGGAAACAGAAGAAATCAGTGTGGACCTAAAAGAGAGCCAGCAGCATGTCTAATGAAAATCAGGCCACAGGCTTTCAAATACACTATCACTCCTTCCTCTCCTTCCCTGTTTTTGTTTCACCTTGATTAATGCTTTCATTCAAGGGAAAACTGTGTCTGTTTGCTAGAGCCTTCAGTTCTCCACCTGTCAACTTGAGGAACAGTAGAAATGGCATCGAGGAGAAAAGGGCAAAAAGAGGTGGGAGCTACATAAATTTTGAGGACAAAGTAGGAGCTCAGCAGGTCATCCCAGCTTTTGGTAAATCTTAGTGTCATGATGAAAATGATTTCAGTGTTTTCGGGTACAGGCCTCAAGATGATTAACTCAAAACTTATGTGTCTATAAATTAAATATATTGTCTCAAGGTTTGCATTTTAACGTATATTTTTAGAAATGCAGATTTTTATTGACTATTTTATACAAGAAACCCTCAGTCTCCTTTAACACAAGAGCTGGGTCACATAACGCTAGTTTTCCCCCTAAAGGTACAAAGACATAGGGAAAGTTCCTTTTTCAAACCTTAAATCCGTGAGCATCTGGTGATCAAATACATTCTCACATTTCTAGTAGTATGTGATTTTTTTTAAATGTTTTATAAATTTTGGCAATGTGTCAAACAAATAAGCCATTATAACATCAAGCATCTTTTACATGGCACTGGATCTTAAAGATAGAGCAATGGAACAGAGCTCTGGGAAAACACAATTTCCTCCTCAGCTTGTCTGTTTTCTTCATTGTCCAGTTGCTGTGTGTTAAAAAGCTGCTTCAAAACTAAAAAAAAAAAAGTTTTTTAGTTACTCCTAAAGGGATTTTTAAATTTATAAAGCCCCAATTGTCCAGACAATGATTTAAAAAAAAAAAATCTAAGAATCTGTTTTTATGAGAGAGTCTGGAAAAGTGAAAATAATGAAGACTGAAAAAGGGTGAGTGCTTTTGGTGTGCTGACACAGTTTCTCATTTCAAGGATTAGTCTTGATAGGTAATTGAATACAGGACAGTAAAATTTGATATAATGTTATTTTCAAGAAAAGCACAAACCTGCTGACCTAATACAATAAGCCCAAATCAGGAGTAGTAGTCTCTTTTTCCAATTTATCTCTACAGAACACATGTTTCCTATATACATTTGGACAATATGAAAGAAAAAAAAAAAGAGTGGGAAGCAAGATACCTGGATTCTGGTCCCTGCTTCCCATATTTGGTTTGGGGAAAGTAATTGTTATTTCTGTAGTCCTAAATTTCCTCATTTATAATTGAGAAAGTTGTACCAGAGCTCTAAAATTCCTTATCTATAACTCTTTCTTGGTTAACTTACCATTTGTACTCCCTCAGTAGGTTTATCAGAAAATGTGTGTATTTGTTTCCTAGGGCTGTGTAACAAAGTATCACAAACTGGGTGCCTTAAAACAATAGAAATTTATTTTCTTACGGTTCTGGAGGCTAGAAGTTTAAAATCAAGGTGTTTAAATCTAGAGCCTTCTCCCTCTGAAGGCTGTAGGAAAGAATCCCTTCCTGCCTCTTCCTAGCTTCTGCTGTTGTCAATAATCCTGGGTATTCCTTGTCTTGAAGATGCATCATTCCTACCTTAGCCTTTGTGATTACATGGTCTTCACTCTTCTCTCCTGTGTGTCTACATCTAGGTCCAAATTTCTGATTTCTTGTAAGGACACCAGTCATTGGATTAGGGCCTACCATAATCCAGTCTGACCTCATCTTAACTTGATTATATCTGCAAAGACCCTATTTCCAAGTAAAGTCATTCACAGGTACCAGGGATGAAGACTTGAGCATATCTTCTGGGGAAGACAGTTCAACCGAGAACAATGTGTATGAAACCACTCAGCTACCTAAGATTATGTTTAAATGCGATATAATCAGAATATTTACTCTCTGGTCTGTATTTCATGCCTGTTTGTTTACCATGTCCAATAAAGCAGCCTACAAATTCAAGGAATAGTTAGATTTATTGACAGAGGCAGAGAGAAATTTCACCTCATTTTTTGTTAACAAAACTCAATCCACTCCAGCTCACTATTACCCACTTCGATAATTTATCAAATATTGCTTTACATTTTTATTAAATACTTAAGTGTATCTTGAATTCCCAAATCTTAAAAGGTATTATGTTTTTTATCTGCCTCTCCCCCTAGTCTAGTCTCGTTTCTTATATACCACAGATAATTCAATAATGACTCAATTGACAGACTATCACAATAGTTATGGGGTTCAGTTTCATCCTGCCAACATCCACCCAAAGTCCTCAGCCACATCATCCTTCTGTCACTCTCGTTTGTTCTTATGCTGACATGCACATACACACACATATACACACACACACACTCTCTCTCTCTCAGTACATTCCCATTGTTTACTCCTGTGCCTGCACAATTTTACAGTTCCAAAGATAATGCTAATAAATTTTGTGGATTGAGAATGGGAAACTGAAACTACTGGTTTCCTCTAAATATGCTTAAAATCTGGAGCAGGGACGTGTTGGGTTATGGAAATCTATTTTGTAAAAAGAATGGTGGCTTAGAAGTCATTATTATACCCCGAATCTGTTAGTTCTAGTTAGCTAGCTAGTTATAGGAGCACTATTATACCCCGAATCTGTTAGTTCTAGTTAGCTAGCTAGTTATAGGAGCACTATCTGGAATATCATCCTCATTTGTAACACTCTAGAATTAGTTTGTTACCAAGTCCATGATTAAATTAGAGTTTGTTATCAAATGCATGATTCTGTAGGAACATCCACTTTTTTTTCTCCTTCCAGTGAACACAGAGTAATTGGGGAAATTTTTTTTTTTTTTTATTTTTGTTCCAAAAAGAGGGGTTTTTTTTTTTTTTTTTTTTTTTTTTTTTGCGTCAACAGATCATGTCTTGTAAAATTTATAGGACCAAAGTACCCTGACATCATACATAATGGAAGAAAACGGCCTGAATGTAATTGCATAATCTTATTTCAGTATGTGAGTTTTAGAGATAAAACAAATCATTTACTTGCCATTTCAAATGAAGAAAGCTTAAGAGTCATGCAACTTATAATAGGATTTACCACTTAGGTATTTGACAATCAGAAAAACAGACTTAATTGTTAACTCGTCACACAAGGGACAGACATTTGTGATTGGTTTATGTGAGAACAACTTTTTTTTAAAGATTTAAATTATTCCAGAGAAAGAGTGTGTGAACAGGCAGAGGGAGAGGGAGAGAGAGGATCTCAATCAGACTCCCCACCGAGCAAGGAGCCTGATGCAGGGCTTAGTCCCAAGACCCTAAGATCATTACCTGAGCCAAAATCAAGAGTCCACCACTTAGCCAACTGAGCTATCCAGGTGCCCCCAAAATAACCCTTAGTCCATGCTTTTTCCTGACATCAGGTTACCTTAATAGAAATTTCTTTGGTGGAAATGTGACACTCCACCACGCCCTCCAGAGTGGCAATACCAAAGATTTCTTTCACCACTTCCCTCAAACCTTCCTGGGCACCCTTGCCCCAGAACATCAGCACACACTTTCCACAGTGAAACTTGCCTTTTTGTTCAAAGAGAAAATAGATTCACGGGTCGCATATTTCCTTCTCCTTTCCTTCTCCCCACAAATGTACATGTCTTTTCATGAATTCTTCCTTTCAGCCTTAATGAAATAGGAATCCCACTTGCCTCCCATATAGCCATAATCTTCACCTATTTCCTGGATCCCATCCCTTCTACCTCAGTGACTCTGCTCCATCAATTTTCCTCAATATCGATGCTATCAACAACTTTTCCTTCTACTGGCTCTTTCTCTTCTACTTACAAATTAGATTTAGTCTTCTCTATCTTTAAGAAAGGAAAACAGAAAAAAGGAGAGGAGGGCAGGACAAAGAAAAGAAATAAACCTGCACCAACTGTACGTAATCATATAGCAGCTACTCTGGAACCCTTTTTTTCTTCTCAGCCTAGCCTTTTGTAAGGCCAGTCTGATATCATTCTCTTCATAATCTCACCTCCTGTTTACACCTCATGTGACTCTGTCTGTCACCTTCACCACTATACTGGAACTACTCCTACAAATATCACCAGCCATCTCCTAGTTGCCAAAACTAAAAGGCATTTGATTCTTTTTCTTGCATTTTCACAGACCACATCACACTCTCTATTACCAATAATCTCTTCCTATAGGAGAAAGAGATTTCCAGCCCTGATGCTGTAAAGCAAAGATCATCCCTAAAATTTAGAGTATTGTCTTTTTTAGTGAAAAGAATTGAACACCTCCCCAGTAATGTTAGAATGTAAATAAACTTGCTATGTGTGTGTGTGAGTTATAAAACTGTGGGATTAAAATGAGACTTCTAGTGTTCCTATTTGCATGAGTGCCTATAAGATGTATTATATCATTTAGTGATTGATAATATATTGTTTTGTAACTATTCACACTAACTTTTCTTGGATTTTCCTCCCAAATTCAATCACAATTCCCATGTACACCATGTTGTTTAGTTTTCTTTTTAGTGAAGGACCACTAAAATAACTCAAACTAATGCCATAGCCTAATCAACCCTCACTTGACTTTTGACTGACATGGAAGAATTAATTGTGGATTTTATAGCTTATCCTTATTTGTTTCGTATTCATTCTCTCTTATTTTTTTTTCATTTATCAATGTTCTTCATGCAGCTAGATATAACAGCAATTAGTTGCATATGCCATGTTATAATGCTTTTAAACTTCAAATTATATTGTGAATTTTTTTTCTATCTCAATAACTATCTATTCATCATATAACCCATTGTTTGGAATTTGTGGCAATGAAATACATTTTACAAAAAATCTAGTAGTTTATAAAATTCTGTATTTTATTTATTTATTTTTGTATTTTTTATTTTTTTTAAAGATTTTATTTATTTATTTGACAGAGAGAGACACAGCGAGAGAGGGAACACAAGCAGGGGGAGTGGGAGAGGGAGAAGCAGGCTTCCCGCCAAGCAGGGAGCCCGATGCAGGGCTCGATCCCAGGACCCCGGGATCATGACCTGAGCCGAAGGCAGACGCTTAACGACTGAGCCACCCAGGTGCCCCAAAATTCTGTATTTTATAACATTTAGTTTTAAGATTGAGTATTTCTGAGAAATATGATATTGATTCTTCTCAGCCTTTCTATTGTATAGGATCAATTACCAAGTTCCATAGACCAAAGTATTTCAGGTAATTTTGCCTATTTTTCATTCAATGGAGAAAGTGCATTTCCAAGTTGAACCTCTACTTTTCACCTTCATAACTACAGTAGAAATTTTTAGACAGTAAGTACAACCTCAAATCCTAAAAGCCATTTTTCTTTTTCTTTTGCTTCCTTCCTTCCTTCCTTCCTTCCTTCCTTCCTTCCTTCCTTCCTTTAAGAGAGAGAAAGCAAGTGCATATATATGGGGGTGTGGGGAGGGGCAGAGGGAGAGAGAGAATCTTAAGCAGGCTCCATGTCCATCATGGAGCCTGACACGGGGCTCAATCTCACGACCCTGAGAGATCATGACCTGAACCAAAATCAAGAGTCTGACACTTAACCAACTGAGCCACCAAAGAACAACTAAAAGCCATTTTTCAAAATATTGACTTTAGGTATCTCAGTGGTCTGTGGCCCTCAAGTGTATCTCCTGCTTCTTGGATTCTAATTCATAATTGTCACTTAGCACCCATCACAAATTAAAAGTCCAATATTCATATCTACTGATTGAGAGTAATTAAGCAGATTCTTTTCTTTAAAATCACTACTCTGTATCATTGGGTTTCAAACCTCAATGTTTGTAAGAATCATCTAGGGCACTTGGTAATATGCAAGTGTCCAGTCTCACCCACTATGATTTGGTAGGCCTTGAAGGAGATCTGTGATCTGGCATTTCTAAAAAGCATCACAATGTTTCTGCCAGAGCTGTTGGATGAGCCACACCTTAAATACCACTATGGCGTGTACATTTTATCTTATAATTTCATTTTATTTGTCATGATGTGTTTGCCCATTTTATCATAAATAGCAAAGTTTCTCTAATGATTAAAATCAAAGTCTTCAGAGTAATAAAAGGCCTTAGACTTCATTGAATCCAGTGGTTTTCTGGATTCCTGTGTAACTTTATGATTAGGCAGAGATTCTACAAAGAGTAGAAGGACAGAGAAGGGTAAAGTCTCTGCCTTCCCTCACCACATCATGTTGCCCTACAGCCCTGCCTTTGATCTCTTCCATATATTGGATTATTGTGTAATATATTCTTTGAAGAAATGGTTCTTTGTCTTCAAGAAATATGAAAACCACAAATTAGTCCAATGTTTGTATTTCACAAATGAGATAACCAAGTCCTTAGACAAGTTTTCTTTGCTGCCCATGAGCATAAAGCTAGAAAATGTGAGAGCCTAGAGAAGCAGAAAACAAGAAAAGAAAATAAAAAATTACAAGATAATAAGATGTCCCCTGTTCTCAAGGAAACTAAAGTGTAACTGTGAGACAAGAATGGTGAAACTAGAATAAGAAACAAATAGTACTAGTGCAAATTATATTCTGTACTGTGTGCTTTGGGATGATTAGAATAGGCCTTATCAAGAAAGCAGAACCTGAACTAGGCTCGAATTGGAATAAGAATTAGAAAGAAAGGAAACACATGGATGTGCCCTTGCGGGAAGGAGGACCTTAGCATGGCATGTGAGTATGCTAAGAAAGAGACTAGAATACAAGGGCCTATGAGCTCTGGGTTGAGGGAAAGGGGAAAATCAGGTTGCAGTGATGGCTTAAGATCAGTGTATGAAGGAACTTTTGAAGAACAGTATGAATAGTTCACTCCTAACCTATTTCCTAATTTATTAAACTTCTCAATTCCTCTACGACTCTATTCAGAAAAATTACCCTAAAATACTGTCAAATAAAGAGAAGCAAATGGCCAGCAGAACACTCATTGGCCTTCTGGAATGGAATATATGGGGGAAACTGAGACAGAAGTGGCAGCAGGCATGAATTTCCACTACTGCCCATCACATTGAAGTACAACCCATTGGGATCCAGCTGGAACAGACATTAGATGCTGCAAAAAAAAACAGAACTGGAGCCAAACAGCCATATGACATTGCAGAACCTTTGGCCTCCAGCCCTGTTTTACCATTCCAGCATTCCTTGCTTGGGGAGCACCAGCCCTTTCCCTGGAATGATAATGGGGCTGGGGTCCATGATAGCCCGGTAGATTCCAGATCTCTTCCACCATCCCAACATTCCACTCTCTTGCAACTCAAGGGGCTTTTTAAAGATCAACATCATTAGGATCACCTTAAAGTTTGTTAGAAATTCAGAATCTCGGGCCCCAAAACAGACCTACTAAATCAGAATCTGTATTTTTAACAAGATCTCTAGGATATTTGTATGTCCCTTCAAGTTGGAGAAACACTGCTTTTTTAAAATTGATTAACTTCGGGGCACCTGGGTGGCTCAGTCTGTTAAGCATCTGACTCTTGACTCTTGATTTTGGCTCAGGTCATGATCTCAGGGTCTTGAGATCCAGCCCATGTTGGGCTCCATGCTCAACATGCAGTCTGCTTCAGAGTCTTGTCCTCTGCCCCTCCCCCCACTTTCTCTCTCTCCCTCGCAAATAAAATAAATAAATAAAACCTTTAAAATTGATTTACTTCAGCATTAGCTTGACCAGTTTCTAGAGAGCTCTTTGGAGGTTATTTCCACCTGGAAGTCCACCCTGCAGGAAATCTATCTTAGACAACTTAGCTCTTACCTCTCAGAGACTCAACAGATAGAGTGTGCATTATAATCTCCTGGGGAGCATCTTTTTTTCCGAACTCAAGTCACCGTGGAGTAGTGGTGCATTCCTCAAAGTACTATTCTATGAAAAACAAACAAATGGAGAAAAAGGTGCTATGCTTAGACATGTTTGAGAAATGCTCAGTTAAATAAAGCTAAATGATTTTATTTACTTCAGGAATTCTCAAAGTTTTCAATATGTGTATGGACATTATGATGATTCAGAAAATAATTACAGAAAGTAAAAATCATAGAAAACAGAATTTCACAAATTTATTTGATTATTCAAACATTTCTCTCAAGTCACAACTCTTAACATTTTGAGTGAAAAATCCCTGCTAAAATCCTCAAGTACCAATTTGGAGAACATTAAGCTAGGCCCATGTGTGTGCTTGAAATAAAGTTATGATTAAAGTAAAGCACACAGCATCTCTTGCCAATAGACATATTTTCTTATCCCATGACTTGCATGGACCCAGCAAATATGCATCTGCCACCCCTCTGTTCTCTTTTGCCACTTTATCTGGTTTCTTTTTTTTTTTTTAAGATTGTATTTATTTATTCGACAGAGAGAGTGAGAGAGTACAAGCAGGGGGAGCAGTAGAGGGAGAGGGAGAAGCAGGCTTCCCCGCTGAGAAGGGAGCCTGACATGAGGCTCGATCCCAGGACCCTGAGATCATGACCTGAGCCGAAGGCAGACACTTAACCATCTGAGCCACCCAGGCGCCCCAACTTTATCTGTTTTCACTAGCACACTCTCATACAAAGACCTAGAAATCACTGAGATTAAAAGACTAATAAGAAAAACAAAAGTCCTTTCCTTCCTGAGCTCTACATTTTAATCATAGCCCTTCCCTTGTTCTCAAAGAAGCCATTTGTACAGAGGGTTTTGTCTCTCTAAGACCAAACTGGGAACTCTGCTACCAGATTTCTGGCCAGTCAAGCAGTCAGTATATCAAGTGACCACCATGTACTTAACATTTTATTAGGAACTGTGAGGAGTGCAAAAGCATAAGAAGATATTATTCCTGCATCCCAGAGCTTCAGTCTAATAAAGGATTAAGAGTTTGTTTCTAACAAAGGTCGAAACTGTGAAATGCTCTAGAGAAAAGCATACAATTGAAAGGAACGAGATTTATTCCTGACCCCAAAGAGCTCACCATTTTTTCAAGAAAATAGACAAAAATGACTATCACAGAATGAGGAGCCTATGAGGGCAGTGCGAAAGGATTGATTAATTCTGAGAGAAAAGGGACTAAGAAAGGGGTCATAGAGAGGATGACTAATAAATTATGCCCTGGAGAATGGATAAGTTATTTCCACACAGAACAGGGAAAGAGGTGGATTCTGAGCTGAAGGGTAGCATAGATTTTAGGCTGACAGAGACAAAAACAGGTTAAGAAAGGTTTGTTTAATTTTTATGTATGTTAAGAAAATCAGATTCTGTGAAATTAGAAACAATTGGCGTGACATTATGTTGCTGTCGTTAGGCAAGATGCACCTTCAGAGAGAGGAGAAATGAGTGAAGAGTGGAATGATCCTCTGGAGCTGGCCTATCATCCCTGGGTGGGAAGCCTAGAGGGCATACAGAACACCCCAGGGTCAGGACAGGGCCCTAAGAGCCAGGAGTCCACAGAGAGCTGTGGAAAAAGCTGGAAGAGAGGGGGCAGTGCATCGATAGCTGATAAAAGTTTGGGGAAACAGCTGGAAACCTGGGACTTTACCTAGAAAGGGTGCTGAACTCAGTAGACAGGGAGAGAAGCCCAGTGCCGCTCACCACCTTTATGCAATCACAGAATAGTGCAAGGGGTGTGGGCTCAAAGCAAATAGCAGGAAGTCCTACAGATTAAAGTCTGGGCCACATCTGCTTCAGAAAAAAGCTAGGGGAATTAATACTTCAAAGTGGCAAGTTGTAGGCAAAAACCGGACAAAGTTAAGAAAAACCCCTGACATGACACTTTTCAGTAGGGTCTCATTGTAAGTAAACTTGAGGTAAGTTCTAATGACTGCAGGGAGAATTCAAGGAAATCCTAGGGTAAGACAAATGTAGGCAACTCTTTAAGAGAAGGGAAAGTATAGAGAGAATTAGGCAATGGCACTATAAAAACAGGAGGCCCTATGAGATATGAAGGATATAGAAAAAAAATGTTGGGACACAGATCTGAGAGTAGGAACGACCGATTTCTCCATCTACCTTGCCGCTACTAAGGCTCTCCCTGGCTTCAGTAGTCCTATCTGTTTAACGATGAAGTCACTCTAAATGGTCTCAAGTTCTCCTTCAGTTTTAAATTCTGTGATCATCAGAACAAAGAGGTAGAGTGAGAAAATGAGGCAGAGGCCAAGTAAAGGTTCACTTGAACGTAGAGAGTTGTCAGAAGTGTTTTATCTGAGAAATGGAAAGAAGGCGTTTATCACAATATAGACGCAAGTATTGAGATAACCAAAAGATACTGGTTCACTATTACCGAGGCAATTGTTGCTAATACTACTAATCCAACCCCTTCACATCTCTAAAGCAGTATGTAATTGAGCAAGTGCTATGGAGGCTCAGAAGTGAAAGGAGGCATTTGTCTACTGCTTGCCAACTTTATGTTAGATGTTTATGTACTTAATAGCTATAATTTCTTTGTGGAAAAAAATTGTTATGTAACAATTACCTGAAAGATTAAACATGGGCCGCTATTCAATTTGTATACAATCAAATAGATCCACTCAAAAAAAGGGGGAGAAACAGTTTTTAGGTGTTTTTTTTAGGGGGATACGGTTGTTTTTGCTTTATATGCATTAAACAACAATCAGCGTGGCCATGGTAATGTGGCATATTTTTGCTTCGAAATGGTATAATAACAATACTTACCCAATATTTCAAAAATTTCAGCAACCTGCAGCAGCCTCATTTACCAGGAGGGCTTTGTAATACCCCATGTCACCTTCTGCCCAAACACAGCCCCTCTGCCTCCCAGGGATTTCATTAAATGAAAAGATTGATTGAGGTAGTGAACCACTTTCTCACTATACATGAATCTAAAAATGTCAGACTGTTAGTGTTGCTGGTATCATTCCCACTGCTGTTTGTTTGTTTTCTGAGTTTTCCTCTTTGGCTGAATAAAAATACTCAGTCCTGTGAACTCTGAGAGCAAGATGTGCCATTCTCTTGACCCACCACACGGCTCCATCAATATTGATTTGAAACAAACCCTCTAGGGCTGTCTGTGTTCCTGGCAACGTTTCAATACTAACATGTGGTTAATTTTTTAGAGGATTTTTCTTCCCTTTCCTGTGCTCAAGAGGAGCTGTGGAGTTTGTGGGAAATAGCAGCTTGATTCGTACATCTGTGGGGCTTGCATATTTCCCTCAGAGATAGTGACCCTTTCTTCCTAACCCTTCTTCCTTTGCTGCACTTTGTGTTCCAGGAAGTAGAAAGAAGCATACTCTAAATGCTTAGAAGGCTTTTAAGACAATATTCCTAGAGATGTGGTGTGTGAGAAGATTCATAGAATTCTCACTACTCACTCTCTCACAAAATTTAGCAGTTAAGGCATATTATCATATTTATGGCCATTCAAATTCAATATGCGCGGGTGCATTGTGTTACCGAATACAGGGGTTGTTATAAATACTTGCTCAAAAACAGGTCAGTTCTATTAACAACTAATTTCTGACCAAGAGCACAAGAAATATCTTAAGACAAATAATGGAGATCTGATTTTTTTTTTTTTTTGCCATTGCTGTTATTTTTTCCCACGTGGGACAATGAGTTGTTTTGTTTTGTTGTAATTCCCGAAGTTCATGACAACTGTCTACCAGAAGAGTATTTCTGTGTTTCTATTTTCAATAACATAAGGAAATATCTCCTTATTTTTCTATTAAATGAAATAAAGACATTTATTGGGATTATTTAATTTACCTCCCATTTTTATGGCTATAAATTTACATTTGGGTTATATTTTTCTAAGCAAATAACAGAATCTTAAAAATAATGAGATCATAATTCTTATTTTCCCCTTGGTTGGACTTTCTAAGTCTGTAATGAACCAGTGCTTTCAATTTACAAGGAAACATTTAGCATAAAAATATCCAGTCCTTCTTTAACTTGCTTTCAGTAGAAGAACATGTACTTTGAATTATTTTATCAGTAATGGTGACAGGTCATACTATAAGATCTGTGCTTTCTCATGTATTTGACCTTTTAGTCATCAGCAAACATTTGTGGTTGAATACAATTTGAATAGAATTTAATCAAATTGAATAATGGCACACACCAAAGCAGAAATTGTGTGGAAATGACATTTCTGATTAAGTAGTCACAGAATGTTTAAGAAGTGCCCATTAATTTGATATATGTAAAAATATATTATCCTTACTATTTTATACTAGGACTCAACTATTGGCCACAAAGAACAGTGAGGTAAAACTTCACTGACGCAGCAGAGTATCCTCTTCACCAACTTGTAAAATATGTCTATGTCTGCAAATTACTTAAATGGCAAATATAGGTTCACCTTGAAACAAACAGAAGAAATACTGTGCCACTTAGAGACCCTAAACAGAGGTGACCTACACAGGGGCAGTAGGGATTGCCGAGAGAGCACAATATTTTTACAAAAATACAATTATTTTCCTTATAATAGTATCATAATAAAGACCTGGAAAAGGGGAGTTGGTGGGTGAAGAGAAAAAAATAGATAAACACAAGCATGGTAAGCTTGAGAGACAGGGCAAAGCTGTGCAGTTCAGTTCAGTTGGACAACTATTTATGTGTGTTTAGTTTATATCTTTTATTGCAGTTTGTACAAAATTGTAGCCAGTGTTATGCTCACACCACCCTCCATTGAATCAGGTGCAAACTTACTTTATTAACATGTTTCATGTCCTGTTCCCAGCATACCTAGCACTTCATGCCTACTGTCCTTCCCATTCTTACTCAGCTTTCAAGGCTCAGTTTAATTGTGGTCTTCTCTGTGAAGCTCACCCCGTATCATCCAATCACAATCTCTCTCTTTTCCCCCTTTGGTTGCTTGTTTGCATGGCAGTCTACAAGATGTAATATAAACTTCTTAAAAGAAAAGAGGATTTGTTTCATCTCTTGTAACACAAAATAGTGTTAGTTGATCTAATAGTTGCTCGATAAATATGGAAAAAAATTACACAGACCTCTCCCTGAAACCAGGGCTAGAGAAAGAGATAAGCCAAATTTGCCCCAAGAGTAAGTTAACTACTCAAAAAGAAGAGATTTACAGGTGCCAAAATACCCTTTTGTCAACCATCATACGCAGGAACCATGTGTAGTTTTCCTTGGTATATTTTAATCTTCTCTCCAGCTAGCCTTCTCCTGTGGTCAAAACCTAGAGCCAATTGTTTCTTGATATTACTAATCTTAGACAGTTGTTTTTCCATTGGTTAAAAAGCTACACAGCCTCTAAAGTACTCTCCAGCTCTAAATTACTACTTTGTGGTTTGTTTCATAATTTTACCATGAAAGTAACAGAATTTTAGCACCAAGTAATGTCCCATCTACCTTGGACTTCTGAAAAGAGTGATATTATATTCTCTTAAACCTCACCTTTTGAAAACACAGAAAATTACTTTTAATTATTTAACTCTCATTACATATATATTCTATATATACACTTCAAACAATGTTTTAAAGGAACGTGAATCCCATTTTAAAATGCCATTTAATATTCTTAAGCTCTCTAACTCACAAACTTTACCAGTCACATTTTTATTTGTGTTTATTTTTGATTATACAAATGATAACCAAGGAATTACTACCCATCGTAGGAAATAGGTACAAGTCCACACCACAGGAGATTCATATATTATCGAATTTAACTATTTGAATTAAAAGCCACAGAAACTTATTGGTCCCTTTTATGGGCACATAGTTTATATGGAGAACAAACAAGATATATAGATAAAGAAAAAAATTTCTTCCATGTGCTGGAGACATTCCCCAGACAGAAATTTGAGTTAAGAGTTATTACCATATTGGGAAAAAAGAAGGCATCATTTGGTTTCCTTATGCACAGGAGAAAGGCAAACAAACAGGTCTTAATGATCTCAGGGACTTGGAAGATGAGTAACCTCAATATTTTGGAAGCAAAAAGCTATTTTTCAAATGTCCCTTTCCCTCAGAAGCATTATACCACAAAGACGTTTTTGAGTTTCTATGAAGTCTTGTAAGGACACAAATAATGACCTACTCTACGGCCAACACATTTTCTAATCAGTGCATTTGAAAAGTCCTCTTCGATTAAAAAGAACCATGAGAGACTATGGACTCTGAGAAACAAACTGAGGGTTCTAGAGGGGAAGGGGGTGGGGGGATGGGTTAGCCTGGTGATGGGTATTAAAGAGGGCACGTGCTGAATGGAGCACTGGGTGTTATACGCAAAAAATGAATCATGGAACACTACATCAAAAACCAATGATGTAATATATGGTGATTAACATAACATAATAAAACACACACACACACACACACACAAAAACATACACACACACACAAAAAAAGAAAGAA
Organism: Neomonachus schauinslandi; assembly: GCF_002201575.2. NCBI lineage: Eukaryota > Metazoa > Chordata > Mammalia > Carnivora > Phocidae > Neomonachus > Neomonachus schauinslandi. The sequence continues at coordinate 25,078,352 of NC_058404.1, forward strand.
AAGGGAAAGTTCCATAGCAGCTGTTCATACTTTCTTTCTGTAGAAACTGACTTTCAGAGACTGATCATATTGTCTAGCTGCTCATTAAAGACTGGGACTTAGTAGACAACTATTAATTAATCAAAAAATACTTTTGAGTTCCACTACATTCATTCTCTCTGCTGAGTACTTCCGTGGTTCCAGGGAAGCTGGATGCCCCGTCTCCTGCAGACTTTCAAAATGATGGGGAGACTAATGTGCATGAAATGCTTGATAATATAAGGGAGCTATTACTGACTGGTTATTCCTTTTTAATTTAGCGATCATCAAAGAGATTAATGAAAGAAATATCTATACTAAAAGGAAACTATATACATGCTGGAATTTAACTGTCAATGATTTGTGTTCATCTTGATCAACTTTATTGAGGAATAATTGACAAATATATTTGTGTATATTTAAAATGTACGACATGATGATATGATATCATACACATTGTGGAATGAGTACCAGGATCCATCACCTCACATGGTTAGCTTCTTGTGTGTGTGTGCACGCACACATGTGCACACGCACACACGTGCATGTGTGGAGAATGCTTAAGATCTACTGCAAGCAACTTTCAAATATGCTATACTATACTAATAACTATAGTTGCCATGCGGTACATTAGATTCTCAGAACTTATTTTTCTTATAACTGAAAGTTTGTACCCTTTGACCTACATTTCCCTATTTTCCCCACCCCACAGCCCATGGCAGCCACCATTCTATTCTATAAAATCTACATATCCATAAAATCTCTAAAATCTTTAAAAATCTATAAAATCAGGTTCTCTTTTTAAGATTTCACATAGAAGTTATACCATGCAGTCTTTCTCTGTCTGGCTACTTTCACTTAGCATAATGTCCTCCCTCCAGCTTCATCCATGTTACCACAAATGGCAATATTTCCCTCTTTTTTGTGGCTGAATAATATTCCTTTAGGGGTGGTCAATTCTTTAGGGGTGGTCCATTAATCCTTTAATGGACATGTAGGTTGTTTTCATATCTGGGCTATTTTGAATAATGCTGCAGTGAGCATCTCTATGGGATACTGATTTCATTTCCTTTGGATATATTCCCAGAAGTGGGATTTTTTGCTGGATCATATCGTAGTTCTATTTTTAATTTTTTGAGGAGCTACCATATTGTTTTCCATAGAGGCCATACCAATTTACATTCCCACCAACAGTGCACACAAGGTTCCCTTTTCTCTGCGTTCTCTCCAACATTTGTTTTCTCTTGTCTTTCTATACTAGACATTCTAACAGGTGTGAGGTCGTATCTCATTGTAGTTTTGATTTGCATTTCCCTGATAATTAGTGGTGTTGAGCACCTTTTCATATACCTATTGGCTATTTGTATGTCTTCTTGGAACAATGTCTTTTCAGGTCTTTTGCCATATTTTAATTACATTATTTGCTTTTGGTTATTGAGTTATATGAATTCTTTTATATATTTTGGATACTATGCCCTTATCAATTGATGGTTTGCAAATAGTTTCTCCCATTCTGTAGGTGTTCCTTCATAACAGATTGCCTAATAATATCTTAAAAACTCTGACATATGTTTACTTAAATCACTATTTGGGTTAAGTACTTATCAATAGTCAACAACTTTATTAAATTCTATCAAGTTACATTGCATGGCACTAGCTGCCATTTAACTTAAGAAAATAAAATGTTGTCAAATAAGATATTTTTCTTAGCTCATTGAAAGTATGTAGCTAATTCCCTAAAACTTAGCCTTAAAACCGCAAATACAGAATCATCTAAATTATATTTTATATGCTTACTGACTAGAGCTCTGTAAATCTTAGCTTTTCTGTATGGAGTATCATTATATCATTTCTCACAAAATGTCAGTTTGGCTTTATGGTGGAGAGCCAAGGTCATAATGGTACTCTTTTCTATCTTTGGGCTAAAAGAAACAGTGCACCTATTCAGGAATTTGTCTAATCTGTAAGAAGAGAATTGTAACTCTGGTGAGTAACCAGGAAGATCAGGAACCATCAAATGGTTCCAGCCAGGATGCAATCTATTGAAAGTGGTGTCACAGAAAGAGATGACCACCAGATCTCAACAAATCTGGCTGCAGAGAGTGGCACTCAGGGAGGTAGAACCATGGGCAAGATCATCTCTTCACATGTGAAAATTTAGTAACCTTACAATTTAGTAAACTTATTTACTGAATGTGTGGGCATCTTTCCATATCATTAATGAGGATTTTCAATCACTAAGTTAAAGGCTTCACAGTATGACAATATATGGATATACCAAGTCTTTTAAAATCATTCATGGTAACAGAAAAGATAGGAGGAAAAAAACGTATTAACAAAGTGTGTTATACAGTTCACTAACAAAATTTTTTCTGGGCAGTTTCATGTTTGTGATGTTTATCACCTTTTTTAAGTTGTAATTTGTAGTGCTTTATTTTCTTGTTTTTAATAAATACTTATTTTTTTACCTAATAAAAATAATAATCACTGATGTAATTCACAATCATATATTCCCTGTAGGAATTTCAAACTATATGGAAAAACATATAGGTTTCCTTTGCCCCCTCCCAGTTCTACCCCCACTCCCAATGGCTAGGTATCTTTCCAGATGCTTGTTTGTGCATCTATATATATGCATATGGAAATACAGAATTTTGCTTCATGTCTGTGTTTGTGTGTGTGTGCCTGTGTGTGCACACATGCATGCATATATGTGTGCTCATTTGGTACCTAAAAGATTTCATGCTATAGGATATTGTCCTTCACATTTCTTTCTCCACTTAACAAAACTTCTTGGAGTACTTTCCTTATGAGTAGCAGGGCCCCAAGTACAATTTTGCAGGTTGTTCCCTGCACAAGGACACCAGACAAGAGTGAGAACTCCTGGGCAACCGTGTTTTACTCGTCAAGCAGTGAACCCTGGCACAGGGCTGTATCCCTCCAAGGGCCACAATTTCTAACTTACATTCAAGAGCTGACGAGGTTACTTGCGGCTGTGTCAGTGCCTGTGAACCTACCTCATATTTGTTACTACTTGATAATGAGCTAAGCAGTAATGGTACTATAATTTATTACATTAAACAGTTTTCTACTGATGGCCACATAGTTATTTCCAGTTCTTTAGCCACTAAGAAAAAAAAAATGTTTCAGTGAATAGTATTGGGCATACTAATTTTTTGCATGTATACAAGTAATTCTTTAGGATAGATACCTAAAATTAGAATGCCAAGTTAAAGGACATGTCCTATTTTAATTTTAATAGATACTGCCGAACCGCCCTCCAAAAAAGGCAGAAATTTACATTTCCGAAGACATTGTCAATCTTGAGTGTGGTCAAGAATTTTTTTTTTTTTTGACAATCTGATGGATGGAAAATAATTCTCATTATTTAATTTGCATTGTTTTGATTACCACTGAAGTTTAGAGTTTTAAATAATTAGTGATTCTTATAAAATAGCTTTTCTGAATGCTTTTGCCATTTTTATTTTTTTAGTAATTTCTTAATTCTCCATTATATATACTCCAAATATTTTCTCCTGGTCTGTCAATTGCCTTTTAACTTTTATGTTTTTTTCATTTGTGGATTTTAATTTTAATTGTAGTGTAGTTAACATACAGTGTTATATTAGTTTCAGGTGTACAATATAGTTATTCAGCAGTGCTGTACATTACTCAGTGCTCCTCATGATAAGTGTGCTCTTAATCCCCTTCACCTATTTCACCCATCCTCCTACCCACCTCCCCTCTGATAGCCATCAGTTGGTTCTCTGTAGTTAAGAGTCTGGTTTTTTGGGTCTCTTTTTTTCTTTGTTTGTTTCGTTTCTTAAATTTCATTTGTAGATTTTTATACAGTGTCGAAGAATGTTTGAATTGTTGTGTTTCAAGATTTTTACAATTAATACTCCCTCCTTTCCTTTTGCAAGGGAATTTTAAAATCAATTTATCAGACTTAAGCATTTGTGGGTGAAATATAATGTCAGGGATTTACCTAAAATATCGTTTTTTTAAAAAGTAGGGAGGGATACATAAAATTAGCAAAATCCTGACAAATTTTAAGCTGACAGGCACATTCAGCATCAGAGTTTATTATAATATTTTTTTCTGTATTTTCATATATGCTTAAAGATACTTATACTAAAGACGTTTTTTGTTTGTTTCCTTTGGGATTTCTTTATTTTTGTTTTTTAAGAATCAACTTTGCAAGTTTCATTTTAAAAAAATTCCGGGAGTTGGGGTGCCTGGGTGGCTCAGTCGTTAAGCGTCTGCCTTCGGCTCAGGTCATGGTCCCAGGGTCCTGGGATCGAGCCCCGCATCGGGCTCCCTGCTCGGCGGGAAGCCTGCTTCTCCCTCTCCCATTCCCCCTGCTTGTGTTCCCTCTCTCGCTGTATCTCTCTCTGTCAAATAAATAAAATCTTTAAAAAAAAAAAAAATTCCGGGAGTTTTGGGTTAGACTACTTTGGATCTAAAAATGAATTGCAAGACAGCTAACATTTCATTCATTCATTCAACAAACATTTATTGTAGGATAATTATGTGCTAACCACTGCTCTAGATTCTTGGGTTGTATCAGCGAACAAAAGAGGCAATGATCACTACATTTTGGAGGGGAAACAGACAATATACATAACAAATTCACTTTAAAGTATATTAGAAGGAATGTTCCTATCCAGAACAATTATGTACCTCTCCATTTGTTCAGTCTTCTTTTACATCCTTTGGTGACATTTTTAATTTTCTCCATGAAAATCTTGATTATTTCTTGTTCAGCTACTTCTAGATATTTTAGTCTTTGTTGTCACTGTGATTTATTTTTTTTCCATTCTGTTTTTCATTTTATTTTTTTGAAGATTTGATTTATTTATTTGAGAGAGAGAGAGACAGAGATAACAACAGAGATAGCAAGAGAGAACAGGAGTATAGAAGAGTGGGAGAAGCAGGCTGCCCGCTGGGCAGGGAACCTGACTCCAGGCTTGATCCCAGGGCCCCTAGGATCATGACCTGAGCCGAAGGCAGATGCTTAACCAACTGAGCCACCCAGGCACCCCTATTCTGTTTTTTAAATGGCTAATGACAGTGGATAAGGATGTTCCTGTGTTTTTCTTTGTTGATTATCAGATAATTCTCTGTGATTTTTAAAGTACAAACTCTCTTCCTTTGTAATATAATCAACTCTGTTGTTGTTGTTGTTGTTGTTGTTGTTACTGTTTGTTGTTTTTTTGCTTCGGCCAGAACCTTAATCACAACATTAAATAAAATGAGTGATAATTAGTATTCTTACCTTTTCTTAATAGTATAGAAATGTTTCTAATATTTATCCTCAAAACTTCCTCTAATTACCTTTTAAATCCTTGCTACCTGAGAGAGTTTTGTTGTTGTTCTGCTTATTAAATCACTAACAAGTGATTTAAAATAGGTCTTGAATGTTATAAATTCCTTTTTTGACATTTATGTGTTGTATTTTTTTATTATTCTGTTAATATAAGTGATTAATGGATTTCTTATTGTGGAAGCACTGTGGATAAGAATCTATGCCTATTTTTTGTCAGAAACCATGGAATAGCTTTCTCTGGAATCTGTTAAATTATAACCTATTTTAATGTTTCTTAACCTTTGCTATGCTTTGAATACATCTATTGAACTTTTTATTTTTTTAAATATTTTATTTATTTATTTCTCAGACTGAGAGAGAGAAAGAACACATCAGCAGAGGGAGTGTCAGGCAGGGGGAGAAGCAGGCTCCCTGCTGAGCAGGGAGCCCGATGCCAGACTCGATCCCAGGACCCTGGGATCATGACCTGAGCTGAAGGCAGATGCTTAACTGACTGAGCCACCCAGGCATCCCTCTGTTGAACTTTTTAAAAACACACTAGCATGGGCCCATCCTACACCTATGAAATTTGGTGGGTGGAGCCTTAGTATGTGGAAGTTTCCAAAGCTATACCAGTATACCTATAATCAGCCACTGTTGAGAACTAGTACTCTAACATGTGGTTCAGAGGTTCTTAAAGTGTAGCTCCCCATACAGCAGCCACATCATTACCTGGGAACTTGTAAAACATGCACATGTTCCATCCCCATCACAGACCTACTGAATCAGCAGCTATCTGTGTTTTAACCAGGTCTTCAGGGAGTTCTGATGCATAGTCGTATTTGAGAACCACTGATAGAGTTAATTGTTAACAAAAAGACAGAAGGAGAGACAGAAGAAAGGAAGGAAAGTAAGAAGGGAAAAGGGAAGGAAAAGAAAATGAAAGGAGGATGGAGGGAGGGAAGGTGGTAGAAAGGAACAAATCAATAAGATGATTTATCTTCTAAATTTATAGATTAATAACAGTAAGAAGATGCCACCCATGTGTGACTTTTTTTTTTTTTAATCTACACATATTCAGCCCAGATCTCTCAATGCATGTAAATTTGTATGGGAAATATATCTTTTCAGGTCACCTGTAGACTTGAAGAAAGTGCCTTGGAGGACTAATACTGTTAATGGCTATTTGGGTAACCTGAAGGAAAGATGAACTCAAGAAACCTTTGTTTTCCAATCCTGCCATTAACCTAAGTTTGTAGCTTGGGAAAGTCTTAAATTTGCTAATGTAAGTCATCACAAAAAAATGAGAAGCTGGAGCTAGATAAATAGTTCCCATACTTTTTCAATGTGAGGACTCTGCATTTGTGTCAACAAAGCCACAGACACATTGCACATGCTAGTAGTGAAGAAATAGACAATGGCAGAAGTTTCAATCTGAATTTACTCATTCCTAGAAAATTTCATATAAAATATTAACAATTCAAATAAATTTGCAATTCTAAAAAGACAAGCCTCATGCATTTATCAGATTTTATTTTTTTACTGAAGAAAAACCAAAATGGGAAGTCTTAGATTTGCCTGGGATTATAACACTAAATAAGACACTGAGAAAAGGAAATTTCCATTCTTTGAAGTTGTATAACTAAACTTAAGAGGCAATTACTATTCATTCATTCAAGGACACAACATTTGTAAGACCTCTCCATTAGAGTGACATTGTACTCCAAACCAAAGGTTTCCTCTATTATACCCAGGCAGGGGAGAAGTATGTTAACCAAAGGAGCATGATAACATGGGCCAAAATAGAGTTGCCAGACAAAATTCAGGATGCCCAGCTCCATTTGAATTTCAGATAAACAACATAAAATGTCCTAGTATAAGTATATCCCAAATATTGTGTGGGATATACTTACACTAAAAAGCCTTGTTTATCTGAAATTCAAATAGAACTGGGTATCCTATATATATGTTTTTTTTTAATTTATTCTTATTTTTTTTTGCTAAACCTAGTAATTCTGGTTGCAATGAGAGAGAGAGCATGGCATGTTCGAGAAACCAAAAGAAGTTCTGAACTTCTAAGCATTTCCTAAAACATAGTATAGTTTACGTGAGATCACATCAGATAGTATAATAATTTATTTTGATAATTTTATTGTTTAATATACATTAGGAAAATATAAAATTGTCACATATATAGCATGAATATATTTAAAAATTTATTTTTAACTGTAAAAAAAGGTGAGTCTAATTAAAGACAAATATTAAGAATTATGTAGTTGTAGTCCTCAATATGACAGACATTTGAGGAACACTGGGCATTATCAGAAAGAGTGTGAGAGTTAAAACTAGAAAAGTTGAAGCCAGGTCAATATAGACTTTTTTCTAAATTAAGTCATATATTTTTATGGAAGAGGAAGAAATTTTTACTTTTGTCTCTCTCTGTTATCCACACCTAAAGAAAGACCATCATAATATTCCTGAAAACAATTGATGGGATTTTAATGTTAAATGGATTTTTTTCTTGTTTTCAAACTGGGAAAAGTCATGTATCCTTAAATATCTGAGCCCAAGGACAGAACTACTGAGAATTATTTAAAAAAAAAAAGAAAAAAAGAAAAAACAGCAGGGATTTGCAGATACCAGGTCAGCATGATGATACAGAATAAATAATCAACCCAGAAAGGCTGACTTTGTATCTACAAATGTACTAAGTGTCCCTGAAGGTCAGTCTTCAACTTTAGCCCTTAAAGACTGATTTCATAATGTCTACCAAATTATTTCAGTAGAAATTATATCCCACTCCCCCAAATGGGCCTTTAAACCTAGTGGAGGGAGTCATCCTCAGATTTCCCTGGAATAGAAAGGAATTGCGCACACAGTTCTCGTCCCCATTCGCACCTGCCACTTCTGAGCACTCCTTAGGACCTGCATAGATGTCCTTTGAAACTCTGCAGGAGACTGTGTAAACAATTGACAGAAGTCCCACCTTAAAAATGCTCTATCTGAAGCCTCACTGGAGTTTAAAAATCAAGCAAAGGAGAAACCAGTTTTCTACACCATGCTTTATAAATGGGAGGAGATACATAGGAAATGAATACAAACACTTAAGATAAAGCTATGATTTACATATCAGTTAAAAGCTGCCTTGTGGTAAGGTTGAATGAGGATATTATTTATCATTCTGTGTCATCTAATACTAAAATGATATTGGCACAGGTTAAGATTAATTAAAGATAGCATGCAAAGATTTTGTGGCTGAACAGACTATATCTGGCAAATAGGAGATAGTTCCTGGTTTGTTTTATTACCTACCTCCTAATCTACATAAGTTTCATCTTGAAATGTACCAGAATAAAAATAAGGTTGACTCTTTTAACTTGCCTAGAAATTCTGACATAGGATAATTATATTATCTTTAGTTTCTGACTGCTATTCAGATGAAAATCTTCACTGCTTCTGAAGAAAAAAAAATTAATAACTTTCTGGTTCTTTAAGCAGGATATTATTTTAAGAAAGGCAAGTCTAGAGTGAGGAATTTATTGTCCAATGAAATGTATAACACTAATATGAGATTTCATACCAGTCCAGCTGGCTGCAGATCAAATAATTCAGAATGAAGTTGGGCCAAGTCTTTTGCTAAAAGGTCCCTTTCTACTATGGGTGAACAAGGAGTATTACCAGCCCAGAATAGCCAGTAAGATGCATATAGAATCAAAGACAGTGTAGGGGCCAGAACCTTGGATTATGAATCAGGAAGTCTTAGTTCTATTCCTGGCCTAGCCTTTAATTTATTATGGCTGTCTATGTGATGCCGCAACTCACTGACAAGCAGAACATTCAGGCAGTGCGAAATTTGCTGAGCCAAATGTCCACTATTTGGAAGCATTTAGGTCTTTTACTGAATTTTTTTGGTTTTCTTCCAAATGCTTGGTATTAGGAAAACAGAGCCCCTGCATCTCTAGGGGCAGTATCCTTTTCTCTGGACTTCATATTTGCCCAGTCTGTAAAATGTCTGGTAATTTTCATCTCCTCCCCACTCCGTGTATGTGTACTGTGTCCTGTGTTGTTCAATAAAGAGCATCTGGAGAAAGAGGAGGGTTGGAATTATCTTCCCCAGATAGAAGGAAAGAAGAGTAGTGGAGTCTCATGTTCAGAGAATTCCTTTTCAGAGACCTGGAGAGAATGACGCCCTAAAAACCCTGTTTATCTCCCCCAGATCCCATTGTGATCAAAGTGACTTCCCTGCCCAGGGACTAAATAGCTACTGGGGGTAAATAAAGATCATCTTTCAGATTTCCCAGTGAAAAACCATGTGGGTTGGCCATATTAGGCTTTTGACAACAAATCAAATTGAACAGTTTTTCTCCAAATTTCCCTAAGTATCCCACTGATGAGTTTAAGAAAGAAATACAACTGGAAATTTCTTCCACAACAGTGACATATATTATCTATACCTTGACAACAGCTAGTTACAGTGTCAAGACAACAGGATGTTTCTGTTCTTACTGCTACATAGGCATATATTGGGAAAAGGAGACATATATCACACCATTGACTCAAGGTCAGCTCACAGGCAACTAAATAGCTTTTCCTCATTAAAAAAGCAAATCATGGCAAACCTATTAAGAATAGCCTATTCATGTTCTAAACAGGCACTTAATTCTTAGCTGTGTTAAAGAGGGTGTATAGAACATGGGAAATACTTGCCTACTCTGCCCTGGTCAGACAACGTGTAGAGTAATATATTTAGTTCTGGGCCACCAACCATTAATTGGGTCATTGACAGAATTATGTCGTATGCAGAGAAGAGTAAACATAACTAATGAGGGTTTGAAAACATGTCGTATGAGAAATCATTAAGGGAACTGAGGATGATTCACCTAGAAAAGGAAGAAAATGGGCACAACGGAGTTCTTCAAATATTTAAAAGACTCTTTCATGGAATAGACACCACTTTATGCTGTCTAGTTCTGGAGGGAGAAACTGGGAAGTTAGAGGAAGGCATAATTGGACTCCATGGCTTTTATAAACATTATAACTGTACAAATATGAAATAGGTAGCTTCCTAGGGAACAGTGCATAGCACACAGGAGATGGTCGATAAACATAGCAAATTATTGTTAAATAAAAGTGTTAAAGAACTAGCCTAGATGCAAAAGTTTTGTGCATTTAATCATGGTTATTGGTGTTCTTCCAAAACATAGTTTCTGTATATTGGAAGGAATGAAACCAGGTTGCAGGAATTGAGGAGAGAATAAATGATACCTAAATGGCATTAAATTAATAATTGCATCCATGAAAGGAAAGCAAAATGGAATATTGTAAAGAGACCAGGACAGAGAGTCGGGAGAGATGGGCTCTATTCTATTCAGTTTGTCAAAAGAGAAGTAATCTGGACTTAAAGCTCCCTGGAATTCTTCTGCAAAGTCAGGACACTATGGAACCAATAGCCATGATCCTAGAGTTCTAAATGTCTAAAGTCTTTAAAAGATTTTATTTATTTATTTGACAGAGAGAGATACAGCGAGAGAGGAAACACAAGCAGGGGGAGTGGGAGAGGGAGAAGCAGGCTTCCCGCAGAGCAGGGAGCCGGATGTGGGGCTCGATCCTAGGACCCAGGGATCATGACCTGAGCCGAAGGTAGACGCTTAATGACTGAGCCACCCAGGCACCCTAGATGTCTAAAGTCTTAAATTCTGAGGAAAGTATCCAAGTACATAATGAGTTCCTCAAAGAAATATGTTTTGACTTACTGTCAAAAATACAAGTATAAAGATATATTAATTATAATGAGTTTTAAGGTATTTTACAAACATAAATAATGGATAGTTCAAGGAAGGCAGATAAGTGAGGACTACTAAGAAAAAAGAAGTCTCCAGAAAAACACTAAATTTAAGTCTAAAATTTAGCCTGAACTCTACCTGGGCAACAAAAGCAAAAGTTAAGGAAAGTAAATGCATTAAATAAATAAAATGCATTATTTCAATATGTTATTACATTGACTAAACCATAGTTACAACTATTGGTTACCAGCTCACATAAGCTCACAAGAGAAAACTTGGGGCATCTCTTCCAATTCTGCATTCAGTAATGTCTCGTTGGTAGCTGGAAATAGGCCATGGCAGTATTTATGTCACAGAAAAATTGACACATGCTACAAATCAGGACTTTCTTTTTATGTGGAATCTAGTTTTTAAACATTTACCAACATACCACTCCCTACTTCCAAGAAACAGCTTCCCCAAAGAGTGCCTTCTTCTTTCACTTTGATCTCAAAATATGTATGGCCATGCTATGAAAGTATTTATTGTTGTTGTTTTTTTTTAATCTACTGTAGTTAACACACAGTGTTATATTAGTTTCAGGTGTACCATATAGTGATTCAAAATTCCTTATATTATTCATTGCTCATCAAGATAAATGTGCTCTTAAATTTGTTATTTCCTTATAATTACCATAATGTGGGTCCAATTCAGACCTCAGGGGGAAGAAAAAGACTATAGGACTAGAAAATAATCTTAAGATAAATTGAACTATTTAGTGTGTATTAGTTATGTGGCATCACTGGCTGTAAAGTAGGGTGATGTTTCCAAAATGTTTAGTTGTCAATATGTGGTAAGAACCCTAAAAGTTGGGGTAGAGGATCACTTATTTGCTGACATCCTGCCAGTGGCCCCACTACAAAGAATAAATTTGACCTCTTTACAGTGACCTTCATAACAATATAATTTGGCTCCTGTTTATACTCACCCTCACAGTGTCCTAGCACTCATTCCTTTCCCTGTTACTCTCCTTCCCGGCGTTCCCAATCTTTTATCCGATCCTCTTACTCATCCAACTCATTCCTGTCTCAGTATCTTGGTGTCACTCAACACTCTGCATGGAATACTATTTTCCCAGTTCTCCTCCTTCCTTTCTCCTCTCTTTCCTTCCCTCCCTCCCTCCTTGTTTCCTTCCTTCCTTCCTGCCTGCCTGCCTTCCTGCCTTCCTTCCTTCCTTCTTTTCCCTTTCTTTCTCTCTCTCTCCATCTCCACCTCCATATCTCTCTTCTACCCCATTCTTTTTCTCCTGATCCTGATTTAGCCCTCACTTCCACAGAAAACTCTTCTCCAGTCACCCTATGCCAAGTGGGACAACCCCTCTTCAGTGATTGTGTAGCTTCTTACCCTATATATTTGCTTCTTATACTTGTTCCTATATGAAACCATCCTACTTATGAATTTGTTAACTTCTGTTGTCTGTCTTCTCATGGTTGACTATAATATTCAGGAAAGCCGGGATTTTTTTTTTAATCTCTTATCACTGGTGACCATCTTGTCCCTTTAATGGTGCTTGACCCATAACAGCTATGACTGCAGGAAAGAAGGAAGGAAAGATGGGAGGGGAGAGAATTTAATGTCTTGGCCTTGATTTGAGTGGGCTAAGTTATTGAAATACCGAAAACTTCATTAATAGGGGGCTTCATTTATTAAGAAGTTCCTCTTCATGGACGACAGGGAAAGCATGAAGTAAAAGGTTCACTATAGAAGTCAACCTAGCCAAAACCTGCAAATATACAGCTCTGTTTTCAGGCATGAGCTATTTGCTGGAATTTAGCCATAGGCATATGAAAGGTTAGAACAGTAAGATATTAATATCTGGGCTTTAAAAACAAAGACAATAAAATTCATCCAAAACATCTGATTTATAGTCAGCTCTATTTTGTGAAGTTTTATGGATGTATAACACAGGATACTGGTCTGTGTATTTGACACTTAGGCTGAGTGTGATGGGTGGTGAATAAGGAAGTATCCAGGAAGGAAGGGGAAAGCAATAGGCTTATTTCTCTAAAGGAATGATTTAGACCAGGGATGTTTGGTTTTATTCCTTTTGGCAGAGCATTTGAAATAATTTGACGCTCAGCCCATGGATTTGAAAATGTTTTTAAAGCACAATCTCAGCATCCAGTTAATTCAAAGACAAATTGTTTCTGAGACCACTGCTGGTAGGGCTAGGACAACTCATGACATCCTGCTTTATCCAGCATTAACTTAGTAGCTGGAAAAATATCAAGATATACTTTCTAAGGCTTTGGGAGATGTTATTTCACTGGCTCCCACTGATTTCATTATTGTTATTCCTGAAAACATATTGCATGTGCAATGTATAACTTGACTCATCTGCCAGGTAGAAAAACATAATTTTTGTGCTTGAGGATGTTATAATTGGGAAATGAAAATCACACAAAAAACATATGTGGATATAGAGATGCAAAGAACATTGTCTTGCCAAACACAAACTTTGGTTTAAAAAAGAAGGAAATTATACGAGCAAATACATTGGAGAAGTAATTAAGAGGACTTTGAGTCGTCTATTAGTCAGATTTTCCATTTTCCGGGTATTTAAAAGAGAATTACACTGAATAATCTCCAGTATTTCCAGGACTCCATTTTAATGTAGAAGCAGGATTTTACTATAAATAATGCTCTTTTGGGTTTTTTTGTTTTTGTTTTTTGCTTTTTTTAGAGAGACCGTGTGTGCCCACACAAGCAGGGTCGGGGTGGGGGCTCAGAGGGAGAGAGAGAGAGAGAGAATCTCACGCAGTCTCCAAACCCAGCATGGAGCCCACCGCAGGGCTCGATCTGACGACCCCGAAATCATGACATGAGCCGAAACCAAGAGTCGGGCACTCAACCAACTGAGCCACCCAGGTACCCCAATAAGGCTCTTTTGAATAAAATAAAGTTCTGTAACACTGAGGGACATGATATATAGTAAGGTTTAAGTCTGTTTGCAAATATCCTGGACACTCTTAAGTACAAAGCATAAAACTTTATGATGACAAGAGTCTGTAATTGTGTCAGAGTCTCATTACATGTTTTAGACAGCAGGGACAATGAAAGGAAATTTAAGTAATAATCACAGCACAGTATTCTGAAGTAATTAACACAACAAAAAAATTCTTAGTTGATTCTCAAAATTGATGTCCTTTTGGAAGTAGGACTAACTCTTTCATCTTGACATTAGTCTGTTAAACCAGACACAAGTTCAGCTTACCCAAATAACTTACTTGGGTATTAATTAATACCCAAACTTAATTAATGATTCTTCGAACAATTTAATTTAATAAACCAATTCTTTGACATCTGGAAAATAATGCTCTGTAATATTAACAATCTGCTCTAGCTCTTATGGATACAGAGACCCCTATAGAATTATTTAACCCATGAAATTACCCTAGTAAGTCCCTGTTCTTTGAGGTTCCCTCCTAATGATGGCTAGAGAATTTAGGGGACTAAAAGAAAAACGCCAAAAACAAAAGGTCTGTTTCAGGCAGTCATCTTACCATCCCACTGCCAATACCATCACAAGCTCTCTTGTACCCACACCCCTCAAGCTTCTGTTGTGATATATTTTCCCTCTGAGGTCTCTACTAGTGTTCTTTCAAAGCTGATTTCATCCAGATAAATATCAAAGACAGATGAAAAGATGGCAACATGAGTGACAAATGATTTTCCTCAAAAGGGCTAGCCCCAAGTCTGTTATATCTCTCAACAGATTTTGCTTCTGAAGAACCTTACTGTGCTTTCCATGGCCTTTTTTCCCCCACCCAATACTCTACCCAACCTTGATACCTTACACAACACACAGGGAATCTGGAAGATGCCTAATATTAATTGACTTGATTTGAATATGCAAGAATAGTAAGTAGTCATGGCCAAATAACTCTATAAGGTTAATGAGAAGCTTTAGGTATTCCTGTAAGCAACAGTATTTCCATAAACATATCTCTCTACTATAGAGAATTTAGCGTGATCATTTACAAAAATATATACAACTGTGGGGGCTTTTTTCAAGTGTTTGAAAGAAAAAGAAGCTTGAAGAGAAATATTGACAATGATGCAGCCTGAAGTAGCAGTAGGTAAATGGCCCCCTGCAAAAACAAAACAAAACAAAAACAAACAAGGGGTGGCTGGGTGATAGACATTGGGGAGGGTATGTGCTATGGTGAGCGCTGTGAATTGTGCAAGACTGTTGAATCACAGATCTGTACCTCTGAAACAAATAATACATTATATGTTAAAAAAAAAAAAAGAAGAAGATAGCAGGAGGGGGAGTATGAAGGGGGGGAATCGGAGGGGGAGATGAACCATGAGAGATGATGGACTCTGAAAAACAAACTGAGGGTTTTAGAGGGGAGGGGGGTAGGGGGATGGGTTAGCCTGGTGATGGGTATTAAAGAGGGCACGTTCTGCATGGAGCACTGGGTGTTATGCACAAACAATGAATCATGGAACACTTCATCTAAAACTAATGATGTAATGTATGGGGATTAACATAAGAATAAAAAAAAAAATTTTTTTAAAAAATAAATAAATAAATAAATCCCAGTCACAGAAGACAAAAAAAAAATAAAAATAAAAAAAAGTACAAGGCAAAAAACAAAAAATCAAAAAAACAAAAAAAACCTGTCCACTGCACAAACTGAAATCCTGCCTTCTTTGATTATTTTCCCAATTTTTTACTATACTCAGAAATATTCTTTCAAAAATATTCTCTTGTATGGATCCTTAAATGTCTAACCACAAACAGTATGTCATAGTTGATCTGTACCATGAAAAAAGTAATGTATAACTTTTCCCAAGAATAATGAACTGAAAAGTAGTAAATACGTATCAGTCCTCGCTGATGTTTTACTTTTTCATTGCACTTTTTTCCAAAAGATGTATATTTAAAATTCAAGTAAAATGCTTCCTTGGCAGTAGGTCAGTATCTTCCCAATGAAGAGCCCATTGATGATACAGAATAGAACTTCCTTTCCCTGTTGAGTAGAAGGCTGCCTATTATTCAGTGTCCTTTTTGTCACACTGAGGAACAGGGAACTTTTTATTCTTTCTAAGAAATGGCCTTTCAGATTCAGTAACAACATGTTCTGTTCCTCAGGAAATAAGAGAAGATCGAGATAGGGCGCGGCTGGACTCCATGGTGCTGCTAATTATGAAACTGGACCAACTTGATCAGGACATTGAGAATGCCCTCAGCACCAGCTCCTCTCCGTCCAGCACACCAACGAACCTGCGGCGGCACATTCCTGTGAGCTTTCCTTTCTGCTTCTTTTCCCCATTAGAATGCTACCTCTTTATTTCATACAGTCCCTCTTGCAAATGAAACATCTTCGATGGGAGCACTACCTATGTGTGGCCCTGATAAGTGTTCCATAAGGAGCACTCAAGTAATTCTGTGCTTGATGCAATATTATTTAAAAGAGAAGTGTGATTAAAAAGGAAATGGTTATTATTAGTTAGACGAAAAAGAGGGTCACCTGGGGAAATTATGTTTCCTAGAGATCAAATCATCTTTGTTGTAGTTGTTTCTCTCATTGTCAGTCTTCTCTGACATCCTATGAACACCATTCACAATGCTATGTCTATCTTGTTTAATATTTCTTTTCCAGTATCTCACAAATTTACATTGCATGTGAAAGATGCCTAAATATCTGCAGCATGCACACATGCATGCGTGGATGTTTGGATAGATGCGTGAATGGATGAATGGATGCTGGACTGACCCAGCATACTACAAGAAATAATTTAGATGAGATTAACTTGAAAGTACTCTAAAAATTCACTCTGTGAAACACAATGAATAGGCCAGAGGGAGAATTTTATTCTATTGTGCATTAATTTCATATAAGACAGACACTCCTCTGAGATTCTGACATTCAAAATAAAATTTGGAAGGCAGATGCCAGGACTGACTGTACACTTTACATATTTACTATTAGCTTTATATTAAATGGCTTAGTTTGTATAGATCAAGCAAATGTGATGGTAGATTTAATTAAGCCATGAATCCCTTTTCAATTAATCTATTACTTTCACTATGCAATAATCAACACATTAAGGCAAGAAATTATGCATTTACCTAAGATCAAAGGGGTGGAAAGTCCTATATATAAATCTGAGCACCTACCAAACTAGATCATATTCTTTAATTAGTGTAGTTCTATCATTGATTCTGAAGTTATTCAAGACTTTTTCTGACTATGAGGCAGAATATTTCAAAGTAAATAAACAAAATGATACCTAACCTTGGAATATGTTAGGTATTATTCTAAATGATTTATATATGCTAACACATTCATTCCTCACATTTTTCAAGTGAGTGAAACAGAGAAGTTAGTAATTATATGTGTCAGAGCTGACGTACATACCCAGTGAGGCTTGATCTAGAGCCATGTCATTTAACCACTACACCACTGCTTTCTCTAGCTGACTATGGTGGATATCTTAGAGCTTAAGCAAATGATAGATGACAGATCGATGGAGAGAGAGAGAGAGAGAGAAAGAGATGAAGAGGAAGGGAGGGAGGGAGGGAGGGAGGAAGGAGGAAGGGAGGGAGGGAGGGAAGGAAGGAAGGAAGGAAGGAGGGAGGGAAGGAGGAAGGAAGGAAGGAAGGAGGGAGGGAGGGAAGGAAGGAAGGAAGGAAGGAAAAGAAATTAGGTGCTTCAACTTAAAATCTAGTAGTATGAGATCTTTGTTTTTGCCTGTGACCTTCTGGATAATTTTTTCTTACCCTTCAGGATTCATCTCATTTCATCTTTACAGTGAAATCTTGCCTACATCTCCTTCTGTCTTCCCATAATCAATTGCTCCTTCCATGGTGCTGCCATAGTGTCTTGCACATACTTTAATAGGACAGGCATCCCAATGGAAGAAATACAATTAAAGTAATCTGAAGACCAACAAGAAGGGGTGTTTTAATCTTGATTACATATGAAGGGTGTGTAGAACAATTATACTCATTTTCATCACTTTTAAAGCCAGAAATAACCATATTTTTCAATAAGAGGTATTTCTTAGTAGTTCTTTGCCATGAATGTAGGCACGGGACACATTTTCTCTTTGGAAGTTGTCTGGTAAGAATTGTTAATATCTCCCTATCTTTTTAATCTCTCCCCTTTTCCATCTATATTGAACTTTCCTCAATCCCCATGTATTTAGAGGAAAAAACCCAACCCAGATTTCTGCTGAATGCACCTTCATATTGTCATCTCCATCTCAGAAAGCAAGACAGCTCTTCTCTGCTAGACATGTTTCTTTGTTCAGTGGTAAAGACAAAACAAAAACAGGAACAAATACAGGTGATGATTTTAGGATTCACCTACATCTACATCTTCTGCCTCCATTTAAAATATAAACTAGATTTTAATTACATGCACTGTCTCATGGAATATCACCACCATTGCTGAGCGATGGTTGATTATATGAATAGAGATCTGTTTCTAAGTTTTCAGCTCAGTATACATTTGGAATAGGCAAAATAATACCATAGAAACCTTATGAACTTCAAAGTTTGCAGGCCTGGGTTCAAATACAAGCTCTACAACTGAATATCTAAGAATACAAGAAGATTATTTGATTTCTCAACTTCAAATTCATGTGAAAAAGGCAATATTATTGCCTATCTAATGGCTCATTGGGAGGAGTAAATGAAAGAATATATGTTAAGATGTATTGTGCAGATCTGACACAGAGCACATATTTAGAATGTGTTATTCCCTTTCCTTCTCCCATGTACTCACACCAGGCACTAGGCTAAAGATGAATAACACATAGCCTGAAGCGCTCAAGACATCTTTTTGGTCTTTTGGTTTTTCTAGGTCCTCGCTTGTTCTTTATTTCTCTTCCTTGGTATTTAAAGCTAATTTTAAAATTCTCTCATCAGGGCGCCTGGGTGGCTCAGTTGGTTAAGCGACTGCCTTCGGCTCAGGTCATGATCCTGGAGTCCCGGGATCGAGTCCCACATCGGGCTCCCTGCTCGGCGGGGAGTCTGCTTCTCCCTCTGACCCTACCCCCTCTCATGTGCTTGCTCTCTCTCACTCTCGCTCTCTCAAATAAATAAATAAAATCTAAAAAAAAAAAAAAAAATTCTCTCATCATTCAAAATTTTTTCCACAGGCACTTTCCATTTCTTTTGATAATTGCACCATGGAATAAAAGAATACAGCAGCATGATTATGACCTTGATCATCTAGCAAGGAGCACTGTCCCAGATTCGGAGGAGACACTCCCTCTTTCACACCCTTATACTCCCCTGTCAATTTACAGTTTAACAGGGAAGACAAGACACAAAATGGAACAGGGATCTCAGTTTGAGATTCCTTATGAGAAAGTGCTGGAGTGAGCTTTTTATCTATAATAAAGGGAATAAAATAATAGACTAAAGTCTTTAAGAATGGCTTGAAGATGAAAAAATAAATAAAATAAGAATAGAAATAGAAACAGAATAGAAATAAAGATTTAAAGGAGGCTGACTTGATAGAGACTTGCAAGTTGGCTGTACCTTGGTGGTTCACCCCAGCCCAGGATCTGGTTTTCTCCTCTGAAGTCCAAATATTTGATTTTGTCTAAGTACCCACTTCGTGTCAGTCTCTTAGAGCTGGCAAATGATGGCCCACCTCATGGAATGAATGCGAGTGGGGAATGGAGAAGACAGTAGTATTTACTGAGCACTAATCTTTATGTATGTTACTTCATTTACCCTCAACAATCTTAAAAATAAGAAGCTGAGCTCCAGAGAAGATGAGTAATTTACCTAAGGTCATACAGGTGGGGAGTGGTGAGTAATTTACTGACAGACAGACAGGTGGTAAGATTTATTTCCACATATGTCAGACTTCAATGCTTATTCTGCTATATTCTGCTGATTACTCTATATTATAACACTTCCCAAGATGCAAATTGTTCATTCACAATGGAATAAGTGCCATTTCCAGGACCAGAATCCCCTTTTCTGACAGTCGAGGAATTTTTTTCCTGATAACAAGGTATTCTGAATATTAAGTTACTAATTGGGTTTGAATTAACATGTAAACAAGGCAATATTGATAATATCTTCAGGTATTTCATCTATGCCATCGAGAAGCTTAAGAAACATATAAGCCAGAACCCATTTCACTATCTTTAATTGAACCTCCAGCACTGATCTACAGTATTTTTTGGCCTTCCTGGACCTTTTCCCATAGTCCAAGGAGGCTATTCAAGAATTTCACTCTTCTCCCCAAACGCTGCCCAACCCTTACACCTATCTCTTAGCAAGCATCCTTGCATTCCTCTTCATAGAGAAAATGGACAATTGACAGGAACTTTGCAGCCTCACAACTGCAAATATTTATAGGTACTCCTTTTCTTCTCTTTTTTCCTCCTACATCCTCCCCTATGAGCCAAGCTCCTCTTCACCTAGTATATATTCTGTGATTTAATTCTTGTCTATTGCTCCATCATTTCTCTGCAACTCATCTCCTGTCTGAAAAATCCAGTAGTAGCTCCTCAGTCTTCAGCTGTAGCATTTGATGCAATTGCACATCCTCTCCTCCTTGGATTTCACAACTCCCTGGACTTCTGGCTCCTCTCTTTCCTTTTCTTTCATATCCTCAAATGTACTTTTCATATACTAAAGTGACTCCTCTTCTTATATTTACCCCTTAAATTTTATCTCCAGATTTTAGATTCAGTTCTATGTCTGACAGAATATTCTCTCTGGAAATTACCATGGATTACATGACTTTTTCTTCATATTTGAGGGTCACCAGTGAGACCTTTTTTGCTGTCTCCAGATCTGTATATCCAATGGATCACTAGCTACTCACTCCCTTATGCCATAATTGTACTGTGTATGCATCTCTACTATAGCACATCATACTGTATTCCCTACCATAGTGGGAACTACTCCAAGATTTTTATATTCCCATTGCCTGGCACAGTTGAAGCATGGGGTAACAGTGATAAATGGAGCCTAGTAGGGAGATGATGTGGAAGATGAATTATACAAAGCAAAGGTGAGTCACAGGGAAATGATTAGATGGCAGTTGTAATGATAATTTAGGGCTTGTTAACCACGTATTTTAGCAGTGGAAAAAGAAAAGAAGGAATGGATGTGAGAGATTCTGAGAGAGCTTGCATTTTATTTCTCACAGTGAAGAGAGAGCAAACAAAATAATAAAGATTTGTACTAAACTACATATTTGTGACCCTCCTTAAATCACTTACGTAGTTGTGTTTTAAGCTCCCAGCAGAATGTCACAGTAGCTATTAAGGAAGTTGAACTCTGGGGTCTGAGAAATCTGTTTTAATGTCAGCCCTGCTGTACAATGTGAATTTGGTCAAATTACTTGCCTTAAGCCTTAACTTTATCATGTCAAGTGATGATGATAATATCCTCATAGGGTTGGTGAATACTGAAGCAGGTAATTGCTATATAGCATTGTCTTTAAAAGGTAAAAACACAGTAAATGGTAAATTTTTAAAATATTTCTCAGTTTGCCTCAGAACTGTTGTATTGTTAGAAAGGCAGAAGGTTACCCTGTTAATCACCTAATCAAATTATAAACAGGAAGGCAAAAGGAGTTCTGATATACATAAAGGTCAAATATAAATGGCTTATAAATTACCTGCTACTTACAACTGTCAATTTGATGTTGATTCAATTTGAAATTTTGCTTCCAATTAGAATGCCTTTTATTTATTTTTCATGGTTAATTGCTCTGGCTAGAACTTTCAATTGAGGAGGAGTGATGGGAGTGGGCACCCTTGTCATGTTCCTGATTTTAGAGGAAAAGTTTTCATTTTTTTCACCATTGAGTATGATGTTAGCTGTGGCTTTGTCAGACATGGCTCTTATTATATTGAGATATATTTCTTCTATACACAATTTGGTGAGAGCTTTTATTATGAGAAGGTATTGAATTTTGTCAAATACTTTATCTATTGAGATGATTATATTTTTATCCTTTATTCTGTTAATGTGGTGCATCACATTTGTTGATTTGTGTATGTTAAACATGCTTGCATCCCATTCGATCATGGTGTAACATGCTTTTAATGTGCTGTTGAATTCTGTTTGCTAGAATTCTGTTGAGAATTTTTGCATCTATATCAAGGATATTTTTTTTTAAACAGGCTCAAAGTATATTTGATGTTTATTAAGGCAAGGTTTCCTCCAAATCAACTCTTTCTATAAAAATTCCTTATATTTTTCCTTAGTTCTCATTAAGAAAATCTTTTTTTTTATTCTTATGTTAATCCCCATACATTACATCATTAGTTTTAGATGAAGTGTTCCATGATTCATTGTTTGTGCATAACACCCAGTGCTCCATGCAGAACGTGCCCTCCTCAATACCCATCACCAGGCTAACCCATCCCCCCTCCCCCTTCCCCTCTAGAGACCTCAGCTTGTTTCTCAGAGTCCATCATCTCTCATAGTTCGTCTACCCCTCCTATATCAAGGATATTTACCTGTAGTTTTTTTTTTTTTATTTTTGTTGTTTTGTGTTGTTTTGTTTTTCTTATAGTGTCTTTATCTGGCTCTGGTAACAGGGTAATGCTGACCTTGTAAATTGAGTTTGGGAGTATTCCCTTCTGTTCATTTTTTTGGGGAAGAGTTTAAGAAAGATTGGCATTAATTCTTTAAATGTTTGGTAGACTTCCTCAGTGAAACTATCCGATCCTGGCCTTTCCATTGTTGGAAGATTTTTTATTACTACTTTAATCTCCGTAATTATTGGTCTGTCAAGATTTTCTCTTTCTTCATGATTCAGTCTTTATCTTTTTCTTTTATTTCAGCTTTATTAAGGTATAATTGATAAATAAAATTGTGATCTATTTAAAGTGCACTTCGTGGTAGTTTGATATGTGTATACATGTGAAAAAACTCCCATCAGCCAGTTAATGAACACATCCATCACCTCACATATTTATCTTTAGGTGTTGGTTTTGTTTTTGTTTTTGTTTTTTTTTTTGGTGAAAAGAACATTTTAGATCTATTCTCTTAGCAAATTTATTTTTTTAAAGATTTCATTCATTTATCTATTGTAGAGAGAGAGAGAGTGGGTGGGGGGCCAGGGAGAGGAGAGAAAGAATCTCAAGCAGACTCTGCACTGATTGCAGAGCCCAACATGGGGCTCAGTCTCGTAACCCTGAGATCATGATTGGAGCTGAAATCAAGAGTCAGATGCTCAACTGACTGAGCCACACAGGCACCCTCTCTTAGCAAATTTCAATTATTATTTTTTAATATAGTCTTATCAACTGTAGTCACCATATTTTACACTAGATCCTCAGACCTTATTCATCTTACAGCTGAAAGTTTGTACCCTTTTTACCAACCCCTCTCTGTTTCCCCCTTGGACCCTTTCAATGCTATTGGTGATTTATTATTTCATAGCAAAAAAACTATAAAACTACTTTGATTGTGAGGACTAAGAAAGAGTTATTAATATTTTTGAGTCTAGCTATTCTTTCTTAAAACAATATTTAATGAGCATGTTTTACATGCCAGGAACTATGATATATCGGTGAACAAGACAGGTGAAGTCCATACTGTTTGATACATAGATTCCAATAAAGAGAAACAGATGGGCACCTGGGTGGCTCAGCAGTTAAGTGTCTGCCTTCAGCTTAGGTTATGATCCCAGGGTCCTGGGATCAAGTCCACGTCGGGCTCTCTGCTCAGCAGGGAGCCTCTTTCTCCCTCTCCCTCTGCCTGCTGTTCTGCCTGCTTGTGTTCTCTCTCTCTCTCTCTGTCAAATAAATAAATAAATAAAATCTTCAAAAAAAGAAACAGATAAGATTAGAAAAAGAGATGAGTGGAGGGTGGATGGATGGACAGATGGATAGATAGATAAATAGGATGATGGATGGATATAATTGATACATGTAGATAAACAAGGTAATAGATTATAAAATAATGATATACTGTAGAGGTTGAAGGGAAGAAACTCCTTTAGCTTGAAATGTCAATGAATATTCAAGCAAAACCTGGTTGGCCAGCAAAGGGAAATTCTGAGACGAGAGACAAGAAAGACATAGCTCCTGCTGTAGAAACCAGTTTGGTGTTTTAGAAAAACTGAATCACAGATCTGTACCTCTGAAACAAATAATACAATGTATGTTAAAAAAAAGAAGAAGAAGAAGAAGAAGATAGCAGGAGGGGAAGAATGAAGGGGGGAAAATCGGAGGAGGAGACGAACCATGAGAGATGAAGGACTCTGAAAAACAAACTGAGGATTCTAGAGGGGAGGGGGGAGGGGGGATGGGTTAGCCTGGTGATGGGTATTAAGGAGGGCACGTATTGCAT
Organism: Neomonachus schauinslandi; assembly: GCF_002201575.2. Lineage (NCBI taxonomy): Eukaryota > Metazoa > Chordata > Mammalia > Carnivora > Phocidae > Neomonachus > Neomonachus schauinslandi. Next base: position 25,102,797 of record NC_058404.1, read on the forward strand.
GGAGCACCGGGGTGTTATACGCAAACAATGAATCATGGAACACTACATCAAAAACTAATGATGTAATGTATGGTGATTAACATAACAATAAAAATAAAACAAAAAAGAAGAACTGAAAAACAACCAGTATGGCTAAAGCACACCAAGAAACAAGAGAATGGTAGAACATAAGGCCAGAAAGTATAAATGCAGTGTACATGATACTCAACCATATGGGCCATGAGAAAGTTGAGATGTGAGTAGGCCCAGAGGTATTTAACTCATAGTTCTCTCAGGTTAAAATTATAGAGTGAAATGAGCCTCTGCTGCCTCCTCTGGGGATTCCTCTCACCCCCAACTTTCCTTTATGCTCTCAGGCTACCTTGTAACATAAGCAGAACATTTGATGGATTAAATGCACTGCCTTTGGAGAGATTACAAAGTAATTGCATTACTCAGCAGACATGTCTTATATACATACCATGTACTAGTTTTAAGAAGACTTAATGATATTAAAAATAACATGTACTTTGCATATATCTTGCTTAATCTTCATGAAACTCTATGAGTGCATGCTATTATTTATACTCATTTCCTTTTTTAAATTTGAGTTTTGTTGACATGCAATGTTACATTAGTTTCAGTTGTACAACTTAGTGATTTGACAAGTTTATATATTACATTATGTTCACCACAAGCATAGATACCATCTGTCCCATTACATTGTTATTACATTATCATTGACTATATTCCTTATGCTCTGCTTCTTATTCCCATGACTTACTCATTCCATAAGTGGAGGCCTGTATCTCCCTCTCCCCTTTACCCATTTTGCTCAACTCCCCATCCCTTTTCCCTCCAGCAACCATCAGTTTGTTCTCTGTATTTATACAGAAATTCTTTTTGTTTACTCACCTTTTTTAGATTCCATTTGAGTGGAATCATATGGTATTTGTCTTTCTCAGTCTGACTTATTTCACTTAGCAAAATATCCTCTAAGTCCATCCATGTTACTCAAATGGCATGATCTCATCCTTTTTTATGGCCATGAAATATTTTATGGCCATATATATGTATATATCATATCTTCCTTATCCATTCATCTACTGATGGACACCTAGATTGCCTCCATGTCTTGGCTATTTAAATAATGCTGCAATAAACATGGGGATGAATACATCTTTTAGAGTTAGTGTTTTCATCTTCCCTGGATAAATACCCAATAGTGGAATTACTGGATCACTACATAATATGATATATCTATTTTAATTCTTTAAGGAGCCTCCATATTCTTTTCCATGGTGGTTGCACCAGTTTACATTCCCATGAACCGTGCACAAGGGTTCCTTTTTCGCCACTTACTTGCCAACCCTTTTTGTTCCTTGTCTTCTTGATTTTAGTTATTCTAACCAGTTGGGGTAATATCTCACTGTGGGTTTGATTTACATTTCCTTGATGAATAGTGATGTTTAGCATCTTTTCATGTGTCTATTGGCCATATGTGTGTCTTTGAAATAATACCTGTTTAAGTCCTCTGCTCATTTTTTTTAATAAGTTGCTTGGTTTTTTGGTGTTGAATTGTATAAGTTCTTTATATATTTTGGATATTATTAGATATATCATTTGCAAATATCTTCTCCCATTCAGTCAGTTCTCTTTTTGCTTTCTTGATGGTTTCCTTTTCTGTGCCAAAGCTTTTTATTTTGATGTAGTCCCAATAGTTTATTTTTGCTTTTGTTTCCCTTGCCTTAGGAGACATAGCTAGAAAAATGTTGCTATGGCTGATGTCAGAGAAATTACTGCCTGTGTTCTTTTCTAGGATTTTTATGGTTTCAGGTCTCACATTTAGGTATTTAATCCATTTTGAGTTTATTTTTGTGTATGGTGTTAAAAAGTGGTCCAGTTTCATTCTTTTACATGTAGCTGTCCAGTTTTCCCAGCACCATTTATTGAAAAGACTGTCCTTTCTCCATTGTGTATTATTGCCTCCTTTGTCATAGATTAGTTAACCATTTAAATGTGGCTTTATTTCTGGGCTCTCTATTCAGTCTATTGATCTATGCGTCTATTTTGTGCCAGTACCATATTGTTTTGATTACTACAGCTTTGTAGTATAACTTGTAATCTGGGGTTGTAATACCTCCAGTTTTGTTCTTTCTCAGGATTGCTTTGACTATTTGGAGTCTTTTGTGGTTCCATACAAATGTTAGTATTATTTGTTCTAGTTATATTAAGAATGTTGTTGGTATTTTGATAGGGATAGCATTGAATGTGTAGGTTGCTTGGGCAATATAGACATTTTGACAATACTAATTCTTCCAATCCGTAAGTATAGAATATCTTTCCATTTGTTTGTGTCACATTTAATTTCTTTCATCAGTGTTTTCTAGTTTTCAGAATACAGATCTTTCTCCTCTTTGGTTAAGTTTATTCCTAGGTATTTTATTCTTTTTGGTGCAATTGTAAATGGTTTTGTTTTTTAATTTCTCTTTCTGCTACCTCATTGTTAGTGTATAGAAATGCTACCAATTACTGGGTATTAATCTTGTATCCTGCCACTTGATTGAAGTTATTTATACTTCTAGTAGTTTTTTGGTGGAGTCTTTAGGATTATCTATGTATACTATCATGTCATCTGTAAATAGTGACAGTTTAATTTCTTTTTTACCAATATAAATGCCTCATTTATTTTTCTTGTCTAATTGCTGTGGCTAGGACTCCTAGTACTATGTTGAATAAAAGTGTTGAGAGAGGACATCCTGGGCTTGTTCCTGATCGTAGAGGAAAAACTCAGTTTTCCCCATTGAGGATGAGGTAACCTGTGGGTTTTTCATATGTGACCTTTATTATATTGAGGTATATTACCTCTAATCCCATTTTATTGAGAGTTTTTATCATGAATCAGTGTTGAATTTTGTCAAATGCTTTTCCTGCATATATTGAGACGATCATAGGATTTCTATCCTTCAGTTTGTTGATGTAGTGTATAATGTTGATTGATTGCAAAAATTGAACCATCTTTGCATTCCAGGAATAAATCCCACCTGATCATAGTGAATGATCTTTTTAATTCGTTGTTGTATGTGGTTTGCTAATATTTTGTTGAGGATTTTTACATCTATGTTCATCAGGGATATTGCCCTATAATTTGTTTTTGGTTTTTGTTTGTTTTGTTTTGTTTTGTTTTGTTATGGTGTCTTTGTTTGGTTTTGGTATCAGGGTAATGCCCACCTTGTAAAATGTATTGGGAAGCTTTCCTTCCTCTTCTATTTTTTTTTTTTTTTTTGGAATAGTTTGAGGAGAATAGATATTAACTCTTCTTTAAATGTCTGGTAGAATTCACTTGTGAATCTATCTGTTCCTGAACTTTTATTTTTTGGTAGTTTTTTTTATTGCCAGTTCATTTTCATTACTTATAATTGGTCTGTTAAATTTTCTATTTCTTCCTGGTTCATTTTTGGAAGATTGTATGTTTCTAGGAATTTATCCAGTTCTTCTATTGTCTTGTTTGTTGGCATATAATTTTTCATAGTATTCTCCTGTACTCCTTTGTATTTCTGTGATGTCAGTTGTTACTTCTCCTCCTTATCTCTGATTTTATTTATTTGGGTCATTTCCCTTTTTTTCTTAATGAATGTGGCTAAGGGTTTGTCGATTTTGTTTTCAGAGAACCAGCTCGTGTTTTCATTGATCATTTTATTTATTTTTTAGTCCCTATGTCATTTATTTCTGCTCTGGGTCTTTATTATTTATTTTCTTCTATTCACTTTGGGCTTTGTTTGTTCTTATTCTAGTTCCTTTAGGTGTAAGGTTAGGTTGTTTATTTGTTGTTTTTTTTCTTATTTCTTGAAGCAGGGCTGTATTGCTTTATACTTCCCTCTTGGAACTGTTTTGGCCTTGTCACAGAGATTTGGGACCATTGTACTTTCATTTTCATTTCTCTCCATGTATTTTTTTTAATTTTCTATTCTTTGATTGCTTCATTGATATGTTTGTTGTTTAGTATCATCTTGTTTAGTCTCCACATGTTTGTGTTTTTTCCAGTTTTTTTCCTTGTGATTTATTTCTAGTTTCAGACCACTGTGGTCAGAAAAGATGCATGGTATGATACCAGTCTTCTTAAATTTATTGAGGCTTATTTTATGGCCTAGTATGTGGATGTGTTCTGGAGAATGTTTCATGTGCACTTGAAAAGAATGTGTATTCTGTTGTTTCTGGGTGGAATATTCTGTATATATCTGTTATGTCCATCTGGTCCAGTGTGTCATTCAAAGACATTGTTTCCTTATTGATTTTATCTGGATGATCTATCCATCCATTGATGTAAGTGAAGTGTTAAAGTTCCCTAGTATTATTGTATTACCATCAATTTCTCTCTTTATGTCCATCAATATTTGTTTTTTGTATTTAGGTGCTCCAGTATTGGGTGTATAGATATTTACAAATGTTATATCCTCTTGTTAAATTGATCCACTTATCATTATATTATGCCCTTCTTTGTCTCATTAGTCTTTGTTTTAAAGTCTGTTTTGTCTGATGTAAGTATTGCTAACCTGCCTTTTTTTTTTTCACTTCCATTTGCATGGCGAATGCTTTTCCTTCCCTTTCACTTTCAGACTATATGTGTCTTTAGGTCTGAGGTGAGTTTCTTGTAGGCACCATATAGATGGGTCTTGTTCTTTTTTTATCCGTTCTGCCACTCTATGTCTTTTGATTAGAGCATTTGGGCCATTTACATTTAAAGTAATTATTTTTTATTTATTTAAATTCAATTATCCAACATATAGTACATCATGAGTTTCAGATGTAGAGTTCAGTAATTTATCAGTTGCATGTAACACCCAGTGTTCATCACATCACATGCCCTCCTTAATGACCATCACCCAGTTACCCCATCCCCCCAGCCACCTCCCCTCCAGCAACGCTCAGTTTGTTTCCTATAGTTAAGAGTCTCTCATGGCTTGTCTCCCTTTCTGATTTCTTCCCATTCAGTTTTCCCTCCCTTTCCTTATGGATTCTCTGCACTGTTTCTTATATACCACATATGAGTGAACCATATGATAATTATCTTTCTCTGATTGACTTATTTCATTCAGCATAATAACCTCCAGTTCTATCCACGTCAGTGTAAATGGTAAGATTTCATCCTTTCTGATGGCTGAGTAATATTCCATTGTATATATATACCACACCTGCTTTATCCATTCCTCTGTCAATGGACATCTGGGCTCAATTTAAAGTAATTATTGATAGGTATATTCTTATTGCCGTTTTAAAATTTTGTTTTCTGGTTGTTTTTGTAGTTCTTTGTTCCTTTCTTCTTCTCTAGATCTCTTTCTTTGCAATCGGTGGATATCTATAGTGTTTTGTTTGGCTTTATTTCTCTTTATTTTTTGTGTATCTACCATAGGTTTTGGGTTTGTGATTTTTCATGAGGTTCATATATAACATCCTAAGTTAATAGCAGTCCATATTCATTTTATGGTCATTTAAGTTCAAACACATTGAAAGAAGGAAGGAAAGAAGAGGGAAGGAAGGAAGGAAGGAAAGAAAGAATATATGTTGTTATATTTTATATCTTTTTATACATATTTTTCTTATGTCTAATTATGGCCATTTCTTTTCCACTTAAAGAAGTTCCCTTCACATTTCTTGTAAGGCTAGTAAAGTGGTGATAAATTCCTTTATATTTTGTTTGGGAATTTCTTTATCTCTCTTTCAAATCTGAATGATAACCTTGCCAGATAGAGTATTCTTATTTATAGGTTGTTTTTTTTTTTTCCCCCTTCAGCACTTTGAATATATCATATATATCACTCTCTTCTGGCTTGCAAAGTTTCTGTTGGAAAATTAGCAGATAATCTTACAGGTTTTCCCTTGTAGGTAACTCTTTGTTTCTCTCTTGTTTTTAAGACACTCTCTTTAACCTTTGACATTTCAATCATTATGTGCCATGGCATGGACCTCCTTGGGTTCATCTTGTTTGGAACTCTCTGTTCTTCTTGGACTTAGGTATCTATTTCCCTCCTAGGTTAGGGAAGTATTCAGTTATTATTTCTATCTGTTTTCTACACCTTTCTCTTTTTTTCAAGGATCACTATAATATGAATATTTGTTCACAGGATGTTGTCCAAGAGATCTCTTAGTCTATCCCCATGGTTTAAAATTATTTTCTCTTTTTGATCTTAAGCTTGTATGCTTTTCATTATCCTTTCCTTCAGATCACTCATCTGTTCTGTATCCTCTCATCTACTGTTGATTCCCTCTAGTGTGTTTTTTATTTCAGTTATTGTATTCTTCGACTTTTCTTGGTTCTTTTTAATATTTTCTATTTCTTTATTGAAGGTCTCACTGAGCTCTTCCATTCTTTTCTCTAGCCCAGTGGGCATGATTATGATCATTACTTTAAATTCTTTATCAGGCAGATTGCTTATATCTGTTTCATTTAGTTCTTTTCTGAGGTTTTTTCTTGTTCTTTCTTTTGGGGCATATTCCTGTTTCCCCATTTTGCTTGACTTCCTGTTGTTTGTTTCTATGGATTAGATGAAACAGCTACTTGTCCTGAAGTTGAAGGAGTGGTCTTGTGTATGGTGTCCCCTATGCAGACTCTGTGCTGTGCTTTTGTTGGCTAGCTGTATGTGCTAGTTATTTTCTAATAAAATTAAATCTTAGAAAAAATTAATTAATTAGAAAAAATTAAATAAAGAAAAAAATAATATAAAAGACAAAAGAAAATAATGAAATAAAAGAAGAAAAGAAAAAAGAAAAGGAAAAACTAAGAAAAGAAAAAAGAGAAGAAAGAACAAAATCAAAAAGAATAAAATTAAAACAAGACAGGACAAATTTTAAAATGTAAAAAAAAAAAAATTAGAATAATTAAAAGTTAAAAAAACAAAACACAAAACCATGGCTGGCCTGTTTTCTCTGCCCCAGTCACAGGGTGACTGGTGTAGGCTGGTGGACCCTGGGCTCACTGAGACTACAAACTCCCTATGACAACTAGACCCATCAGGACCTTCCTGGTATGCCATTAGGACCCTCCATTTGTGGTGTCTGAAACTTCTCCTCTTGACAGCCAAATCCTGCTCCAGCCTGGGCTTTTAAGGCTGAGGGGGAGAGAGCATCCTCACAGTTCCTCAGCCCTTTTAAACTCTGCCTTCTCTTTTCTGTGCCCCAGCATGACTAGGGCTGGTGTGGGCTTGCAGACCCTGGGCTCACTGGAGTTGCAAACTCACAGAGATAACTGGGCACTCCCATTATGGTGTCTGGATCCTGCTGCAGTCTAGGCTTTTAAGGTGGGATGGGAATATAAACCGGCTTGTTCTCCAGTTCCTCTGACCTGGAGAGCTTTCTTGCAGCTCCTCTGCAGCCTGGCAGAGTTCTATTGTTGTCTGTTTTCTGTGCTAGTTGCTCTTTTAAACCATGTTTTGTTTTTTGTGTTTTTTGTTTTGTTTTGTTTTTTGTTTTTTCTGTGCCCAAAGACAGAGGGGCCTGTTCCTGGTCCCTCAGTGCTATCCCTCCCTCTCCACTGCCATTTGCAGTGTTAGGAGCGGGAGTTCCCTTTGTTACCATCCATGTTTATTGCTGTTCTCTTGCCATTCTCTCTGTCTTTAGTTGTTCAGTAGCTGTTCAGTCAATTTTCAGTTCTTCGCAAGGATTTGTTCTATTAATAGGTGTAATTTGGTATGATCTGTGGAGGAGGTGATTTCAGAATCTTCCTACATCACCATCTTGAACCTGAACTCTATTATACCCATTTCCAAATGAGGGAATTGAATCACACATGTCAAAGCATAATTCTTAGCACTCAAATAGCTCATAATTTATTAGGTAGACAGACTAAATGAATCCAAGCCATTGTAGGTATCACCATGGAGGTCAGATGAGAACACAGACAAAAATGAGGTGAGGAGAAATGAGAACTGTCTTTTCATTTGACACTCACAATCTCCCTCTTGCATAAGGGGTGTTAAGTGAGTTACTCAGGTCATATAGTGAGTAAGGGGTATCTATGGGCTTCTACCTCCTGACTTACTGCAGTGCCCAGCTAGCTCCCACTACTGCCCTTCTAATTTTCAATAAGCTGTTTAATTACTAAAGAAGTATATTAACACTTTCTCTAGTATTTGCCCTTTAAAATCAGACCCTCTGAAAAGTTATAGTTCTTTATTACAAACTAATGCATGGTTATGGGTGACGTGTCAGTGTCAGTTGTCAGCAACTCTTTAGCATGTCAGTGTGTGTTGGGAGTAGGAAGAGGTAGAAAGATGCTGGTAGCAGGGGAAAAAGGCCTGAAGAGAGTATGTACATGCCTTTCATATCAATGCATTTTTTTAATAGGATCTGGAGTCAGGATCTGAGAGTGGAGGAGATACCATTTCAGTAAATCAGACACAAATAAATTTGTCTTCTAACTCTGAATCTACCGACCTACCATCTTCCAGCCCAGTGGCCAGTTCTGGAACCAAACCCAAGTCTACGGTAAGTTATAAATGATAACAGTCAGTTTTAACATGAAATGCTGATAATCATAAGGTAAGAGTTGATATCTCATCCATTCAATATAAAAGAAATACTCCTTGAGTCTTAGTTTCAGTGACTTGATAGCATTTAATTAAGTACAATCCAACGTATGTTGTTTGTTTGCTTTATAACCGATAACACAAGTACTTCACTAAAACAGGTCATGGTTCTAGAATTATGCAAAATATAGCATCAAATTTTGTTGCTGTATACTCAGATCTTTAAAGAACCAAGAGAAAAAAATCTAGAGATGGTTCTCCCTGAATTATTATCCTGACCACACCACTTACTAGTCAGAAAATCGCCTAAGACTAGATAGAGAGATAGAGATATATAAATTCACACACATCATAAATTTTATGTGGGTATTAAATGACATAGTTCATGTAAAGTACTTAGTGAAATGCTTGGCACAGAATAAATACTGAGTAAATGTGAGCTACCGTCATTATTATTATGATGCTTCATCAACTTTACAGTGCTACCAAAACAAATAAAAGGAGAATTACCACATGTAATAATATAGCAGGGTGTATTGTAAATAAAAGACATTTTCCTTTAAGTAAAAAGTTGAACGGCTACAGGAAAGCAGTATTTGACTGTAAAAGGTAACATTTATGGAGGAAGTAATTACTACTTCAAATATCTGAAGTCCCAGCAGGTCAAAAATAACCTTTCCTAGTTTAGTGAAAATCACAGTGGCGTATTATTTTTTTTAATGCCCATGTTAGCTTAACACAGAGAAACAAGTTTGGATTGCTTGTTTGCCTGACTTTAAAGTAAAAGGCAAGTTTGAAATAGGACTCAAAAGAGAATACTCTGAATTTAACATGGTAGATATGTTCAACTGCAAGAATATCTAGAGCATTTTTTAATAGAATATTTATTGAATGCACTATGCTAGATGAAAGAGTGGGAGTGGAGTAAAACATGTTTTCCATCTTTAAAGAGCTCACAATCTAGCAAAGCGGGGTAGGTAAGTAAACAGTGAAATGCAATATCATACTATATGGTAGAGCTAAAAAATTGGAAATAGGAACCAGTGATCTGCTACATAATGCTGTTGTTGGGTACAATGAAAAACAGGGTCAAAAATAATGTGTGTCAACAGGCAGCTGCAATGAATTGGTGCTCTTCTTTTTCATAATGGGTAAAGAAGGTTAAAATGCAAAATTTAAATATGGAACAAAATGATCTCACTTCACCACATTCTTACTGAAGTAAAAGGTCAAAGCCTCTCAATGGTTTTAAACTGAAGGTTTGGGAACCATTGGAGCATTGGCTCTTTGAACATTGGGACAGGTATGGGGCTGACTTATAAGAAAAAGGTAGAAAGGAAGGTGAATTCACTTTTTAAAGGTATTTATGCTTAAATTCTCTTTTTAAAGCACCTGCTATTATCCTGAAGAGCAGTTCTTTTCTCTCTGATATTTATTCCACGCTCATCTTTTACTTTAGAGTAATTACCATTGGTATCTGCTATTTCTCCCTTGAAAGATACATATTTTAGTGTTTGATCACCTTATAATTTGTAACAATTTTTACAACTTTGTGTGCAATTCTATCCCTTTTCTTCAATACCCCCATGCTTATAAATGTGCTCATGTTTATAAATGCATTTCCACCGAGATATGTCTATATATATATAAAGTTTTAGAATGAGAAACATAAAACCATCAGTTTTGGGGGGACTTTAATCCTTTAAAATACTTGAAGATGGGTCTGTTTTCAAATTCTTCATGTTTGCCATATCAATTGACCAAACTATTCACCCCACAGGCAAAATTAAGAAATACTAAAATTGGGGCACCTGGGGGGCTCAGTTGGTTAAGCGTCGGGCTTTGGCTCAGGTCATGATCTCAGGGTCCTGGGATCCAGCCCCACATCAGGCTCCTTGTTCAGCAGGGAGCCTACTTCTCCCTCTTCCTCTGCACACACACCCCCCGCCCCCAGCTGGTGATCTTTCTCTCTCTCTCAAATAAATAAAATCTTTAAAAAAAGAAATACTAAGGGCGCCTGAGTGGCTCAGTCGTTAAGCGTCTGCCTTCGGCTCAGGTCAGGATCCCAGGGTCCTCGGATCGAGTCCCACATCGGGCTCCCTGCTCGGCAGGAAGCCTGCTTCTCCCTCTCCCAGTCCCCCTGCTTGTGTTCCTGCTCTCGCTATCTCTCTCTCTGTCAAATAAATAAATAAAATCTTTTAAAAAAAAAAGAAATACTAAAATCAGTTATTGAACAGAAACATACTTTTCCATGCCCCTAAAACAAATATTTACTGAAAAGTTGTCAACTTTGGATAAAACTGTGACTCTCTACCCAGCTGTTCAGGTGTGACTTGTTACCTGGGCGCACAGTCACAGCTTCGTAGTGATGCCACCCGTCATTGGTCAGTGAGCACTGGGAATCATTATGCAGTGGACTTCGCCTCCAAACACAATATTCCACTTCAAGACAACCAAAAGCTGCTTAACCCATCTTGACCAATACCACAGGCAGTTAGAGAACTGTACGTGAAACTCTGTCCAGCTACTGAACTATAATTTAGTAAAATTCTCCAGCAGGCCATGAGAAGGACCCAGAAAGAAACACCCCACTGTCAAAGACAACTGACTTTTAGGAAATTTCTCAAAGAAAATGGCCAATAATTAAAATAGCTTGAAAAGCAAGTTTTTGTTTTGGGGGAAGGGTTGTTTTAATGTGTGTGTGTATTTAATTTTGTGTTATTATTGGTGTTGATGCTTTTGAGTACAATTCCTTTTTACTACAGTTTGAAAATAATTCTTTGGCCTTATGGGTCAGTTCTGTGTTTTCAGTTGTTTCTGGGTAGGAATATTAGAATGAAGAATTTTACCTATTTTGTCAGAGAGTAAACAGATATTTACCCTGTCAATTTGGAGCTTGGGAAATTATCTATTTGTGTAATGGCAGTCTGGCTACTTTGTGAAAAGCGAGAAAGCTCCAGTATCCTACAGAGCCATTCTTTTCACCAGGAACTAAAATTCCAAATTTAATATTAAGCAGAAACATTAAATTCTAAGAACACCTACTTCTAACATCCACTCATAATGAACTAAACTTCTGCTCCATAATGTCATATGTTTACAAAATGTTTACTTTTATTTCAGAATGATTTAATGTTACATTTGATTTGCTGCTGTGAAATCTATTTATAATGGTGACTAACTATCACAAATATTTGGCTTTCCTTTTGTATGTAAGACCTCTGGGTTTCTACGTGCCTATTTTTTCTATAAGATTTCTTTTATATGTATTATTAGAACAGGACCAATGAGTAATCTTCAGATTTTTCATGACGACTATGTATATATCATGCCAAAGAGTGAGCATTAAAGTAGATTTCTGTGATGTATTTCACACAAAAATGAAAAAGTCCAAAGGTAGGATACCCAGTACCTACCAAAAAACACATTAGAAAAAAGAGATCTAGTGTTTCATGTCCAAAAAATCACCAATTTCTCTCCCAAAATCTGTGATTTTTTTCTTTTGAAACAGTTTCATAATGCCTTTCTTGAGAGACACTTTCACAAACAACCCATGATTAGTCATATTACTTTTATACAAAGTGCTATGACTCATTCTAGAATGATATACTGACATCCTTCTGGCCATGGGTTCAGTTGCTTAAGTTGTTCCTGTATTCATGAATATAGGGTTGTTACATGAAAGATTTTAAAGCAGGACACTAAAACCTCAGGGGTTTTGTTGTTTTTTCTGAAGATACTTGTAAGTGTAGGTGTTCATTAAATTACTATTCATCATACATTTATGAAGAGAGAAACCAAGCCCTAGAAAATAAAGAATACAACGTATTTCATTTGTAGAATAAGTAACTGGAGGAACAGGGACAGTCTAGCATTCTGTAGCATAACCGAGAGCATCATTAAAGAGCAATGCAAGGATATGGTTTCAATTTAGTCTAAATTCCTCTTCCCTCTTTGTCCCAGAAACTCCCTTAGTTGCCTTGTGATAGAATTCTAATAACAGTGATGAAACCCTCAATCATTTGGGCATGTTGGAACCACAGCTAGACAGAGCAGCTTTGAGTATGTCCTAAACTATCTAAAGGAATTTTGAAACATATTGGCATTCACATCAGAATGTATTATGTACTGGAAAATAGCCCTTTTACTGAAGACATCAAAAACAGCAGAAATTATTAACCTACGTTATTGTAATTGCTACAGAGTAAAAAACACAGATACATCTTATTTTAGCTCCAGGTGGCAACAGTAGGTCTAATTCCACAGATTGAATACACCCCTCATCTTTTCATCATTACTACCAAAATAGCAATGGGATAGATGAGGGAAAAGATCAACTGGTGGAGGGGCGCCTGGGTGGCTCAGTCGGTTAAGCGACTGCCTTCGGCTCAGGTCATGATCCTGGAGTCCTGGGATCGAGTCCCGCATCGGGCTCCCTGCTCGGCGGGGAGACTGCTTCTCCCTTTGATCCTATCCCCTCTCATGTGTTCTCTCTCTCTCAAATAAATAAATAAAATCTTTAAAAAAAAAAAAAAGATCAACTGGTGGAGGGATGGGAGCTTAGGGCAGGCAGAATGATGCCCAGCCAGACCCTGCCAACTCCTTTAGAGAGAAGTTGAAAATAAATCTTGCCTAAAGGCTGCCATGGTGTGACAAAAATAGAGCTCAGGAGTATGCCCTCACTACAGTTCATGATCATTTCTAGATGACTTTTAAAAAGACTCCCAATACTATAATCAACATAATAGCCCACTGCTTTTACTGACAGTTCCAAAACTTGCCTGATCTATTCTCTTGTCGAAGAGAACAGTCTCTCAGTATGACCCCCAACACAACTGATTATGCTACAGTCAGTTTAGTGAGGCATTTACATACAATCTATTATTTTTCTCCCCTCTGCACGATAGAAGCAAAATAGTAATTTTCTGGTGTGACATTTACTTGTCAAAGCATTGTCCTCCCTAAAAGGTATAAATGTCTTGAGGTGTAGAGAAAAGGAGGGTGATGATGGCACTAGGTAAGAATTTTGACATGTCATTTTTAATAAATGTTATTTAAGTTCAAGTCTTTAAAAACCAGGATCTTATTTTCCCTTTTTTCAGCCAATGAGATACGGTCTAGTCTACACTGTTCTTGAAAGTATCAGTTTATATTTTGGGCACTGTGCATATGAGAACCATAAATTGTCACTCATAGTATTTCTATGAATCTGTATCTCTCCATGGTAAAAGCAGAGACAACAGGAATATGAACTTTAAGAAAGACCCGCCAGTTTTATCCAGGTAATAATTATGGAGAAAAGCATTTTTCCTCTGTATTAATAGTACCAAATAGAAAAAGGACAAACATTTATGGAGTGCACACTATGTGGCAGATATTATCTTATGGACTAGTAGGGCATAGTTCATTGAATCCTCACAACAGCCTTTTAGGTAGATGCTGTGATTTCCTAGAGTTCATCGATGAGGAAACTAGTATTTATAATGGCTAATCTGAGTTGCCTGTGGCCTCATTGCTAGGAAAGGATGGGGCCAGGATGACACCCAGATCTTCCATGCTCCTAAACACTGCTTTATGCAGAGATTCACCTGCCGACCACCTGGCTTCAGAATCAACATAAATTGGTCTGAGAGGTTTTATGTCGGAAACAAATTGCCACTGATGTTTGAGTTATCAGAGTGCACAAGCACAGTTTCATTGCACAATAAAGAACTGGTTCGTCAGAGCATAGCATAAGTCATATTGTTCTAACATCATTTTCTAGATCATCTGTCTACCATAGATTTTTTACATGTGTTTGTACGTATATATATACATGTGTATTAAATTATACATATGTATGTGTTATATATATATCAGAAAATATATACATTTATTTGTGTGTATGTATATATGTGTATATACAGACATACATTCTCTGGTGTTATTTTCCAGAAACCTGTGTTGAGTAATTCTTAACCAAATGGTTCAATTTTTAATGAAACCAAATGAGTAATTATTAAGTTTTTATATAGTCATAAAATTATTATTCAGTATAAATTTTTATATTAATTTTGTTTAAGCCTATTTCTTAGGAAAAACACGGAAACTACAAAGGCAGATCTATTCATTGTTACCAGGTGTGGGGTGTGGTGATGTCTGTATCTGGGTTAGGAGATGTAAGGTTTGAAAAGGCTTGAGAAAGGGTTTCTAAAGGGAAGCTCGTAAGGTAGAGGACAGAGGTTAATGGACACCTTTGACAAACAATAATCAATTTAATTGTTGCTTCTGTAAAAGGAGGACTTCCATGTAGGCTGCTTAAAAATAAAAAATATAAAACTCATGAAATACTGTTTTGATAGAGAGTAATTTATTAAAGATGTCACAGACAGTCTGATTGGGAGTATGATATTAATTTATGACGAATTAGCCACACAAGATTTAAAAAAGTATTCTTAACCTGGAATTTATGGATTTATTTAAAAGGGTGCCTGAACCCCTTGAAGTTGTATTTTAAATTGTATATGCACACCAGCATTTACACGTGGGAAGACTGTCAATATCTGCATCAGATTCTCAAAAGACTCTCCAAGCCTACCATAAAGAAATGCTCATTTGAGATTTGATGATTCAGCCAGTTTTCCAGCGAAGAGATCTGATGAGCATAAGAACACCTTTGTTATAAACAATATACTTCAGGCACATTGACAGGAATTACTTCATTCAAGTTTATTTCCTGGTGGAGAATTCCACAGTAGCCTTTTTGCAATAAATTAGGCTATGCTTCATGGATATGTGAAAACGAATTCTGCTATGGAATAAAGTACCCATTACCATTTGTCTCAATTATACAGAATTTCAATAAAATTAAAAATGATCCAAGAAAGAAAAGAAAAATCATTAGGGTTTTCCCATAATAGTTTCAGTGTAAATCAATTTTTTTTTGTAAATCAAATTTTATATCTAAATGAAATCACAGATCTTATACATATGATCATTAAGCTAACCTCATTATGCTTGAGATGTATTAAATGGCAGGCATTAAAACTGAAAACAAGAATATAGATTCTGGAGTCCAAATCACATCATTTTAAAGTATCTTTTAAAACCCAATTCATACATAGAATTTTAGTACTATTTGTATTTTGTTTTACCAGGGTATTACATACTATATTTTTAAATTATATACTATGTTATATACTATATTTTTGTTTAAATCATTATCAGATGGTTATTTTTAGCACAACTGGTAATTTTTCCTAATGCTGCCCACTATTTAAAACAAAATAGAGGGATAAAACATTATTGTCTTTTTTACAAAGAGGAACTGCAAATACTCCTTTTTACTGAAGTTTGGGGGAAAAAATTCAAGATAATATATAAAATTAATTAGAATTTAATAGTATTTCGTAATGTCACATGATAAGTAAAGAAAATAGTCAGCATAGTTAAGGAAAAAATGACACACAGAATTTTTGAAGAAAATTTAAGTCAGCCTCTTCTGAAACATCAAAAAAAATTAAATTAGTACAGTTTACCATTAATAAGTGCAAAAATGTAATGGTCTTAGAAAAATGTCTTTGACTGTAATGCTTTTGAATGTGGCAATTTTACTCTGACATAGAAAAGCAGTAACATTAAAGTATGTGGATTTTTAAAGAAATATTTGTCTTTGTTCACTAAGATCCTCATTGTTTATGAGAAAGAAAAATAAAGCAAAATTTATTGCTTTTTTAAGAAAAACTGAGCCACTAAAGAACTGGAAAAAAATGTTTTTAAAAAGGACATCATTCTGTGATTATTATAATGAGATGTTTCTTAGAATTCTATGATTGTAAAGCATAGAGGCATCCATTCACATATTCTGGATTTTGAAATAATAAATATGTAATTCATTAACCTTGGGCTTTGAAAAATAGAAATATTTTTATAGTCATTTTCTTTTATATTTAAAATAAATTCAAAATTCTCTCATTTCTTGTGTTTGAAGATATTGACATCTGTTTCCAATGCATTTACACATTAATTCATGACAGTCTCATTTGGGATGGGTTATTTGATCTCCACAATGACCTCCTCACATCAGCCTTTTCACTTTGAACCTAGAAGTTTTGTTTTGTCAAAAATAAGCATAACTTGTACCCAGATACACTGATCCTTAATACTAAACACTGACTGCATGGTATTGAAAGAATTTTTCAATTTTGCAAAAGTGTTTTTCTATCTTGTTTGTGTTTATTTTATAATAGTCTAGTTAATTAAGTTGTCCAGAGGAGAATTCCTAAAACCCCCCAAAAAGCGGGGGGAGGGAATGGAACACATATGGATCATGGGACAGTTAGAATTGAATAGATTCCATTAGGGCAAAATGAAAAGTCATCTCTACAATCTAAGGTTTAGTCATATGAATAGTACTTTTGTGTGTTATCATCATTACAATGAGAAAAATTTAGTTTTTCCATGTGCTGATGTTACTTCTCGAATCCAGCTCATATTTTCGTCCAAGAGCAATAACAACTTCCAGTTATTTCTGGGCAATGTAAAATGGCAAGCCAGCAGCATGCCACATCACAGCAACCAAGAATATAATTCATAGCACTGAGCAATAATAATAACCACTAAGTCATTTTCACAGTCCTCTCTCTCTTCATTTCAGACCTCGTTGTCCCAAAGCTCTAATTACATATTCAATATGTTCGCCCCCCCTTTTTTTAACTTTTCCACTTTGATTCTTTGATTGATAATTAATTTCAGCCCTGGCATTTGTTGGTCTCAACACTCACTTCTTAAAGACAGTTGAAGTCAGTTGAAACGTTGAACCAAGGACTCCATGGGAACATTCACTAGCAGTTACACAAAGTTTACAGTTGGGTCTTCTTCAGCTCTAGTTGTGAGCTGTCTACCACATAACAAGTTTCTAAATGAAAAAGTAAAAACATCCACATGCATTCGAGTATTCTGAACATCACACATCTAAACTTTGGAGTCATATAACAAAAGTATGAAAGTAAAGGAATTACTTACTTTCAATTCACGATGTCCTAAAACACCATTGCTTGAAAAATATCAATATTCCTGACTCTTCTAGGTATTTAATGAACATTTTGTGTGCTAATTTCCTTTTTTTTTTAAGTCAGTAGTTCATATTCTTCACATTATTGTCGCCACTGCCATTTTTAGTGATTCTCTTTTCTTTCCACTTTAATGGCTTAGTGTAATCCAGATGAGTTCTGGATTTGTAAACTCCTTCAAAGTAAAATCAATTGATGTTCATGAAAAATGACTCTCATTGTTTCCTGTTCACTATAAATTGCTTTATCCATTTTATTTTGTTGTTGTTCTGTTGATTCATTTTGAAGGCCCCATCTTTGTATGTAAATACTATAGTAATTCACCAAATGGGCACTTATCAAATTATCCATAATGCAAAATGCGGAGAATCATACAGACAGGCAAAACTACCTGAATAAATCAGTGCCGTTCAGACCGTGCTCTGGGACACCCCCAGAACTGCCTTCCTCCACCTGCCCCAACCAGACTTATTTACTTTTATCTCTTTTACATATTGGCCTTATGAATGAGATCTTCTTTGGCCAATCCATAGCATAAATTTTGTCCAAATCCTAGACTAAACAATAAGATTGAGAAAATGTTGAAGAATTTTTTGTGTGTGTCCAGAGAGCCTCTGATATATATCTCCTCCATTTCCAAGATCATTGTGATGAAGCCGCCCCTAGAACTCCCATGCTGCTAGGGCAAGCTATTCATTCCTAAAGCTTCATCATCACTGAGTCCCGAACTCTGGCAGATAACATTAAGTGCGAGAGAGAGAGAAGACTGTCTGTATCAGAACAACCTGACTTCTCCTGGGTCTGGGCTTCTGCTGGCCCAAATCATTAAGGTTTTAAATGTGAAACAAATTCTATACTTCAGAACATTGGGTTGTAGATAGGTTTGTTTGCCTTTTTGTTTGTTTGTTTACTTTGTTTCTATTGGGGAATAAAGTCAGAATTTTAAATAACTTTAGTGAAGGGGGAAAATCGGAGGGGGAGACGAACCATGACAGACTATGGACTCTGAAAAACAAACTGAGGGTTCTAGAGGGGAGGGGGTTGGGGGGATGGGTTAGCCTGGTGATGAGTATTAAAGAGGGCACATTCTGCATGGAGAATTGGGTGTTATACGCAAACAATGAATCATGGAACACTACATCAAAAACTAATGATGTAATGTATGGTGATTTACATAACATAATAAATAAATGAATAAATAACTTTTAATGGATTAACATTTAGAACTCAGAACACTTAGAATTTCCATTTAGATATATTTCTTAAGCAAATATTAGCTAAGTATTTAATTTTACAATTGGAATTTTCTGATATCAAAATTGTACAATCATTTCCCTACTTGTAAAACATTTATCATTTATATATATGTGTGTGTGTTTATTATATATAACACTACAATGGACAGTTCTGTATACATTTTTGTCTGCATTTCCAAAATTCTCTTATGTGGTTTCATAGACCAAAGAGGAATTGCGTATTTGTTAAGGAGAAATTTTTTTATTACTAGTAATAGAGGACTTTTCTTATATTTATCAGACATTTGTACATCTTACTTTAATAAAAAGGTAAAGAACAATATTAGCAGCCATGTGTAATAACTGATATATTCATGGCTTCATAAAATTATTCTACATTTTACTTAAAAAGCATTTCTAGTAGGTGAACTATAGTACTATTAATGCTATGAACATTAATTTTATGAACTCTAATTCTTTTTTTTTTTTTCAAAAAGCTGTAAGAACTTGCTATAGCTATGTGTAAGCCATTGTGCTAGGCACTGGGATAGAATTTTAAAAAAACGTTTGGAGGGAGAGGACGTGATTGGAATCTCTGGAATCGGGCTCTGGGACCAAGAATTGCCTGGAGAAGTTGTATCGGTAAGGGTTTCTGAGATATAGACATGTTTGGAAGTGAGGAAGGCCAAACTGGTCAGAAGGCAGAGTTGGTTCAGCTGCAGTACAGTAAGAGCTGTGGCCTCAGCTGGTTGTATGGAGATCTCTGGAGCTGGGTGACCCTTCAGCATTGTCGCAGATTGAGGAAGAGGGTTAGGTCCTGGCACCAGCCAATCAGTCAGTCTTAGGCTGCCTCTAGAAAGTGATGTAACTTTGAGTGAGCCAGTTCCTTGCTGGCAGGGCATTTCCCACACTGGCTGCAGGAAGGGAGCTGACGTACTATCCCTGAAGAGGGAGTAGCTCTGCAGTCTCCACCACACATGCCATGACCTTCACCTTCATAGGGTGCATTCTCTGGTGCGAGCAGCAGATACCCAAACATGTGGGTATGAAAAGATGTTAACAAGAACCAAATTATAGTTATTAAGACCTGGAGGGAACAACCCTGAGGAACAGGGAAGATGCAGGCTCATGTGTACTGTTGAAGGTAGAACTCACAGACTTTGAAAACTGACCTTTTGCAAAGGATTAGCAAAAGGAAAAAATTTAAAGTGGATTCAAGATTTACATCTTGAAGAAGTAAGACAATGGTAGGGCCATGGACTAAAGGGATAAAGAAGCAGAAGTAAGAATGAGAAGGAGAAAAAGCAAGGTTTTTAAATCAACCTTATTTTAAGATATAATTTACATACAATAAAATATACCCATTTTAAGTGTGTGTACCTCCAGAATGTTTTTGGTAATAATGAAAAGAAAGAAAAACAAAGGCTAGCAGAGGAAATTTTATTGAGGGAATTTTTATTATCCTTTTTTTTTTTTGCATTGTTTTATTGTTTTCCAGGAATGTCATCTTAGCTAAACATGCACTACCCAATAGAATGAAATCACAAAACACATTAATTTTTTATTACACCTTCCACAACAAACACCCATGTCAGCTACTTTTCTCCCTCCTTGATTAGACAAAAACTCAGAGACTCCCATGAGTCTTACGACACTCTTAAGTAATACAATCATTTTAAATTCCAAAATGTAGCAGTCATGAATCAGAAATGAGAAGGTTTAATTTCTGTAATAATCAACATTTCAGTCTTCCTTTACCTGTAAGGTTTCTCCCTGTCTCCTAGTTTGGTCCTGCTGAAGGCAGGTGTCTGCCTACAGATAGGGAAGGTTGGGAGTAGAGGTTCAGCTTCCTTTTCCTGCCTAGCTCACTCCATGCATCACTGGCTAGCAGCTGTGTCATGAGAGGTTGGATAACACAGAGAACAGAAAAGTTCTCACTGGATGCACATGAATGCTCTATGGGTCTGGAAGATATCTAAGAAACTGTTACCTGCTATTATCAGTTATCTGTTGCTATGTAACAAAGCATATTGAAACTTTAAGATCTAAAATAATAATTATTATTATTTCTCGTGGTTTCTAATAAGTTCAGAATCTGAAAGAAACTCCAGCATGTGGTTCTAGTTTAAGGTGTCTCATGAGGTTGCAGTCAAGTATCTGTTGGGATGCAGTCATTTATAAGTTTTATGGAGGCTGCAAGATCCATTTGTAAATTGGCTTACTCGGTGTGACTGGGAGATTAGTGCTGGAAAATTTGTTCTTTTCTATGTGGATCACTCAGTGGGGCTGTTTGGGTGTCCTTGTACATAGCACCTGGCTTCCCCCAGAGGGAGTCAAAGAAATCAAGAAGTCAGACTAGCATGCCTGCCATATTTTGTTGGTCATGTAGACCAGCCCTGGTTGAATATGGGAAGAGATCAAACAAGGACATGTTTATAAAGGTGAGAAATATTGAGGGCCATCTTGAAGGCTGACCAGCAAAATGAGCCATGTTTCTCAAACATGCAAAGACATTCACCGCCTCCAAAGGCCCTCAGAAGACTCATCTCATGACAGCATCTTGTCATATAAATCAAAGTTCAAGATCTTGTCATATAAATCAAATCCAAGTTCAGTGAGACTTCCCAGTTCCTCAAGTACAGCCCTCTTGACCTGAAGGCCTGTGAACATGCCCAACAATCAGTGGTATGATAGATACCACATCACCACTGTAAATTCTCCCATACACAAAGAGGGTAAAAGAAGCACATGGGAGTCAGTGGCCTGTAGAAATTCTGAAAAACAGAATAGCAGATACTTGAATGTTTTGGGTAAGAATCTTTCCTACTACTTCCTGGGAATTATTCTCCGTGGTTCCTGGTTCACCCCCTTTGAGATCTTGGTTCTGCCCCTTGAGTCATCCTTCCTTTTTCTTATGAAATTGACGGCTGTTTGCAGCTAAATAGTTTCCTCATCTTGGATTCTGCCTGTAGAGTTTGGGGGTTCCAAAGCCTTCCATTGGTTCTGCACTGTGTCTGAATCTTTCGATCTAAGATAAAGGTGTTTCTGCTAGTACAATCTCTTTGAAACTTTGTGCATCTCCTGTGTGTCTTATAAGAGCTTACTCCATTAGACAGAACCAACTTACAAATCTCTTCAAGATAAGTCTTTCCCTACCCCAGACCCCCACTAGGGCTTCTGAGAGGCAGTGCCCTGATGATTCTTAGAAATCCTGTTGTTCAATATAAAGGATCTGTGATACATCCTAAACATCCCTGGTGAACTTTTTGTGTGGACAATTTTCTGAGGCATTATCTTAAATAGCTTCGAGGCTTTGGCAAAGAATTTTATCTTTAGATATGTTTTCTTGGCTGCAACCTAGATTTGATCTTACCCAGAAATGATTTCTTAATTTTACTATCATTCGTCATCTGGAGAAGTTGTGAAGAAGCCTATCTCCCTCCTTTTGCATCTTAGTATAAGGAACAAGAAGCCAGGCAATACCTTTAACCCAGCCTGGAGATCTCCTTTGCTAGATCACTAAATACCTTCCACATTTTCTGCTTTCCACAGGACCACACACAACTGTCCTCCTAAACTTTCTGTCACTAAATAAAAAGGATCCTTTTCTTCTAATAATATTTCCCTCACTTTTCTTCAAGCTCTCACTGAAAGCTTCCTCAAAGGCCATACAGCTAGTGCTCACAGTATCTTTAGGGTCCTTTAGCCTTTCAAAAGCACTCCCCTCAAGGCCCAGCTAACATTCACCTGCCACCTGATCCCAAAGCCACTCCCACATTTTGTCAGTTTTTACCTTTTTTGTTATAGTAGCATCCTATCCCTAGTACCAAAATCTGTATTAGTTGTCTGTTGTTGCATAATAGATCAAGCCTAATTTAGTAGCATAGAACAACAGTGGTCAATGTATCATGGCTTTCATATACTAGAAATTCAAGACTAGCCTATTCATGCACTTCTAGTACAGGGTCTCTAGTGAAGTTGCAGTTACGTGTTGGCTAGGGGTGCAAGATCCACCTCCAAAATGATAATTACTCACGTGGTTGGCAAATTGGTTTTTCCCCAAGTGAGTCCCTTCATGAGAGAGCCTTAGTCTCCTTACATCATAGCGCTGGCTTCCCCGGGGTGAGAAATTTAAGAGACCAAGGCAGAAGTTGCAATGCTTTTTATGAACTAGTTTTGAAAGTCACACACCATAATGTCTGTTGTATTCTTTTTGGTCATACAATACTGATCTGTGTGGGAGGGGACTTTCCAGGGCATGTGTCCCAGGAAGCAGAGCTCACTGGGAGACGTCTTGGAGATTGGCTACCACATCTCTAATTCCCTTAATGTGGTCTTTATGTTTCTAGTTTTGCAGGTCACTTAGTTTTTCCACAGCCCTTAGGAAGGCAGACACTTGTAGCTTCTCCTGGCTGAGGCCTGTTGACACCTCTAGTCAGTCCTCTGAACAGGTCCTCAAATTATGCCACGCATACATCTCTGATCCATAAGAAACACTCACACTGCCTTTCCCTGAAAGATCTAGGAATCCAGCTGATACTAATACAGCCACTTCTCCTGTGACTCATCACCAGCTAGGCAGCCCAATCAGGCCAGATCAGGGTCCTGTGTCCCCCAGGCTGCAGGGACACATACCAGACTCTCCATGTCTGAAGGGTATGTTTGAAGCCGCTTTAACCAGCCTTGAAATGAGAGCAGACACCCTACTTACTAACACTTCAGGGCAAGATGTAGGGGAGGATTCATAGCACACCAGAATCTCTCCCTGAAATCACTTCTTCCAAAATCTTCTGATTCCTGATCCTATTATATCCTGTGGGGTGGGGGAGGGAACACTTGACACATTGTCCTCAAAATACATTTTGCAGCCTCTACATTGTTGTCTTTATCACTACTCATTTTGATATGAAACCTGTCACCTTAGGTCTTAGGTCCAAACCTCAGTTTTAACATCCTATCACAGGGATCTGTGCCCTGAACTGGGGGTATGAGTGCCAGGAACACATTTGCTCTCTGCTGGTATCTGAGAGATGAGAAC
Source organism: Neomonachus schauinslandi (assembly GCF_002201575.2). NCBI lineage: Eukaryota > Metazoa > Chordata > Mammalia > Carnivora > Phocidae > Neomonachus > Neomonachus schauinslandi. The sequence goes on from NC_058404.1 coordinate 25,126,621, forward strand.
ACTTTGATTCAGAGAAAATCAAAGATTTGAGGTTATGGTGGTATTTTTTGTCACTCACTAAAACCTTATTCAGACAGGACTAAAAATAAGATACACACAACCCAAAGTCAGTTGACCACCACTCTTCAGTTCCTTAATTGGCCTGCTAAAGGTAGAATTTATATACCCCAAAGCGGGGGAAAATACTTAAAAATTGGTTTTCCTTCAATATACTGTCAGAATACATGCTAATAAGGTAACATGTTAAAACAACACAAAATAATTTGTATGTTGACTTACAGTGGAGCCATAGATTAACAAATTTGAACATAATTTTAAATTGATAATGGCAGAGATAATAAATCATAGTAATTTTGCAGGGAGAAAAAAATAGCAGTTTGCCTAGACTTTGACTTTTTTCCAGTTTATGGTCTACCTGACATAATTTTTTTTTCTGTTACGTGACCTGGTTTTCTCTTCAGCTCCAAGTGCTAAAGAAACATCCTTCCACACGAGTCAGACTTTTTTTTGGGAAGTGTAATGAGGAAAAGACCTATGACAAAGGATGGGCTCTGTCTGGCCAGAGGTTCTGGAAGTTCAATTTGGGGCTGAGATCCAGAAGCTTCAGCAGCTTCTGGAAATGAAGAAGGATAGATTTCAGCAATAAGTACTCATATTAGATCTCAAATGGTCAGATAGGCATGGGTGGAGGGAATCAGGTCAGGTTCGCTCCGGGGGAGGAAAGATGATATATTCTGACTTAGTTGCTGCATAGACAGCAGGAATAGGTCCCAAGGATACCCGCTTATATTTATACTTAGGCTGAAGGACTATTTTTCTTAAATTTTTCAAAACAATAGAATACTAAACATAATTTTTTTCTTACAAAATTTCTGAAAACTTTCATTAAAATATTGTCATCAAACCAGAAAAGAAGTACTGCATATATGGCAAAAACTATATAATGCCACTTAAAAGCTGGAGGTACAAAATTAAAATCATTTCAATATTTTTATTACTGTTAACATCATATATTTATTATTTTTTCCACAATTATTCCTAGCACATTTCTGAGTTACACAGAGTAAACATCACTCATTGATTGGTTTAAAGAATATTATCATAGATTATCCATGATTCCATTTGCTGTATAAGTTTAAAGGGGCATTACAAGGGCATGACTATATGCTCCCCTGTGCATCTTTTCAAATCAGTTCAATTAAAGTTGTCAGTAAGTTGGCACATAAGGAAAGTTATATTACTCTTTCAGGCTGATAAAGAACTTTCAGTATTGGTATAAACAAACAAACAAAAATATACATAATCAGAATTTAAATTTAAAATAGACTTAAGAGCACATTGTTTTGAAGGGTTTGTAAATAAATAAAATTAGTATATAAAATATATATAAAATATTATATTGTATATAGTATTTTATATATATTATTTTTTTTTCTCCATGGAAGAATCTTTTCATGTTTTTTAAATTATGTTTCTACATAATGTATTTCACAGTGCATAAGAATGTTCCTCTACCCCAAAAAGATACTTTGGAGAAAAATTCTAACACATTTAATCTCTTGGATCATAAGTTTGATTATTAAATATATTATTTTCAGATATTATATTTTACTCCAGCAGAAAATTAATATACCACTGACTTAAAGTTCTGTAGCCTTCAGATGATTGTTAGATCTTTCAAAAGACTTTCTTCTTTGGTGCCAAAATAGTGCAGATAGGCTCTTACAACTACTAAGTTATTTTTCTTGGAATAAGGAAGTTTTACACCTTGAAAAGGATAATATACCAAATAAAAGATTAACACTAGTTAAAATAGTGTCATCATTAAAACTTTGAAGAATAAAAACCAAGGTAGTTGCAGTATCTTGTTTTTTGTTTTTATGTTTGGTTTCTTTTGTTTCTTTTTTTCTTTCAGAATGCTGCCATCTTCTGGTCAAATTGTATATTACTATGAAGTAATATAAACACACAAAATAAAAGATCCACAATATGAGGCAATTTAGGTTTATATAAATTCATCTTTTATCATTAGGGGTCACCTATTTAAGATCTGTGCCTCTATTGTCCCCAAACTAAAGAGCTTTAAATAATTTTCGGGAACTTTAGAAAGTTAAATTCACAGAAGTTGTTTCAGGACTGGTAATGCTATCAAAATATACATTGCACAGTAAATGCATAGGGAAATACAGATAAGGCAAAGTGTCTGTAGGGAATATATGATTTTGTTCTACTTCTATAAGACTCTATGGCTAGGGGCGTCTGGGTGGCTCAGTTGGTTAAGCGTCTGCCTTCAGCTAAGGTCATGATCCCAGGGTCCTGGGATGGGGTCCTGGGATGGAACCCCGTGTTGGGCTCCCTGCTCAGTGGGGAGCCCGCTTCTCCTTCTCCCTCTGTCATTCCCCACACTGTGCTCTTTGGCTCTTTCTATCTTGGTCAAATAAATAAATAAAATCTTTAAAAAAAATCTATGGCTAAGAATAATTAAGCAATTTTGACATATATTTGCTACGTTCATTTCTAAAACCTTTAATTTTCTAAGTAACTCATCTTTTTTTTTTAATTTTTTTTATTCTTATGTTAATCCCCATACATTACATCATTAGTTTTAGATGAAGTGTTCCATGATTCATTGTTTGTGCATAACACCCAGTGCTCCATGCAGAATGTGCCCTCCTCAATAGCCACCACCAGGCTAACCCATTCTCCCACCCCCCTCCCCTCTAGAACCCTGTTTGTTTTTCAGAGTCCATCGTCTCTCATGGTTCGTCTACCCCTCCGATTTCCCCCGCTTCATTCTTCCCCTCCCGCTACCTTCTTCTTCTTCTCTTTTTTTCCTTAACATATATTGCATTATTTGTTTCAGAGGTACAGATCTGAGATTCAACAGTCTTGCACAATTCACAGCGCTTACCAGAGCACATACCCTCCCCAGTGTCTATCACCCAGTCACCCCATCCCTCCCACCCCACCCCCCACTCCAGCAACCCTCAGTTTGTTTCCTGCAATTAAGAATTCCTCATATCAGTGAGATCATATGATACATGTCTTTCTCTGTTTGACTTATTTCACTCAACATAATACCCTCCAGTTCCATCCACGTCGTTGCAAATGGCAAGATCTCATTCCTTTTGATGGCTGCATAATATTCCATTGTATATATATACCACTTCTTCTTTATCCATTCATCTGTCGATGGACATCTTGGCTCTTTCCACAGTTTGGCTATTGTGGACATTGCTGCTATAAACATCGGGGTGCACGTACCCCTTCGGATCCCTACTTTTGTATCTTTGGGGTAAATACCCAGTAGTGCAATTGCTGGATCATATGGTAGCTCTATTTTCAACTTTTTGAGGAACCTCCATACAGTTTTCCAGAGTGGCTGCACCAGCTTGCATTCCCACCAACAGTGTAGGAGGGTTCCCCTTTCTCCGCATCCCCGCCAACATCTGTCGTTTCCTGACTTGTTCATTTTAGCCATTCTGACTGGTGTGAGGTGGTATCTCATTGAGGTTTTGATTTGGATTTCCCTGATGCCGAGCGATATTGAGCACTTTTTCATGTGTCTGTTGGCCATTTGGATGTCTTCTTTGGAAAAATGTCTGTTCATGTCTTCTGCCCATTTCTTGATTGGATTTTTTGTTCTTTGGGTGTTGAGTTTGATGAGTTCTTTATAGATTTTGGATACTAGCCCTTTATCTGATATGTCATTTGCAAATATCTTCTCCCATTCTGTCGGTTGTCTTTTGGTTTTGTTGACTGTTTCCTTTGCTTTGCAAAAGCTTTTTATCTTGATGAAGTCCCAATAGTTCATTTTTGCCCTTGCTTCCCTTGCCTTTGGCGATGTTCCTAGGAAGAAGTTGCTTCGGCTGAGGTTGAAGAGGTTGCTGCCCGTGTTCTCCTTTAGGATTTTGATGGACTCCTGTCTCACATTGAGGTCTTTCAACCATTTTGAGTCTGTTTTTGTGTGTGGTGTAAGGAAAGGGTCCAGTTTCATTCTTCTGCATGTGGCTATCCAATTTTCCCAACACCATTTGTTGAAGAGACTGTCTTTGTTCCATTGGACATTCTTTCCTGCTTTGTCAAAGATGAGTTGACCATAGAGTTGAGGGTCCATTTCTGGGCTCTCTATTCTGTTCCATTGATCTATGTGTCTGTTTTTGTGCCAGTACCATGCTGTCTTGATGATGACAGCTTTGTAATAGAGCTGGAAGTCCGGAATTGTGATGCCGCCGGCTTTGCTTTTCTTTTTCAACATTCCTCTGGCTATGCGGGGTCTTTTCTGGTTCCATACAAATTTTAGGATTATTTGTTCCATTTCTTTGAAAAAAGTGGATGGTATTTTGATGGGGATTGCATTGAATGTGTAGATTGCTCTAGGTAGCATTGACATCTTCACAATATTTGTTCTTCCAATCCATGAGCATGGAACGTTTTTCCATTTCTTTGTGTCTTCCTCCATTTCTTTCATGAGTATTTTATAGTTTTCTGAGTACAGATCCTTTGTCTCTTTGGTTAGATTTATTCCTAGGTATCTTATGGTTTTGGGTGCAATTGTAAATGGGATCGACTCCTTAATTTCTCTTTCTTCTGTCTTGTTGTTGGTGTATAGGAATGCCACTGACTTCTGTGCATTGATTTTATATCCTGCCACTTTACTAAATTCCTGTATGAGTTCTAACACTTTTGGGGTGGAGTCTTTTGGGTTTTCCACATAAAGTATCATATCATCTGCAAAGAGTGAGAGTTTGACTTCTTCTTTGCCAATTTGGATGCCTTTGATTTCTTTTTGTTGTCTGATTGCTGTGGCTAGGACTTCCAATACTATGTTGAATAGCAGTGGTGATAGTGGACATCCCTGCCGCGTTCCTGACCTTAGGGGGAAAGCTCTCAGTTTTTCCCCATTGAGAATGATATTCGCTGTAGGTTTTTCATAGATGGCTTTTATGATATTGAGGTATGTACCCTCTATTCCTATACTCTGAAGAGTTTTGATCAAGAAAGGATGCTGTACTTTGTCAAATGCTTTTTCTGCATCTATTGAGAGGATCATATGATTCTTGTTCTTTCTTTTGTTAATGTATTGTATCACATTGATTGATTTGCGGATGTTGAACCAACCTTGCAGCCCAGGGATAAATCCCACTTGGTCATGGTGAATAATCCTTTTAATGTACTGTTGGATCCTATTGGCTAGTATTTTGGTGAGAATTTTTGCATCCCTGTTCATCAGGGATATTGGTGTGTAATTCTCCTTTTTGATGGGGTCTTTGTCTGGTTTTGGGATCAAGGTAATGCTGGCCTCATAAAATGAGTTTGGAAGTTTTCCTTCCATTTCTATTTTTTGGAACAGTTTCAGAAGAATAGGTATTAATTCTTCTTGAAATGTTTGGTAGAATTCCCCTGGGAAGCCATCTGGCCCTGGGCTTTTGTTTTTTGGGAGATTTTTGATGACTGCTTCAATTTCCTTAGTGGTTATAGGTCTGTTCAGGTTTTCTATTTCATCCTGGTTCAGTTTTGGTAGTTGATACATCTCTAGGAATGCATCCATTTCTTCCAGGTTATCTAATTTGCTGGCATAGAGTTGCTCATAATATGTTCTTATAATTGTTTGTATTTCTTTGGTGTTGGTTGTGATCTCTCCTCTTTCATTCATGTTTTTGTTGATTAGGGTCATTTCTCTTCTCTTTTTGATAAGTCTGGCCAGGGGTTTATCAATCTTGTTAATTCTTTCAAAGAACCAGCTCCTAGTTTCGTTGATCTGTTCTACTGTTCTTTTGGTTTCTATTTCATTGATTTCTGCTCTGATCTTTATTATTTCTCTTCTCCTGCTGGGTTTAGGCTTTATTTGCTGTTCTTTCTCCAGCTCCTTTAGGTGTAGGGTTAGGTTGTGTACTTGAGACCTTTCTTGCTTCTTGAGAAAGGCTTGTATTGCTATATACTTTCCTCTTAGGACTGCCTTTGCTGCATCCCAAAGATTTTGAATAGTTGTGTTTTCATTTTCATTGGTTTCCATGTATTTTTTTAATTCTTCTTTAATTTCCTGGTTGACCCATTCATTCTTCAGTAGGATGCTCTTTAGCCTCCATGTATTTGAGTTCTTTCCAACTTTCCTCTTGTGATTGAGTTCTAGTTTCAAAGCATTGTGGTCTGAAAATAGGCAGGGAATGATTCCAATCTTTTGGTACCGGTTGAGACCTGATTTATGACCTAGGATGTGATCTATTCTGGAGAATGTTCCATGGCACTAGAGAAGAATGTGTATTCCATTGCTTTGGGGTGGAATGTTCTGAATATGTCTGTAAAGTCCATTTGGTCCAGTGTGTCATTTAAAGTCTTTATTTCCTTGTTGATCTTTTGCTTAGACGATCTGTCCATTTCAGTGAGGGGGGTGTTAAAGTCCCCCACTATTATTGTATTGTTGTCGATGTGTTTCTTTGCTTTTGTTATTAATTGCCTTATATAATTGGCTGCTCCCATGTTAGGGGCATAGATATTTACAATTGTTAGATCTTCTTGTTGGATAGATCCTTTAAGTATGATATAGTGTCCTTCCTCATCTCTTATTACAGTCTTTGGTTTAAAATCTAATTTGTCTGATATAAGGATTGCCACCCCAGCTTTCTTTTGGTGTCCATTAGCATGGTAAATGGTTTTCCACCCCCTCACTTTCAATCTGGGGGTGTCTTTGGTTCTAAAATGAGTCTCTTGCAGACAGCATATTGATGGGTCTTGTTTTTTAATCCAGTCTGATAGCCTGTGTCTTTTGATTGGGGCATTTAGCCCATTTACATTCAGGGTAACTACTGAAAGATAGGAATTTAGTGCCATTGTATTGCCTGTAAGGTGACTGTTACCGTATATTGTCTGTGTTCCTTTCTGGTCTATATTGCTTTTAGGCTCTCTCTTTGCTTAGAGGACCCCTTTCAAGAGTTCCTGTAGGGCTGGTTTTGTGTTTGCAAATTCCTTTAGTTTTTGTTTGTCCTGGAAGCTTTTTATCTCTCCTTCAATTTTCAATGACAGCCTAGCTGGATAGAGTATTCTTGGCTGCATATTTTTCTCATTTAGTGCTCTGAATATATCCTGCCAGTCCTTTCCGGCCTGCCAGGTCTCTGTGGATAGGTCTGTTGCCAATCTAATGTTTCTACCCTTGTAGGTTACATATCTCTTCTCCCGAGCTGCTTTGAGGATTTTCTCTTTGTCTATGACACTCGTAAATTTTACTATTAGATGTCGGGGTGTTGACCTATTTTTATTGATTTTGAGAGGGGTTCTCTGTGCTTCCTGGATTTTCATGCCTGTTTCCTTTCCCAAATTAGGGAAGTTCTCTGCTATAATTTGCTCCATTATACCTTCTGCCCCTCTCTCTCTTTCTTCTTCTTCTGGGATCCCAATTATTCTAATGTTGTTTCGTCTTATGGTATCGCTTATCTCTCGAATTCTGCCCTCGTGATCCAGTAGTTGTTTATCTCTCTTTTTCTCAGCTTCTTTATTTTCCATCATTTCATCTTCTATATTACTGATTCTCTCTTCTGCCTCATTTATTCTAGCAGTTAGTGCCCCCATTTTTGATTGCACCTCATTAATAGCCTTTTTGATTTCTACTTGGTTGGATTTTAGTTCTTTTACTTCTCCAGAAAGGGTTTCTCTAATAACTTCCATATTTTTTTCAAGCCCAGCTAGTATCTTTAAAGTGATGATTCTGAACTCTAGATCTGACATCGTACTAATGTCCGTATTGAGTAGGTCCCTGGCAGTCGGTACTACCTCTTGTTCTTTTTGTTGAGGTGATTTTTTCCGTCTTGTCATTTTGTGCAGAGGAGAATAGATTAATGAGAGAACAAAATGCTAGCAGAGTAACAACGTCCCCAGAAAATATACTCTAAACAAATCAGAAAAGACTTGAAGCAGTGGGAAAAGAAAGGGAAAGAGAGAAAAAAGAAAAAGAAAAAAAAGAAAAAGATAAAGATAAAAATGAAAACAAACAAAACAAAACAACAACAACAACAAAAAAAAAACCAGAATGTGATCAAATATGATCAGGCTGGTATATAGATCAGTGCCACACACTAGATTTGGGGTGTATTTTGGTCTTTTAGAAGGAAGTGCCTCCCAAAATTTTAAAGAAAGAAAAACTTATATATGTACAAAAATAAGGGTTGATATGATGAAGGGATGGAATATGACTGTAAAGATGGAAATTATAAAAAATTTTATAAAAGGAATTGATAAGAAGTTGTTTGAAAAAAGAAAGAAGAGGATTTAAAAAAAGAAAAAAAAAGGGAGAGGATGTGATCAGGCAGGGGAATAGAAAACACCATATACTAGAGATTTAGGGTATATTTTAATCTGTTAGAAGAAACTATCTCAAAATTTTAAAGAGAGAACAACTTATATATTTAAGCCAAAAATACGGGTAACTACTATGAAGGGATAGAATATGACTCTAAAAATGAAAAATAAAAATGTTTTTTTTTAAAAAAAGGGATTGATAAGATGTTGGTTGAAAAAGGGAAAAAGAAAAATTCAAAAAGAAAAAAAAAGAAAAAAAGACAGTTAAAAAAAATTAACTTTGAAAGACTAAAGAATCATGGTAAAAAAGCCATGAATTCTATGTGCAGTAGTCCCCTAGCGCTGGAGTTCTGCTGTTCTCATTGATAGGTAAACTTGGTCTTGGCTGGCTGTTCTCGCTGATCTTCTGGGGAGGGGCCTGTTGCCGTGGTTTCCAAATGTCTCTGCCGGAGGCGGAACTGCCCCGCCCTTGCCCCCTCCCGGCTAAGTAATCTGCTTGGGTTTGCTCTCCGGGGCTTTTGTTCCCTGCGAGCTTTCTGTACAGCTTTGGAGGCGGAGAGTGAAAATGTTGGCCTCCCAATCTCTGCCCCGGAGGAGCCGAGAACTCGGGGCCCCGCTTCTCAGTGAGCCCCCAGAGAAAAGCCGTCAGTCACTCCCATCTCCCCGGTCTCCGGCCGCACTCCGTGCTCACCCGGCCTGTGACCGCGCGTTTCTATCTCTGGCACCCGACCCAGGTTGGAGCCTCCAAACCCAGCAGATCCCTGCGGTGCACTCCCGCGCGGCTCCTCCCAGGGGAGGAAGGTGAGTCTCCCCGGATCTGCCGCTTGTTGGGTCCCTGCTGGAGGAGCAGGGGCCCGACTGTGCCGCGGATCACGGTTTGTGGCAACCCCGAGCTGAGAGCCCGCGCCTGGGCTCCGCCTCTGCAGCTGGCTTCCCTGCTCCGATACCTGGGAGCTCTGCCACACTCAGGCACCCCCGGTCTTTCTGTGACCCCGAGGGTCCTGAGACCACACTGTCCCGGAGGGTTCCACCCCCCGCTTAGCCACCGGAGTGACGTCCCTCAGCGGAGCTGACTTTTAAAAGTTCCGATTTTGTGCTCCGCGGCTCTATCACTTGCCAGAAGCGGCCGCCGGAGGCCCCTCCCCCGCCGTCTATCCTCCCGAATATCGCCTCGGATTCACTTCTCCGCACGTCCTACCTTCCCGAAAGTGGTCGCTTTTCTGATGAGAGAGTTGTTGCTCTTCTTTTCTTCGATCTCCTGTTGAGTTTGTAGGTGTTCAGAATGGTTTGATCCCTATCCAGCTGAATTCCTGAGAAGAGACGAAAGCCGGGTCTCCTACTCCTCTGCCATCTTGCTCCGCCCCCCAAAACTCCTAAGTAACTCATCTTAAAAGAATATTTCTGTAGTATTTTATAAAAACCCGTAGTAAATGTCCCCCTTTCAACAAAGTGGATTCTTGTGGTGACACCTGTCTTTTTGTCGTAGAGTTGCTTATATTTGTACTTCTTTTAAAATTATTTATTAAAGGATATGTAATTTAAAGAGCTAGATTTGATATACACAAGTATATGTAACTCCCTGTATGTATATTCCTACTCCCACACTCTAGTTTTTATTCCTTTCTATTGATTCATTGAAAAAAACTGAAGCTCTTACCATGTGCCAATCTCTGTAGTAGGCACTGAAAATTCAAACAGAAGATGCCATCCTTAGATTTAAAAGCATGCAATTTAGTGGGTTCCTTTAGCCAAGTCCTAGAAATCCTCCCTGGACCACACACACAGTCTTTACTAATCCATCAAAAACATTTTAATCTCCCAAAACCCAAAACTAGCAAATCACAGTGCAAGAGTATGAAGCATCTAAAAGACTCACGAGCTATTCTTTTTGTCACTGATGCTTTCTGCCAAATTTTTTATTTTCCCCCTCATCATATTTACAATTTGCTGACACATAAAATCCACACCCAATAGCCATGAAATCAGCACAGTAATCAATATTTAATAGGTGAAGAATCTTGACACAGTGAGACCCACTGATTTGACTTACTTGATAGTATTCTAGATATACTGCCCTAGCTATGTTCAAAAATTGCCTGATTAAAGAGGTTGGTTTTGGACAGGGAGAAGGGAAAGGGTGTTGTGCTCCAGAGCAGGGCGTGATCCAGAGCAGACAGTGCCAAGTGGCACGAAGGATGCTCATTGAAGAGCCACCTTAGAGCTCAGAGGAAGGAGGAAAGCATGCCGTTAGCAGCTCTCCCCAGCTTTGCCTTATTTCACTCATGGCACTCTACTATTTTCCCCATTATCAAAAGGAAACAGGTAAAAGATCACATGCATTGCCGAGCGGTGTGCAAGGGATTATATGAAAATGCTCTCCGTATTCTCTGTAAGAGAAAATATGAGCCACTGCGCAGAACATATTCTTAAGAATTCATGTGATCAGTTCCTCAGTCAAACCATTCTCTTCACCTTCAAGACCCAACTAAGACTGCAGAAGAATGGCCCTTCTTCTTTTGGATGCTTTTTCTTAGAGCAGTTGTTAGAGTACAATTTAAACTCTTTCAGCCTTCACACTGATAAAAATTAGGAAATCTACAAGTCACTCTTATAATTATCCTAGATATCAATATCTCCTGCTATTTTGGAGCTGACATATGTTTTATGTAGTATTTATATTCCTGTGTTTTCAAATCCAAGTTTAATACATTATACCATAGTTACATGTACTTTATGCCCTTCTTTGAATTAGAATGGCAACCAAGCTGTGAAGTATATATATAATTTTTTAAATTCTCATCATAGAGCAAAAAAAAAAACAATAGCTATTAAAATTTTCAGTTAAGATAGTAGATTTAAAGAATTTGAGATTGTGTCAACCTGCCCTTCGTCCTCCTGGTTCAGAAGTTAAGTGGAAGCTTGGATTCAGAATGTTCACTGCGGGAGATCTCAGTCCGTAACAAACTACACCATCATTGACACGGCATTTCTATTCCATTGAGAACTATTTAAAGAGGCAAAATTTTAAATATTAAAAATCACAAATTAAAAGAAGATCCAGTTCTTTCATTTATAGCATTTGCCCTTAAGCAGAAAATATCACCTTATAGGTACATATTATTTGTCCCTCATTAATGCTTTTTCTATTTTTCTGTTTTATGGGATTCTTTTAGAAATTGATTAGGTTCGTATTAAATTTTGTTAAAGCAATCCAGGCCTGGAAACAATAGTCAAACTTTCAGGGAACAAAGCAATACAGATTTATAAAATTATTCTTAACATTTTATAAAGCTAGGCACACTTATGTTTTTGCTTTCTTTGTATTTTTAATAAAGTAGTTCTAAAATATTTTCATTTCAATTAAATAGTTTAACTGGCTCCTTTTAAAGGGTATTTAAGAAGAGTCCATGATTTGTGGAAGTAAATCGCTTAGTAGGGTGCTCAATGCACAGTAAGCCCTCTACCAATGACAGTATTATACTTCAATATATACAATAAATATGTTCTTTAAGAGGAATACAATTATTTTTATGATGAATAGAATAATATTTTAACTATCATATTTGCATTTTGCTTAAGTTCTATATGAAATTGTTCTTTGTGCTGAATCAAATTCTAGTATTTTCTGTACTAGAATGAATTAAGGAGAGGCACCATCTGTAATTCAAAAAGGGCAACCCAAGACAATTGGGTTAACTAAGAAGATCAACAGCCCAGAAAGGACATCCTTGTCCTACATGTCCCAGCATAGGATAAGGAGCAATTTACAGAGTCAGATTCCCAGAAAGATTGGAATACCCACCATGGAGGAAAGTGAAAGATGAAGGAGCCTTTTTATCATCAAGAAAAACCCCACAGCATACTTTTGTTTTCAAAATGACACTAATGAATGTGGTCATTATCTGGGAAGACAAGGATTATGAAAAAGATGAATAATTCAGTCACCCCTCTTTGCATCCATCTTAATAATTGTCATTTGGGTTTCAGCTATAGTCATCTATGTTACTTCCTGTAGCTATGCTTCTTGGTTGCTGTTTTCCAAGCCATTCCATGGTGGATGCCAGGTCTTGGTATTTATGGTGTCCTACTCACCTTTCCTCACTGGAAAAATTCCAAAGAACATATATTATAAACTAGAAATACATATATTCCTGGCAAATTTGTTTCTCTGGCTTCTTAATAGCTAAATGCACAGGCCTCTTTATGAGCAAAAATCTTGTGCTAAATAGTATCTTAAGATGAGTTAATAAGACTGTTTCTTTTAAAATGAAGTCTCTTGTATACCTCTATTAATTTTCCTGTTTATTTCTTTTTTTTTTATCAATGGCATGTTTTGTGATGTTTTATTTTTTTGTGTTTTTTTTTTTTTGTACTTGAGAAGATGAGGAAATACTTTAGCATTTGGTTAAAATGCGACAGAAAGTTCATGAACTTTGTCTTGTAATTGCAATAATTCAAATGGCAAAAGTAAGCATGAGTTTTCATCAATGATGAATACAAACATTTAAAGAAGGGATTTCTGCACTGTGTTGGTGCCTCTGAAGAAATGATGCTCTTCCCACATCACCATAGAAGAATTTGGACCTTTTCTTGGAATGCTAGTGAACTGACTACCAGTCCCAGAACAACACTGCTGTTTGTGTACAAAGTGGTCGTAAACAGGCTCCCCGCAGAAACAGTGATTTATACTGATGGCACTTCTCTCTGTAAATGTTTAATCTTTATTAGCAATTTTTAGGGAAAGCATGATTTTGAACTTTGGACTCAGAATTTTCTGGGGCTTTTAAAATGATCCGGGGTAAAGATCAATTCTCTTTGGCCCCATTTTTTCCAGACATTTAGTATCCTGTTTCCCATTATCGAAACACACATGCACACATTTTTGAAAGAATGAACAAATGCAATATAAACGATTAAGGAGGCATAAGTACTTCCTAATAAGCAAAATCTCAAATCGCAGGTCAAATGAATGACCCCCAATCTATTTTAATGTGTTCATTATCTGCCTCCATTATTGCCCCATGAACATATTTTCAAGAGGACTTGGCTCTTGAGAATGAATCATTATAGCACCATAGCTTTCATTGGATCCTTTTATCATGTACTTACTCAGGAGTGAAAATGTTTTTTAAATACCACATATTACCTTCTGGTTATTTACATTTCATTTCCTTATTCAGTAATCATTTCCTGAAGGCCTACTATGTGCCAAACATTGTGCCGTATATTAGGGATGCAATAGGATTCCTCAGAGAGCTCACAGTTAAACAGGGAGACACACTAATAAACAACTAATCTGAACTCAAGGGAGGCAGGGAAGGACATCTAGGCTAGTTCTGAGGCAACTGGGAAAAGTTGGCATGCAGTAGGTGCTCTCAAATATTTCTTTAATATTTAAGGACAGATGGATCTACCCTGGTGAAGGTGTAGAGAGCCAAGGGAAGAAATGTGCAGGCTAAGCAGTTAGTGAGAGCAAAGACATGGACGTGAGAAAGCCCATAGCTCGTGTGGGGACTAGCAGATGGTTTGGTCCAGCACAATTTCAAGGGCTTTGAACTCAATGCAGAGGCTACAGAGGCCAGTGAGAGTCAGATTCAAAAGTGTCTCCTACACCATGACAAGGAAGATGAGAGACTAGCAAAGGACATCAGGGAGCAGGGTGATCATGTATGCATTTTGGAAAAGTTTCTTCTGAATAGCAAGGGAACACATTGGAATGACTCTAAGGAGAGGCACTATTTTGAGGGTTTTCATAGCAACCCAGGCACAAAGCAAAACACCAAGGCCTCCATAGCAGGAATGCTGAGGAGGAGGCATGGGTAGATCTAAAGTATATTAAGGAATTATAATCTGTATAATAAAGCAATATGTTGGATGTAAACAGGAGAAAGGAAGCAAGACCTCATAATGACTGAGCAACTCGATGATAACACCACGACAGGGAATATCTTTGGCATCCTCATTCCCTTCTTCTGAAAACAACCTCTAATTTCCATTGGAGGATCCCTCCACAATAGCCAGTTTACATGGAAAGGCAAGGCTGCCCCCAAGAGCACGGCATGTGATCCAGATAAGAGTCGGTGCTGCGACCCATGGCCGAGGTGATGTGGGAGCGTGTGTGAATATGTGTGTCTGTGTGGCTGGTGGCTGAGGTAGAAAGGCTAGGATCCATGTGCTCTAAGCTAGTCCAGTTAGGGTTTGAATATGAGGAATTTTGTGGGACTTATGGAAAACAGGCTTTCTCCTCTGCATTGGAATTGGAGTCGTAAGAATACGTGAGTACAGCTACTGTAGCCATCTTGCCACCTCCCAAGGAGAAACTAAGAATGTAGCCACTCTAGAGAAGAAGAGTTAAGGGAGGGAACAAGAACAAGCAGGTTTTGGTAACATTGTTTGAGCTCTGCTTTCTGCCACACCTGCACCCATTTCTACAACTGGACTTTCGGTTATGCACATCAATATGCTTAAGACATGTGTAGGAGAGAGTCCTAGTGAATGCAAAGTCAAGGGCAATGTCTAGGAGGCAGTTTAAACAGAAGTGTCTGGAGCTCCAAGGAGAAATCTGCCATGGAGTGTTATCTGCAGATAGTGATTTTAAACATGAAATGATCACCCAATGACATGAGAAAGGACAGAAAATCCTGGGAAACACCAACATTCAGTCACTTAGTCACTCAACAAATGCTTATCGAGCACCTTCTCTGTAACAAATACCACATCAATGAACAAAAGTGACAATAATAATGCTTATAAGTCTCTGCTCTTTTAGAACTGATAGAATAGTGGAAGGAAAAGGAAACAACCAAAAAAAGCATATTCGTATTTGTAATAATGATATGTTCAAGGAAAAGAGAGATAGGAGGAAGGTGTAGAGTATGGGTATTCAGACAGTGATCAGGGTGGGCCTCACTAAGAAGTCTGACAGTTTTTTAAGTAAAGACTGGAAGCAAGTGAGAAAGCAAATGATATACATAGCCTAGGAAGAGCACGGCAGGTGCAGGAACAGCATGCGTGGGAACAGCAAGCCCTGAAGGCTTAAGGCAGACGCCCACCCGCTGTGCTGGGAAACTCAGCAAGGGCGCAGTGAGTTAGAGCCCAGTGAGCAAGGAAGAGGGACCAGGGCCGCAAAAGCCTTGTGCGCCGTAGTGACAACTTTCACTTCTGTTCTGAGTGAGATGAGAAGCCTGCGGAGGGGGTTCTCAGGAGAGACGTTTCATGATCTGGCTTAGGCTTCAAGTGGGCCACTCTGGCTGCTGTCAGAATAGCCTTTCACAGCAAGGGGGGAATCAGAGAAGGCAGGTCCCAGACAGGAAGGTGGCTGGGCCAAGGGGGTAGCAGTGGTGGTGGTAAAACCTGGCATAGTATTGTCATCCTTTTTTCTTTTTTTTTTCCCAAAGTGTATGCCAAGACTATGAAAGGAGGTGTATCAATAGATTGAATAGAGGGGCACCTGGGTGGCTCAGTCCTTAAGCGTCTGCCTTCGGCTCAGGTCATGATCCCAGGGTCCTGGGATCGAGCCCTGCATTGGACTCCCTGCTCAGCGGGAAGCCTGCTTCTCCCTCTCCTGGTCCCCCTGCTTGTGTTCCCTCTCTCGCTCTGTCTCTCTCTGTCAAATAAATAAATAAAATCTTAAAAAAAAAAATAGGTTGAATAGAAAGAGTGAACCTATCCGAGGCTCAATCAAATTCAGCACATCTACTTGATGCACAATGTGCTGGGAGACAGGAAGAGGTCGAAGGTTGAAGACACAATACCTGTTCTGTAGACACTTGGGAACATGGATAAGGCAGTCATACACGGCCTTGCCCTGCATGCCTCCATTGTCTAAACATCGTCAGAGAACGGTTGAGTAAGAAGAGCACTGCTAACATCAGTACCACTTCTCTTTTGCTCAGGAAAAATCCAGCACTCCCTTTACCATCTGTGAGGGCTGTTTAGCCTAGAAGCTCAGAGCCTATGTGTCCATTCCAGACCACCGAGGTTCACCTCCCAGCACTGCCTGCCCAGTACACAAATAGGAACAGCTTGAATGGAACGTGTCCTCTGATAGAACACTGGCATTTTGTAAGAATTTTTTCCACATGGGAAAACCTGTCTTGCATTTTCAGGTGGGTAACAACCCACTGTCTCAACCTCAGGCCTTCGTGATCTGCCTGCAGTGAATAGTAAGTAACCTCATTGTGCCATCACATGAAGTGCAAAGGCAACATTTCAATCAGCTAGAAATGCCCTTACTGTGAAGGAGAAGGTGCTGAGGCTCTGTGGAAAGAAAGAGGGGGAAGAAAGAGAGACACCACGTGACTTTGGGTTTGGTGTAATGGAAAATATCCTGCCTGAGGAGATAGAAGACGCGATGTTTAAAGGCACTGTATCAATGTGGGACATTAATCTCTCAGCTCAGAAGTGGAGATCAAAACCTTATCCATTTGAAAATTCCGTATCGTTTCTTCCAACAAAACAGCTCTAATCTTTCCCACTCTTGAGTTCTGTCTTACTGGAATCAGTTCAGCTGTTTGGAACACAGTGGTCACTTGAAGCCAGGGTCAAATATCTGGTCCTTGACTAGACTCACTAGCTTTACACACAGAAAACAGCCTGAACGCCATCAACACTTACTCAAACCACACACAATGATTAATCGTAACTGGGGCTAGAAGAGAATGCGTGCTTATTTCTGCGGAGTTGCTCTCTAAATGGAAAACTTTCCCAAGGTTCTTGTTCTAAGAATACCACATCATCCTCATTTGCAAATTTAACTCCAAGAATCTCTTGTGACTTTCTCCTCTTCTGCCTTCTTCACAATGGTGCTGGCAGATAGGCCAAGCCTGCTGAATTCAGCCTCAAGTAGCCCAATTCAGATGCAGAAAAATACAAAAGAGATGAATAAGCCACAGAGTGTGATTTCCATAAACTATGTCACTAAATCTTACAGAGAACCTGACTGTAGGATTAGAGGGTAAGGAAAGATTTAGTATGTTAGTCTGTATAAAAAATAAATAAATAAAAAATAAAAACAAACCAAAAAAACCCTTTTCAAAAACAAATAAGCACCATTTTGTTTTGTTGCTATAATAAAGAAACAGTGCTGCGCAAAGAAATAATTCAGGAAAAGATCTTTGGTAGGTGCAGGCTGCTTTTGGCTTTCCTTCCATCGGGCCCCCAATGAGGAGGTGAGGAGAGAGGTGAGTGAGCTAGTGTGCAGGCAGCTTCCCAGAACAGGATGCTGAGTGTGTCACAGGACCTTTGAGGACAGTGTGGGATCATGACCAGCAATTCTCTGTGCCACATTTCCTAGCAGGTCAAGGTCTGGACTGGCTGAGTAAGGAGCCTTCCACATCCTGAGTCGCAAACATTGCAGGTCGCCTTTCTTTATATAAGCCTGATCAGATCTAACTTGGCCAAGAGACAGGATCACGGATGCGGTGAAGGGGAAGGGACGCACAGCAGGCAGTTCAAGTGACCAGGACTAAAGTTGAATCCCAAATTAGAAGAGAATGAGAGAACAAGGCAGAAGCACAGAATCAAAAGAGAAATAAACTGAATTTTATCCTACCTCTATTCTAGTTTTCAGCATTATACAATGCAGTAACATAGCCTCAAGGGGAAAATAGAGAGGAAAGGGGAAAGAGGCAAAGTTAGTGGTTGGGAGAGTGTGCAGGCAGGAATGGGGGTTAGAGAGAAAGTGTTCCCTGTGCATACAAGAAAGGAAGGAAGGAAGGAAGTGATGCAATGCAGGGAGAATGCAAGCGAGTCCCAGCAATTTCACAGAGATGACCGTGCAGTAGGGCAACATGAATGGAGAGTGACTGATGCGGGCTCCCCTGGGATGAGCTGCAGCCAGATGACCTCTCATCAGAGGGGAAACGGAGATGTTGGTCTAGAAGGGACAAGGCCGTGCATATGATCTTCCCCATGTCCAAGGATGTACAGCGCTGCTTGCATCTTGAGAGAGCACTCAAAATGATAGAAATGGAGATAAGGCCGAGTCAGGGGAAGTTCATGGACCAAAATTCACATCCTCTCGAGCTGAGCAAATTTCCAGTTTTTTTTATTTTTGCTCTTCCTGTTTGAACTTGGGAGGAATAACACTGGAGGATAAGTCAAGGCCTCTGGATTCTATCGCCAACTCTTCAGTTCATTAGGAATGGAACTCTTATCTCTGGGTGTCAGTTTACTCATCCTTAAAATGAGCATGTTGGAACGCCACTCAGGGTTTTAACAGTAGAAACTCCCTATTCACACACCTCCCACCAGCCCACAAAGAACCTTGCACAGACCACAGGCTCCATGAGGCCAAGGCCATGTCTATCTTGATCATTACCATGTCACCACAGTTGGAACAGGGCCCGGCACATCGTAGTAGATGCTCTATGATGTGTGCAAAATGAATGAAAGCAGACAACCATCCATGAGGCAGATAAGAGCGATCCTGGCCGAAGCAATGTGGCACCCTACGACCTCACCTGCCCTCTTTCACCCCGGGGCTCCCATGAGAACACCAGGACTGTGGGACACCCAGTCTGAACACCATTGGCTTCTCTTCTACCAATCATAATTCTTTGGTTTCTGTGTAGCACACAATGAGTTGAAGTGTAGAAATTCATCTGGTTTGGCCTAAATTCACCTGACTAAAGGATCGCTTTTCCCACTTCACACTCTACTTCAAAGTCTTGGTCTTTAAACCTTCTTGCTATACATTTCCCCCCTCCCTTTGCAGAAGATGAAAGCATTTTTCCAGACAGGCCTGCTGTGAGTGACTTCATGGAAATGAATATCTTGCGTCCCTAATGTGCCTCTCACACGGGGAACTCCTTGTATTTATTTATTTTTAAGAATAGGGCTGGGAGGTTGACGTTTCCATTAGCAGTTGAGTGATTTTTTTTTTTTAATAAAAACCCTACTCCGCTGTGAGACATGCCTCACATTCCGGTCTCCCCACTTCAGGCAGTTATGTGCTACTAAATATGCGGTGGAAATGACACATGTCTGGAAACCCAGAAGCAACACCGTCTCGCAAGTGCTTGCTCAGTGGTATACAATGAAGGTGTTGTAAGCGGTTAATTGAGGAAGGCAGACTCCAAGTCTCTCAAAAGAGAAATCGGTGGCACCTTAGGCATCTGGCATCTGTCCCTCCAGTGCACTCAAAGGTGTCTTATGTTTGCGGGCCAAACACCCCTACAGCAGGATGAAGGCACAGAATCATCTGACCTTCCAGAGGATCCTAGAAATATCATAGTATCTTGAGGTGAACTGAGGGGCAGTAATTCCACCTACAAGGAAGGATAACACACCACTTAAAGGGATGGATCAGCTCCTCATACATAAGCTTGGACATTAGCAAGCCATGTGGGCACTTGACTGATTACATTGTATAGCCTAGCATGCTTCTATTCCAAAGGACAGAGGTAATCAGTCAATAAATCTCTCAGTTTATGTCAACGGAGGTATCCCTACAGGGCATTCTCTTGATGTAGGTAAAGGCTAGTGATAGGATAGAGGTTGTGAAATGGAAATTAAAATCGGAATTGGATGGCTAAGGATGATAGTAATGGAATACAGATTGGATTAAACGTTGATTAAGTATCAGAACAGGAAGGCATTTGTCCCAGTTAAAGGAAGTGTTGAAAGTCTTTGGGCACAGATTTACCATGCAATCTCAAACATACCAAGAGTTTAATCCTTGGCAAAATATGAGGTTCATTAAATAGGAGGGGAAATTTTACAAGTACCTTAAGACAACAGAGTTTCTTAGACAACAGTTCATTCTTATGTTTTGAGTTAGAGATATGAGACAATTTTCCTTAAAATATACGTGTTTCTGTGTATACAGGTGTTGACTTTTGATTCATCTTTGAAAGGTTTGGAAAGAAGTTGTAGCACGTGATAGATTTATAAATCACCTATCCCTATCCAAAAAGGGAGTCCTTGTGAACTTAGAGATTTATGGGCCAGTACTGGAGGCCACCAAGCGAAAGGGGAGCTAGGAATGGCATTACCCAGAGGCCTGGAAACTTAAAAATAATGCTTGACTGTGAGGAAGAGGATGCTGGGAGAGCAAATCTGAGTAGAAAGCGGACAGACTGCTGTTCTATGCTGAGTTCAGTGTGTCATCTGAGATTATGGACCAGAAACCACCTTAGTAGCTGTTCTCTGTCTTCCCTTGCTCTCCTGCCTCTTCTCGAAAGCTGGAACTGAGCACTGTATTATCCGAGATTTGGAAGAAGTCCCCGGGGGGGTGGCGGGGGGGGGGGGGAGAAGGGAGGAAAGCATACATGTTTGCAAAATACACACCTTTGCATGTGTTCACACTCACATACACTCACGCACACACACACCCCTCCTCCTCCTCCCTGCTGGCACTCAAGTCATAAGTAACAAAGAGACCACTATAGGAATTGCTTTCAAATTTCAGAGAACTTCTGAGAGTACAGAAAGAGTTAAGAGAGCATGTACCTTTGTACCTGGTTTCCTTTAGCCAAGTAAAGCAAATGCCACGCCAGCACACATCTTTGTTCCTGATCCTTCAAGTTATCATTTTGGTGCCAAATGTAAAGAGATCCAAATGAAATCCAGTTTTGCAACCACCAAATACTAAGAAATACTTGAGTATGCTTGGTGAGGTGAGATTTTATGGGTCCTGCCATGTTCCTGGGAAATGAAGTTGTAGGATTCTTTTGCATGACTCTGGGGGATTTTTTTTTTGTCTGTTTGTTTTTTGATTTTGGTTTTATGGGGAGAGCATGTGAAAATAATTTAACCAGTGAGTTTAGTTCTACATTATAGTAAAACAATTTACAATAATTTATTCTTTGCCTTTTCCATGCCCTTTGTGTAATGAAAAGAGCAATGACTTGGAATAATGACTAGGTTAAATTTCAGTTCTGTCACCAGCTTTATGACCTTGGACCAATGTCTTATCTGAGTTTCTGTGCTGTTAATTCATAAAATAAGGATAATTGAACATAGTTCTCATGGTTACCATGAAGTTAAAAGAAAGAGTAAATGTAAATGTGTAGCATCCATTTATTCAATGGCCTCTGTTAAGTCTCCACAGCATGCTCGCTCTGGGGATACAGTGCAGAACCACACACAAAGCAAAGACTGCCCTCGGGGAGCAAATATTCAAGTGAGAAATAGGTAGCAAACTGTAAAGAAATCCCACATGAAATACTTGCTGGTTAGTTCCATGGGCTCTCATGTAGATATTAACAAAATTAGGATTTTGCAAGTAGTCATGTGATTGTGTGATGAATGTTCATGTCCCCCACTAAAGTGTAGGCTCCGTGATGGCGGAGACCAACTATTGTATGCCCATACCATGCACAGAGGTGGTAAATATGCACAGTTACAGAGTAATGAATGAACGCATTGTGGTAAAGAAATAAACAGAAGAGTATAATTGAGAAAACAGAGATATGAGGGAGTAAATCTTTTGCTAGGATAGTCTAGAAAGGCTTCTCTAGGAATCTGGAACATGTAAATTATGAGAAGAAGCCAGCCATGTGGAGGGAGAGACCCAGGAGAGGAGAATTCTAGATAGGAAATACCCAGGGGAAAGGCCCGGAGACAGGAAAGAGTGTGGAATCCTTAAGAAACAGGAAGGGGGGGCGCCTGGGTGGCTCAGTCGGTCAAGCGACTGCCTTCGGCTCAGGTCATGATCCTGGAGTCCCGGGATCAAGTCCCGCATTGGGCTCCCTGCTCAGCGGGGAGTCTGTTTCTCCCTCTGACCCTCCTCCCTCTCGTGCTCTCTGTCTCTCATTCTCTCTCTCTCGCAAATAAATTAAAAAAAAAAAAAGAAAGAAAAGAAACAGGAAGGGGCCGATGTGGCTGATGTTCGGTGAGCAGCTAGATCACACAGGGCCTGGCAGACTATGCTAAGTGTGAGTTTTATTCTAAACATAATGTAAGCTCCATTTCCTTCTTCCACGCCTCCCTTTGTTTATAGTTTTGTTTTGGTAACAAGACAAACATACATTAAAAAATTAGGCAACAGTACTAGAGTGTGGATAATTAATCATGGATTATGAGATATAGATGCCCATGTTCAGAAGTGGAAGGGATGTGAGCTAATGCATCCAGGAAAGGTTAACCTACACCAGAATTCACCTCTAATTTCAGGCTTATCCTTGAGATTATTACATTATCAGGCACTTGGCTCCCCATTTTACAGAGTACCCAGAAATTTAACTGCACCAAGACAAAGTGTTCTAATTTCATACTTGGTTGCCTCCACTTTGGAGGATGTCTAGGAAATTTTCCCAAGGCAGACTTCACAATGCCCCAAAACACAGGCTCTTTCTCCAGTGTTATTGGTTGCCTGCCAGCAAGTCAGCTAGGCTTCATTGCTTAGCCTTCATGTCCTCTAGGATCATCAAGTTCACCTTCCTTGCAGATTTTGTCTGCAGTCTAACCCCATAGACTAAGTACGTGCTAATTCATATCTGCCCCGTAAGCAGAATCAACTTAAGCCACTTCTTAATACTTTCCTCCTTTGGGGCAGGAAAATGGAAAGTTCTGCTGATTTTTCAAAATGCTAGTGGTTGGCATTTATTGTGTCCAGTGGCTTTATGGCTCTGACCTTAGATTTATTTCTCTGATTTTAGGACATTCTCTGTTCCTCTTTCTTCTTCCTATAGGATTTTTTGGAAATCTATTTCCAATAGAAATAGATTTCTATTGGAAATCCATCTTAGGTCATCTTAGGTCAACTTAGCAATCAAGTCGTTACCTGGCCCAATGCCTGATGTCTAATGCCATGACTTCCTTATGGAAGATTACTGATTAGGAGAATTTGGGCAACACTAGTGTTGTCAGTCCTTGGAGTTCTGCCTTGAACAAGAAGCCTGTGTCTGTTCCTTCCTACCCCACCAGGAGGGACATTTAATTTTGGTAGGGAAGTTTCCCAAAAAAGTTCCTAGAGACTCTGTCTGGAACTTTCTTTGAAATATGCAAAATGATAATAGGTCAAGGAGACTTTTTAGATATATGCCACTTCTTTAAATTGATACCTGATATGTGTATTAAATTCCATGGAAAATACTTGTGTTGTAAAGAAAGAAAGGGAATATAAGATTGTATACAGCATGAGCCCCATGGTGTAAAACAGCATACAAAGAAGGAAACAAACCACACTTAGATGATATCTGTATCTGGGCAGTGAGATTGTGGATTTTTTTAATTATTTTTTTTTCATTGTTTTCGGTATTTAATAATTTTTAAGGTGTGGATTACTTGCATAATCAGAAAAAAATAGACTGTAAGAGAAAAGCAATCACACTGTACAGCCAGAATGCACAGAATAAGTGTCGTTCTCCTGATTCTATGTGGTCCTCAACCTGGAACACATTAGAATTACCTGGGGGAAAATAAATTAAATAAATAAAAGGGGTGGAAAAAAACTTTTGCGGGTAATGGATACATTTATGGCCTTGACTGTGGTGGCGGTTTTATGGTGTATACTTATCTCTAAACTCATCAAGTTGTAGATCTTAAATATGGACAGCTTTTTGTATGTCAGTCAGATCTCAAAAAGTGAGATTCAAAAAAAAAAAAATTAACTGGAGAACTTTTAACACTCCCAGTTCCCAGGCTGAGCTTTTTACCAATGAAATCAGCAGCAGAAACCCAGGCATCAGTATTTTTAAGTTCCCAGGTGATTTCAATGGGCAGCCAAGGTTAAGAACCACTGGTAGACTAATTGAATAGCTTAGTGGTTTGCAACTCTGGCTGCAATTAGAATCTCCTGGGGAGTTTTTATAAGACCAGTATATGGTCCCTAACCCCAGGTTCGGATTTTAATTGGTTTATAGTAGGGCCCTGGCACCAGTATGTTCTAAATTTTTCCAGGTGATTCTGATGTATAGACAGGGTCGCCCACCACTGTCAGGTAAACTAACATGAGTTGAATATTCACTCTGGGCAGGGCTCTGAGCTGAGTGTTTTATGTGCCTTGAATTCTCAGAATAATCCAACAAGGTGGGTAGTATTACCTGCATCTCACAGAAGAGGAAACTAGGACTCAAAAACATGAAATAAATTGCTCTAGGCAACTGACCTCTTAAAAAAATTATTTATTTATTTATTTGAGAGAGAGAGACAGAGCTTAAGCAGGGGGAGCGGCAGAGGGAGAGGGAGAAGCAAGCTCCCTGCTGATCAAGGGAGCCTGACATGGGGTTCATGGGTCTCAATATGACCTGAGCTGAAGGTAGACGCTTAACTCACTGAGCCAGCTAGGTGCCCCTCTACCTCTTTTGAACCCAGGTTGTCTGTCTCATGTGGGGATAGGCAAAGAAAGCATTCTCCCCAGTTTTGGGAGAAATAGGGAAACTGGGAAGAATGCTTTCTAAATTCCCTAATGGAGAATCTGGCATACCGACTTTTAATTTTTAATTGTTGATGCAGTAGCTCTTCATATCAAGTCTTTCATTTAGCAATTTGCCCTATTCAATTTCCATGTGGATCTCCATCAAGTATAAACGCATCTGCAATTTCTGGGACATTCTGTTTATTCCTTAACGATGTATATAGCATTAAACTTCAGGTATGTTCTGGTGCATACTATAATGCTTTAGAACTTAAACTTCCAACTTGTTAAAATGTATAATAGTGTCTCATTGCTTAACTTTATGACACTGTCCGTCTTCTGAAATCATGGTATGGTTGGTATTTTTATTTTATTTTATATCATTTTTTGGTAATAAATAGTTAAGTATATTTTGAGACTTCCTTAAAGAATTTTGCAAAACTCTACATAATTGAAGACACTCTTGGATGTCACAAAACCAGCTTTGGGATTGATCTGTTCCAGACAGATTTCAATATCACTGGATTTGCTGAGATCTCCTCTCTGATGCTTCATTTCGAATGAGTTGAGTTTCGCTGAACTGGCTGAAAGTACACTTCACCCCTTCAGATGTCGAGATTCCCACCGACCTCAAGCAGAACTGCAGGTGCACATCACCAGCAGAACGGGGCCCTTTTCTCTATTAATCTGAGTCCCAGGCCTTTGAAGTAAAACTCATTTGCCCAGATTTGTATAGCATTACCTGAGCGTAACTTTACCCAATAAAGCTAAATTGATGGGTTGAGGATACAAAATAAGCCATTTCAATTACCAGGAATTCCGGATCAGCTTATGGGGCAGGTTTTGTGAGATCGCAGAAAAGCCAGAGAATAAATACTGTTTAAAAAGATCATTTGTAACTGTTTTGCTTTTGCATGATAAAATAAACATTACCTTTCAAATAATGTTGCAACCGAGTATTGTCCACAAACTTGCAGTGGAACATAGTCTTAAATTGAATAACTTTGGCAGTGAGCATATACAAAAAGAGGGGGGAAAAAAAGAAGAGGAAAAAGAAAAAAGAAATGGCCATCTTGGGTGCTGGGATTCAGATAAAAGGGAAATCTTTTAGCATTTTTATTTGGCTCCTTCCTTAGCAGGATGTTTTATGTTGTACTACAATGGATAAAATAGAAAAAATATTTTAATGTCTATTCTTTAATAAAAGGAAAAAAAGAACTCTTATGACATCTCTTTCATCTACTGTAGATTAGGAGAAAACATAGGAGGCAAATTAATGCTAGTCGATGCTGCTAAACAAACAAATAAGAAAAAAGTACTTACCAGAGGAATCAAGGGCTTTTGGACTAAATGCAAACGAAAGGTCATCCCTCATCCTTCTACCAAGATAGCACTTATATTTCGCAGTCTCAGTAATCTGGAGGAAACAAAACTGGTATTTTGAGATGGAAGTCTGATCAGAGCTTTAATGAAGTCCTTGAAGTTATTTTATTATTTATAAGTAAAAACATCTATGTACGTGTACTTCTATATACGGGTAGATTTTATTTGTGGATTTGCATATATGGGAAAGAGACCTGTTCTGACATCACCAGTTTCTATAAGACATCTTCTGACTTATAGCTGTCAGTTCCAAAAAACTTGAGGTGGATAGAATGTTTGTTATAAAAGCAACATGCTATACTAAGATTAGCCTTTAAAGATTTACCTGGGGATTTATGGAAAATTCTTATCTCTTTCAAGATAATACCTAATGTATAAGAATATATATGCAGGTACTTTAATAAAATGTGTATCCTAAGTGGAATTTGTATTTTTTTGTATTATCCAGTGGACTTCTTCTAATTTCTTCCAAGCATTTTTACGTCTTCAGAGAATTGCAAAATTTCTAGTATGTTACTAATCCAGGGTACTCACAGGGCATTGAAAAAAATAGGTCTTCTTCATTCATCCCAATTTTCATAAGAGTTCATTATCTGTCACAAAAAATCTCAACTTTTGTAATTCTAGAGAAAGGAAATTCTGAAAAATTGTGAGTTGACTCACAAAAAGAGAATCAACATGTCTTCTTGTAACTTTATTCAGAATTTCACAATCCTTGCTAAACCATAAAGGAAAGGCCAAACACAATAAAATGGCAGAAAACCAGTAAGAATGTGCCAGAGTTCAAAGAACAATTGCCCCAGGCTTAATTTC
The DNA here is from genome assembly GCF_002201575.2 of Neomonachus schauinslandi. Lineage (NCBI taxonomy): Eukaryota > Metazoa > Chordata > Mammalia > Carnivora > Phocidae > Neomonachus > Neomonachus schauinslandi. The sequence continues at coordinate 25,153,412 of NC_058404.1, forward strand.
ATTGACCTTTAATCTCTTTGGGGCATCGGTGATTTTTCTATAAGGCATTTTACCACATGACCATGCTTGAGCCTTGCATAGTTTCCCTGCAAGCTAGAGTTGTAACAGCAAACATCAAACTTGACTTTTGGTGCCGAAGAGTTGGGGTAAATTTGCCCAATAAGAAATATATCCGTTTTCTCTGGGATGGCATATTTGAAACACGTAGGTGTCAGTGAGTTAGGATGTAACCTCTGACTCAGGGAAGAACTTTCCTGAGGCTTCTCTGACTTAAGCTTATGAAGTGCTTTGAACCAAAAGACCTTCTAGAACTCTAAAACTAGCATCTTAAAAGTGAAATAGGGCATAGGAGTGAAAAAAAGAACACTGGTAAGAAAGTCAGAATTCCCATTATTAATGTACCACTTATTAGCCATGTGACCTTCAGAAATGAAGTTTGGAAATCATTTATTAAGGTCCTGTACTAAGATTAGGACTGGTACTGTAGGGTAAGACTGGTGCATATAGGACCAGTTTCGTTTTGTTTTGTTTTGTTTTTCTGGCTTCAAGAAGCTCATAATGTAATAAAGAATATAAATTAATGCAAAGTATGATACATTTGAGAAATGATATGCAAGCATTTGAAAAAATTCTGAAGAGACAGAAATGGATAACCAGTTTTGTGTGGGGAGTGCAGGCAGAAGCATCTGGAGAGGTTTCAATCAGGACCTTGAAAGGTAATCACCAAGTAATCTAGTATGATGAAAATACGCCGTGCAGAAAGACAATTGAGATAAAATGTAAATTGAGACAAATTGTGAAAAGTTTTGAATACCTTGCTAAAAGATTTGGGCTACACAGGCTGCTTGAGACTAAATTTCCTCATCTTTAAATAAGGGAGCTGGACCAGACCATTTCTGAGTTCATGACCAAGTTTAAAAGTCTAAATAAGATTACATTAAAAGTTCAAGAGGAAATGCTTTGTATGAAATCTGGCCAGATAATATCAATTCCTGTAAAGATAGTGCCAAGTTAGTGACTGTTATTCCAAACTCCAGAAGAATACTCTTCCTTACATCATCATATCAGTGCAAGGTGGGGTGACTTTTTGGGTTTTTTTCTTTTTTTTAATTATTATTATGTTATGTTAATCACCATACATTACATCATCAGTTTTTGATGTAGTGTTCCATGATTCATTGTTTGCGTATAACACCCAGTGCTCCATGCAGAACGTGCCCTCTTTAATACCCATCACCAGGCTAACCCATCCTCACCCCTCTCCCCTCTAGAACCCCCAGTTTGTTTTTCAGAGTCCATCGTCTCTCATGGTTTGTCTCTCCCTCCGATTTCCCCCCTTCATTCTTCCCCTTCTGCTATCTTCTTCTTTTTTTTTTTCTTAACATATATTGCATTATTTGTTTCAGAGGTACAGATCTGTGATTCAACAGTCTTGCACAATTCACAGTGCTCACCATAGCACATACCCTCCCCAATGTCTATCACCCAGCCACCCCATCCCTCCCACCCACCCACCACTCCAGCAACCCTCAGTTTGTTTCCTGAGATTAAGAATTCCTCATATCATGAGGTTATATGATACATGTCTTTCTCTGATTGACTTGTTTCGCTCAGCCTAACACCCTCCAGTTCCATCCACGTCGTTGCAAATGGCAAGATTTCATCAACACTACTTTGTGTTATACATGCAAGAAGAATACTTTCCAGGATTTCAAGTTGAGTTACTTAAAATGTTATTCTAGAATGATAAAGCTGCAGAATGAATTGGATCATCCAAAATTGGTATATTGCATTCTAATGTCCAGTGTGACTATATTTAGAGTAAGGAAGCAATTAAAATGAAATGAAGTCATAAGGGTGGGCCCTGATCATATAAGAAACACCAGAGAGCCTGCTCTCTCCTGGCGTGTATACTCAGAGGAAGGCTGTGTGAGGATGCAGCAAGAACATGGCCAGCTGCAAACCAGGAAGAGAGTCCTCTCTAGAAATCAAGTCTGCTAGACCCTGATCTTGGACTTAGAGCCTCCAGAACAGTGAGAAATAAATTTCTGTCATGTAAGCCACCTGGCCTATGGCATTTTGTTATGGCCACCCAAGCCGAGTAATACAGATAGAAAATAAATGACATTTATTATGGGATAGATTTTTTTAAGTTTCAGTTAAGATATCAAAATCTATTTTTAAAATGTGATTGCAGTTTTTAGAACTTTTGAATTAGTAGTTCTTTGTGGTAATTATCAAGCACTAGAAAATACTATGCTTTTAACAGATCTTACAACTATATGATGATTATAAATACAACCCTTCCAGGGGCAACTGGGTGGCAAAGTCAGTTAAGTCTCCAACTCTTAGTTTTGCTTCAGGTCATGATCCTGGGGTCGTGATCTTGGGGTCATGAGATAGAGCCCCCAATTGGGCTCCACGCTCAGCATTGAGTTTGGCTTGAGATTCTCTCTCCCTCACCCTCTGCCCCTCCCACTCGTGCTCTCTCTCTCTCTCTCTAATATAAATAAATAAATCTTTTAAAAAAATAACAGCCCTTCTAGTGATGTCTTATTTCTTTTGAAATGAGAATAATCATTGATTTTAAACTTCTCATTGTCTACATATCTGAGCTTTATCAGTGAGCTAAGTATTAGTGACAAAGCACTGAAATGGGCTAATGAACTTGGTATGTAAGTGAATTTCAAATCGAACAAGTTCATTTAATTTTTTTTTACTTCCTTTTTTTATTTAAAGTCAATTAGCCAAGGTATAGTACATCATTAGTTTTCAATATAATGTTCAATGATTCATTAGTTGAGCATAACACCCAGTGCTCATCATATCATGTGCCCAAGGAGCTCTGTTTATGTGCATGGCTATACTAAAATCTCTGGTAATTATTTTGGTATTCGCTCAACATAAATCTTTTAACAGCTGCTTGATGCCAGATACTATGTAGGGCCCTAGGAATAGACAAAAATGGGAATAACTCTCTGTCTTCACTAAAGCTCACAGTCAAGTCCATAAGACAATGAAATTGGCAGTGACAGACAGTAAAGTATGTTAAGGGCTATGGAAGAAGTACAGGTTGCTGTGGGAGCATGCAGGAAGAGCTTCTAACTGGTTAGAAGGGCCAGGAAAGGTTTCCCAGAAAAAGTTTATTTAAGCAAAGCCTGGAAAGAGGTTGCATATATAAGGTACCAGTAACTATGTCAAATGAAGGAATTTTAATCAGTAGGAATTAGTCAAGCAAAGAGGTAGGGAATGAGTTCTTAGGCAGAGTAAACATCATGTTTGAAGGTCTGAAGTGAAAGAGCATAGCCAATTACAGAAACAAAAAGAAACTCAATATGGCTGGAAGGCAGAATCCCAAGAGGCTGAAATGTAGAGAAGCATGTCTCCATGAACGAATCCATTAGCCTATTTCACTCTCAACCATCTTTGAGTAAATCGAGAACTGTGTCACTGTGTAGTATAGAACATTAGAGAGTTGGAGGGGGCTTTCAAAAAATAATCCTTTGTTGTTTTAAGTAAACAAGCAATAAAAGGTTGTGAAACGTTCTATAGGTACTATATATAAGTTCAAACATATTTTCGCCGTCTGACTCAGAAGATATGCCACGTATATTGTTGAGAAAGAAAAATTCTTTAGATGGTCTGAAACCCCTGACCAGAATGCCCCCTCCTCTCCATGTCCTCTCCCTGGGAGTTCGTCTTCCAAAGAACTGAGCAGGACAAGCCTCACTGTGGCTTAACTTCTACAGCCTGTCTAGGTTGTAGCCTAAAGAGCAAAGCCACCTCTAGCCACCCTTCAGGACAAAGTGGTCTATGTTACAGACAACCAAGAAGGCAGAGTGATATCATCTGGGAAATGAACATTGTACAGTAACCTAAAGTAAAACTCTAGATGAAAAGTATTTATCCAAAATGGGCTATTACCCATCTCTACATATTTCTTTTTTTTTTTTTTTAAAGATTTTATTTATTTGCAAGAGAGAATGAGAGACAGCATGAGAGGGAGGAGGGTCAGAGGGAGAAGCAGACTCCCTGCTGAGCAGGGAGCCCGATGTGGGACTCAATCCCGGGACTCCAGGATCATGACCTGAGCCGAAGGCAGTCGCCCAACCAACTGAGCCACCCAGGCGCCCCCATCTCTACATATTTCTAAATCAGTCACGTTTTGAATTGAAGAATAAAATGGAATTTTCCAGATATTTTGATTGAATGAAAAAATTACTCAGCTTTAACTATAGTTCTGGACAATTCGTTCAGTTATCAAACTTATCTATAGTATATATAAATGTATATATATATATATATATATATATATATGCTATTATATACTTATCACCTTATTTTGAAAACTAAAAGGACTGATATGCTTATACACACATGAGTGAACATTCTATTTTTAAACGAAAGATAAAATAATTCATCTAATATTACAAAGCAAGGGTTAATGTTTAGCCAGTGGTAAATATTTATTTGACCTCGTTCTTATCTGCTTGGTACTTTACACCAAACCAAACAATGTCTCTTAATAATTAATGTTAAAAAGTGAAACCCATCATATCTGTTCCTTTTTGTAACCTTATGTGTTCATAACATTCTTGAGACCTTACAAATCCTTTCATCTCAAACCCATTAGTCTACAGATGAGGAAACCAAAGCCAGGGAGAGTGAGGGATCTATCCAGCTGAGTGCTTCTGTGTGTAGCTGGGGTAGGAAGTAAATAGTATAACAGGATTTGAAGGCAGACGGCCTGGCTCCATGACCTGCCTTCAACCACAGTGCTCCATTAATTCTTTCTAGTTGCATTTAGTATTTAACTTTTTTTTTTTTTCATCATAAAGCTGTCTCTACATGATTTCCTTTTATCTCTTTATAAGCATATGGAGCCATTCAGGGCATAACGGGAAACACATTCTATGTGGAAAATACAACAAAATTAATCACTAATAAAGATTTATTGATTTCTTAATGGTGTGCAAAGCACTACATAGATGTTTTGGGGAGCATGAGAACTGACTGTAAAAAATGTTACCAAAGGTTTTTATTTTAACTCTTTATACTTTCCTGTTTTTTAAAGTTTCCACAGGCAATGTCTGGCATATGTGAGGTAAACATTTGTTGAATGATTGGCTATATGTTATTATATGCATAGAAATTAATATAATTGAAAATAATTTGAAAAAGGATAACTGCTTCAACTGGCTTTACTTGGAATTTCTTTTGGGAAATGTGTCAGAACCTAAACATTCAGAAAATTACTATTCTTCTAATAGCAAACTTTTTGTAAAAAGGGTCAGATAGTAAATATTTCAGGCTTTGTGGGCCACTGCAAAAGTAGCATGGACAATACATAAACCAATATACTTGGATGTGTTCTAATAACATTTTATTTGTGAACACTAAGATTTCAATTTCATATAATTTTCATGTGCCATAATATATTTTTTCATTGTTTTTTAAACATCAAAAAATATAGCTTACAGACTATACAAAAACTGGGGAGGATGGATTTGGCTCAGAGTCATAAGCACGCAGCCCTTTTCTTAGTGATTATATTGGAAACATTAACATTACACTGAGAGTGTAGCGTATCATCAGTGGTGAAGTACATGGATTTGGGACCGAACCCCAACTCTTTTTCCTAGTTTGTGACATTAATTTCTTAAATTCTTTGTGATTCAGGCTCTTCATCTATAAAATAGGGGTAATAATAATAACCTTCCTCATTACTATATTGTGGGAATAAATGAATTAATATATATGAAGCACTTACAACTGTGCCTGGTATATAATAAATACTACATTTATGTTTAGTAAATACATAACCTCATTGTTTAAAAATACTTAGGACTCCTTTAGAAAGACGTTTAAAGCCAGGTTACAAATCCTGGGAGAAAACATCACCACACTATAGTTACCTATTTTATTCATGAAAACTGTCCCTGAATTTGTCCATTTCAAAAATCTAAATCTAAATCAAACATTTGTATCAAAAATCGACTTTGAAACTTATTAGATTTGACTGTAGATATAGATTTGACTCAAAATATAATTATCTTGAAAAGGACAAATATTTCAAAAGAACAAGTACTAAGTTTGAAAACAATTACAAAGAGGGCCTTCTTGGTAAGGTGGGATTAGTGGAATCATTCAAGTTTGCGGTCTTCTAAGCTTACCATCCTGACGTGAACAATTCTCATTTATATATAATCCTTCTGGTGCTTTTCTTTATAATTACACTTCACACTTTCACATAAGGAGCTTAAAATCTTGGAGAGGAAATATACACACACAAAAAAATTCAACTACGTGCCATAAATGATAAAGGACATACAAGTAATAAAGCAAGGAGTATTATGGAGGAAGGCTAAATGGATACCAGTTGAAGTAGTTATAACATCTACCATTAGAGTGCACTTGGGGGTGGGCCTTGGAGGAAGGCAATACAAATTTTAAGAGAAAATATAGGTGTGGTGTGTAGTGCTTTGGTTCTCCAGACACCTTCTCCTAGTAACAGATCTGGCCTTTGGCCACAGAGGGGAGCACGTGATCTAGCTTGGATCTTCATAACAGCGCCCGAACTTTTTGGACCCTCAAACAAGACTGCTTATTTTACTTTCTGGTGACAGACTAAAAGATATAATTCCCAATATGCTTATAGTCATGTTGCCCACTGAGTGGAGAAGGTGGTGTCAAAAATTAAAGTCAGCAAAACCAAAGACAAGCAAAGGAGTATGAGGGAGTCCTGAGACCGTTAGATCCAGTCACCCGGAGGCCACAGCCGCCTTCACATTCAGGATGTCTGAAATGCAACATATCTTCTTTTTCCTCTCCATATCTCTCACCATCAGATACCTGCTCCTTTCCCATAGTCAGCTTCATATTACCTGATCTGAATTCACCTAGAAAACTAGGAGTTGGTCAGGTTTCCTTTCCTCCCTCACCTCACCTACCCAGTCCACATCAAATCCAGATCCTTTTGCCTGTTTTTCTTTGTAATACTTACTCCTTATTTGTATCCGTGTCTAACAAAAATGAGCAAACCTGTACTCTGTCTCTCCCCTCTCCTGATTTCTGCTCCCAAACCCTGAGACCACAACCTGAGCCGAAACTGAGTTGGATGCTCAACCAACTGAGCTACCCAGGTGCCCCTACTTGTATATTTCTAAAGAACATGCTTAATAACATGCTGATATTTCTTGATTTTTCCCTTTTAGTTATTTAGCTATAGAAGGTAAGGATTTCGCTCTCCTACCCCACACACACATACACACACACTATATTATATTATTACATTCTCTTATTTGAAACAACTCTTTTTTTTTCCTTTTAGTTGCTTCCTTTGAGTGAAACAGGGCTTATTTTCTACATTCATTTTACTTATTCATTTCCAAACTCTCTGCCAGAACTATAAAACTTTTTTCAGTATGTTAATATTATTGATCTTGTATCTATCAGGTTTGTTTTGTCTTTAATTTTTTCTTGAGGGTATTTCTCATTGGGCTTTCCATTCTTTTGCTTCTCTGTGGACTATGTGTTATCTATCCGTCTTCCCAGCTGTCAACCTGACACCATCATCCAGGATATTTTCTTTGGCTCATCCTGGGTTGGATCCCCGATTTCCTAGAATTTGTTCATATTTCCCTATTTTGGTTTACTTCCTTGTTATGATGGAACAGATTCTCTAATGACTAAGAAACAGTTCAAGGAATGTAATTTTTGAAATTAATTTCCATGTCTGAAGATGCTTTTAATCTGCCTAGACGCTAGGTTGATAGTTCAGTTAGGTATCGAATTCTAGGCTAGAAATCATTTTCCCTAAAAATTTCTAAGCATTACTTGATTGCTTTCTAGCTTGCTGTTTTGCTCTTGGGAAGACCAATGTCTCTCTCAGTCCCAATCCTATATGTGATCTATTTTCATCTACTTTATCCAAAATTTAGAGTCTTCTACTTATCTCTAATTAGTGAGAATTTACAATGATTTACAATGCCTCAGTGTTAATCTGTTCCCTTTTTTCTCTATTTTTTTGTCCCTTTAAAAAATCTGAAAACTCATTTTTTCATTTCTGAAAATATTCATGCATTTTTAAAAATAATTTCTTCCTCTTGTTTTTTTTGTGTTCTCTTTTCAGATTCCTTATGATTTATATATTAGACCTCTTGGACTTACCCTTAATTTTTATAACCTTTGTCTTCTATTTTCTAGGTCTTTATTCTTTTTAATCTTCTTTATGAGAAATTTTATACTAATTTATTTACCAAAACCTCTATTGCATTTTTTAATTTCCCTTTAAAAAGATACCTGAGGCCATTCATGTTCTCTGCATAGTCCTTCTCTATGGAATCCTGGTCTTATTATGGCATTTTTTTTATCACTTAGTTTTATATTGATTCTAATTATGGTTTCCTTTGCCTTTTCTTTTCCTCCTTGCATTATCTCTGTTTCCTCCAAATTTCATGTTTTGTATGTATTCTTTTTTGTTTTGCCTTTCATGTTAGCAACCTTCCCTATATGTCTGGTGAGTTTGGCTACTTACATAAAAATAAGTCATTAAAAGTGATTGATTGGATGCTGGGATGCATGGGTGGCTCAGTCAGTTAAGCATCTGCCTTCGGCTTGGGTCCTGATCCCAGGGTCCTGGGACTGAGCCCTGCCTGGGACTCCCTGCTGGTCAGGGAGCCTGCTTCTCCCTCTCTCTCTGCCCCACTCCTGCTTGTACAGTCTCTCACATGCTCTCTCTCTTTCTCTCGTGAATAAATAAAATCTTTAAAAAGAAGTGATTGGATGCTGTGCATTGGAATGGGGATGGGAGAAGGGTAATCTATGATTTGTTGGCTGGTGGCTAGTAATCTGGTTGAGACCCAAGTCTTTTGGGGAAATTTTTCAAATCTTACCATCTATCAGTCTTCTCTCTTTGGCTGACGAGTTTCTCCAGAAAGAAATTCTCTAGCACTTCCTAGGTAATGCCTGGCTATCAGAATTCAAGGATCCGAGCAGAAGCGAATGCTGACTTTCACTTACTCTCTATTTTCAGTGCTATGCTTCATCCTGCCCTCAGCTCTGCCCAGTATCCTTGGGTCCAAAACCTGTCAAGTTAGTTTCTCCAGAGAGCAAACTTCCTGTCTCCTGCTGAAATGGCAGATGGACAGTTCACTGGCTATACAGCATAGACTTTGGGATCTGGGAATCTAACTGTTACATATAAAGCCATTCCTCCTCTTTTCATCCCCATATAGCTGTCCAGATCTTCCAGAGTAACTGGTATCCCCAATTCCTGAGCACTATCAGGGCTGGGTTTTTTTTTAGCTCAATGAATATATTTCCCTCTTACTGATTTTCCCCCAAGAAGGCTGAGACCACAGCTTTCTGCAGCCTATAACATAGCTACAAACAGTCCATCTTTCCAAGGTAAGAATGTTACTAATATGGCTTGCATCTTCTCTGTGTTTTTTTGTCACCTTCCTTTCCATTTTTCACCTTGTATGTTCTTTTTCTTTCTCTCTGCTTTTTTTTTAACTATTATAATATATTTGGGGGAGGAAATCTAAGTTAAATGAATGTGTTTATTCAGTCCTATTGAATCAGAAGTACCTAAATACTTTTTGAATTTGAAACCATACCCTCCATTCCTACTATCTATACTCTAACAAAAAAGTCTTCATAGTCTTCATCATCTTTCTTATGGACTCTTGCAACAACCTCTTAACTGGTAACCTTTGCAGTCTGTCATCTTTAAATCTACTTCCAACATACCTCTCTGTTCATCCATCCAAAATGCAAATCTCTCCCTGTCACTTCTACTTGAACTTACTAGCTCTCTCTATGCTCTAGAGAATAATATCCAACTTCCTTAGTATGGCTCACAACCCTGATGGGTCCCTTCCCTCTAGCTTGGCTTTGCACTCCATGCCACATCATGTACCTTAAGCTCCAGCAACATGGAGATGCTTGTGCACAACCATCAAACACACACAAACCCTCACATGGAGATCAGGCTCTCTCCTACCTCCTTGCCTTACTACATCCTTTTTTTTTTCTTCTTCCTCCCCATATACACCATATTTCTGCAAGTGAGATCATCTCCAGGAAGCATTTGTTTTTTAATTCCCTCTCTCTTGAGGATTAGAAGCCCCTACTCTGTACTCACAGAAAGCAGCTTATCCATACATACTTCATATACAGAAATGAGTTTCTCATCTTCTGTGCCCACAGGACAGGGACTGTTATTTATTCATCTTCCCTGATTTGCTTAAGACCAAAACCTCCTGGACATGGCCACAGACATACTCCTGACACTTCGTTTCTTTCCTCCTTCCCCTGTCTACTTACTGGTACCTGGGACTAACCTCTAACCCTCAAACTGATTTAACTGAGGGTTAAATCTGCACACTAAGCATGGTCCCAAATGGGCTGTATATTACAGAAGAGATTAAATACCCAGACCTGCATCTTTCTCATGCTGCCACCTCCAACATGGCTACTCCAACTATGCCCAGCCCTGTTGCTCTCATTCTCAAAACACTCATACACCCTTAACCTCTATTGATGACATGCTTGGAGCTGTATCTGATTTTCTTCCGAAATGTAGATAAAAGCTTTCTTCATCACCATTATTATTGAAGTGTGATTTGGGGTTTTTTCATAAAGTGAGAGAAGAGGATGCACTAAAAAAAAATTGATTTAATGGTCACCTGATTTTTTTCTCCTTTTATTTTCTAAAATATTCATAGAATACCAAAAGCAGTATATTCTGGTTTTAGGTATGTTTCCTCTTGTTCTGGATTCCAGAAGAAATAAAACCTTGTTAGAAATATCTGCTGCACCTGGGAAAAGGGAAGCAAGAGAACGAATCACAGGGGCTGCAAAATAAAAAGGATAGTGTGAACTGAGGTTTACACTGGCAAGACCACCCAGCCACTCCATTACCTCCTTTCTGGACACATCCCCACCCTGGACAAAGGGCAAGTCAATGATTCCACTACATGAGAGGAACTCTGCACTTTGCCATCAAGTTCTTGTACCTGCCGCCCATGTTACAAAGAACTAGAAAAACAGTTAAACTTTACGTACATGATGTCTTAGAGGGATTTTGTGAGCAGACCTGGTAATCCAGCCACCACGTCAGTCCTTTTGTCTCTGAAAAAAATGATTTCAGAGTTCCATACAGCAGACTTGAAAGTGAACATTTAGACCACAACTTGTTTACAAATTCAAACAAGTCTACATTTCATTCCTGCTGCTGATTGAAATCTTAGACTATGATTGTGAAAAATTTTTCTCCCCTCAAAGCCAGTAGACTTGAAATATGGTTCAAAATTCTATCTGAATTGAAAGAGACTCTTCTGAATGCTGTTGTGAATCTCTTCACATAAAAAAATATGTACACTCAAAATTTAGCCAAGTTTTAGAGAGTAACATAATATTCTCCAAGGATAGCACTATATAATCCCAAAGTACAGAACTCTGGAAGTGTTTTGAAAGAGCTTTTCCAATGTCCAAGATTCTTGTGAAGTCATTTCCTAATGTAGTTACAGGTATCTAGCTTATGTAGCATGATACAGCAAATGTGCAGCCAAAACTCCCAAATAACAGATATGAAATTTTTTCTAGTATTTATACGAATAACACTTTAACACCACCAAAGCTTTATAAGTCCTTTTCTAAGGTCATCTTTTCACCCTAACTCATTTCTGAGTTTGAAAGTGTGAATGAAAAACTTATTCAGCTAGCCCTCGATTTAACCACAGACATAGATTATCTCTCCCGAGAGATTCCCTCATCCTCCCCACCCCTGACCTCTGAACTGTCTCTAGCTACTTCCCTCCTTTTCCTTCCCTCCCAGGGTGGCCTTTAACTGCTGCTTCAAGGAGATCTATTTCCTTTGCTTTCTCTGCAATGATTACTTTGTCTTTCCACTCTAGGTGAACTGACATCAATTGTCTTTTCAACTCTCAATTTGGTTGTTAGGACAGCAACTCTTGACACGTTAGGCACAGTGTATGACAGTTGGATATTGTTGAGAAGGGATAAACAGGGTTACAAGTTCTGTCCCCAAGGTTTCTCTCCTCTCAAGTTTCATCCCAGGTTCTTCCACCAGTTCTATCACGTATGGACAAATGTGTTTCCCCTCTGAGAATTACTCTCCTCGCATGCCAAATAAAAAGAGAGAGAGAGGGCTCTAAATTCCTGTTTGCTTCACTGTTCTGGAATTATATCTATCTGCCTTCTCTGTCTACTAAAGTAGCTTTATCATTTCTCATTATCCACCTATTATCCAGTTTGGCAAAAATAATTACATAATTAGAAATTGACTAAACTTAGTAGGTCAGATGTATGTGCACAATTAGATTTTTTTCCTTCCTCACCATATGCAAACTATGTCTAATTACAAAGTGAAACCTACTTCTGTGGGTTATTACTTTCTTTCCCTTATCTCTGAGCCCCAAGAGAAAAAAATCTACCCAAATGATTTTATCCACACTTGCTTTCCTGCCACGTCAGCCTGACTTGTATTATGATCATGGTCACTGTGATAGCTATAGAGGAATAATGGCTACCGTGTGCGTTATTTCATCCACCACCTTTTTGCAAGAACTGTTTTTCTGGCACTGCTTGGTGGCAGACATCAAAAACCACTTGTCACTCTGTACTCTGTCTTCTACTTATTTACTAGAACTTCTTTTTGGATTGAAAGTACTGTAAGGGGAGAACCTATAGCTAATTTATCTTTGTACTCGACTAAACATGAAATATAGACTTTTGGTAAAAATAAGTGTTCAGTAAATATTGATTGAGTAAATGGGTAGATGAATGAGTGTTTTATAGGACAATAACATGAGTTCAGAAAACATCAAAGCAAAAGAAATCCCAAGATTCAGAGAAACCCTCATCACTTTCCCAAAGGAAATAGTACTAACCAAACATCTTGATGGCTTAACCCATTTGTGCTACAATTCTGGACACTTAACACAACTAAATATTTAAAATTTGGGTCCATAGTATGTCCAAATGTTATGAAATATTGACTTTAGGTTTACCTGCTACAGATTTATTTTCAGACCAATGATCTAGAAAAGATACCTCTCTAAGAAAAATCAGGATGGTATATCTATATATTGAACCAATGGCATTAAAACTATGTTCTCCACTGCCAGAGTCTTTCACCTAAAGGCAATCCAGTGTAAGAAAAGAATATAGGCTTTGGAATCAAATAGGACTTAAATTCATGCCTTTTAATTTACTAACAGCTTGACTTTGACAGGTCACTTATTAATCTTAGACCTTGTTTTTCTTACCCAGAAAATGGGAATCCTTCTATTCCTCCTCCCCACCCCCTCCTCCTCCTCCTCCTTCTTCATCTACCTTACAGACATGTTTAAAAATCAAATAAGAGGGGCACCTGGGTGGCTCAGTTGTTAAGCGTCTGCCTTCAGCTCAGGTCAGGATCCCAGGGTCCTCGGATCGAGTCCCACATCGGGCTCCCTGCTCCGCGGGAAGCCTGCTTCTCCCTCTCCCACTCCCCCTGCTTGTGTTGCCTCTCTTGCCGTGTCTCTCTCTCTCTGTCAAATAAATAAATAAAATCTTTAAAAAAAAATCAAATAAGATTATATATCTAAGTTACCTGGCATAGTGCCTTGCACAGATTGGACAATAAATTCTTCTCCATCTTATAACTTCTATTTAAGAACATTTAAGCTCTAAACATGCAGTTTTTTTAAAAAGATTTTATTGATTCATTTGAGAGAAAGCAAGTGAGCAAGTGAGAGAGCACAAGCAGTAGAGGGAGAGCGAGAAGCAGGCTCCCCACTGAGCAGATAGCCGGCTCCATCCCAGACCCTGGGATCATGTTCTGAGCCGAAGGCAGACGCTTAACTGACTGAATCACCCAGGCGCCCCAAGACATGCAGTTTTAATGCTTTTTTTTCCATTCGGTGAACATAATTGATTGGCAACACCACATTGCATAATCCCAGGAGTTGTGTAAACGGCAGCCTTGTACATGATGTTCCTGTCTCAGGCAATGAGCCATCACTTTCTGGTGAGAATAATCACTTGGTGTAGTTACACGTAGGGCTGCTAACAACATGAAATTACTGGAGGGAGCACCATAGTGGACGATCCAATCTCTCAAACCACTCAAATCACTGAGGAATCATAAATCCACCTCTCCTTGCATCTTCCAAGCAAAAGAAATTATAGAAAGCACAGGTAAATGTGCCTCACAGAAATATCAGTAATAAATAGCAAATAAGCATCTCTGCTTTTTGGTGCGTAAAGGGTGGAGACAATGGAGATTAAGAGGGAAATTAAATCACTCTCAAGTAGTCAAAGTAAAAATGATTGTTGCATTCACCATAGTCACTATTGAACTCTATTAAACTCTATTGAACTTTATTAAAAATAGAGTTCAACACCTCTACTCTGATTTAGTCTTGACTTTGATATGTACTATATTTGTCAGTGTTCTTCAGAGAAAAAGAACAACAGAGAGAGAGTCACAGAGATAGACACAAGACAGAAAGACAGACACAGGTAGAAACAGAGAAAGACTTATATTAAAGACTTGGCTCGTGTGCTTACGGGGACTGGCGAGTCTGAAATCCTAAAGTAGGATGGGCGGGCTGGAAGCTCAGGAAAGGTTGATGTTACAGTTTTAAGTCCAAACTCCACAAGGCAGCAGGATGGAAAGTTAGACAAGATTTCTATGTTGCAGTGTTGAGATAGAAGCCCTTCTTCTTTGGGAAGCTGATTGCAGGAGGTCCACTCACCTTATGAAGTATAATCTGCTTTACTCAGAGTCTAGTGATTTGAATGTTAATCACATCTAAAAAATATATATATATATCTTCCCCACAGCAATATCTAGACTTGTGTTTGACCAAACAGCTAGGTACCATAGATTGGACAAGTTAACACATAAATTCGATCATTACATACCTCTTGCCTGACCAAACCGTTCACTTTTCTTGCCATTCTAATCACATAGAATCTTCCAGAGTTTCCTCCATATTTGCTAAGTATTTTTTTATTATTATGTTATGTTAATCACCATACATTACATCGTTAGTTTTTGATGTAAGTGTTCCATGATTCATTGTCTGTGTATAACACCCAGTGCTATGTATTTTTAAACATTTTTTCCTGAAAATATGAAGTGACAGTTTCTTAGTATCTGCATTAAATAGTAAATTTATTGTATGATAGTAAATTGTAGTAAATTAAATTGTAAATAGGGTAGTGCCTATAACCTGTCATGTATTACTTCATATTTAATATGTCCTTATAGAAGAAAAGTAGGGCTTTACTCTTGTTTTGTCATAGTTGATCAATCGTATTTAGATTCTTTATGATTGGAAATGGTTTTTAGTTTGGAATTCACAGCGTGAAAGCAAATTAACTCCTTTAATAGACACTTGCCAGATGTATCCTCTTGATCTTATATATTTAAATTTAAAGTGTGTCTTTATTGCTAAAGTAAATACTACCTGTCTTATAGAAAGGCTTAAAGTTTAGGTATTTTATTATTTTACTTATTGAAAGATTGTTCAGCTGACAACTTGGCTGATCTCATGTTCACATGTGATTAGAGAATTTGATGGATGACTTTTGGGCCTTTACACTTCGAGTACAGATGCAATCAGTCTGCTCTTGGCTGGCCTTGATGGGGCCTGTTCCTCCCTGGGGCACCAACCTAAAAGCTGCACAATGTTTGAAAAGTGACTTGCATCTCGGCAGCTGCATACCAGGAAGATGAGCCTGCCTTTTTCACTTACTACACTCACCATCTTGACTGCCCTGCTTCAAGGCCTTCCGCAAGGATTCTTTACAACATTCCAGCTACCATGACACCCTCATGGTGCTTCAGTCAGGAACTATCTGGGAATTCTCCAAGCGAGCGACTCTCAAAATGTGGTCTTAACAGCATCAGCATCATCTAGGAACTATTAGAAATCAAAACTTCTGAGGCCCCTGAGACCTATGTCTCAACAAGCCCTTCAGGGGATCCCCGTGCACGCTAGAGTTCAAGAGCCTGCTCTAAGCTAGAGGCACGGCACATGCCCACCCCTGAGGTGCGAGTGACACTCACGGCTTCATTACGGGTTCACCTACTTCATCCCTGTCTGCAGGCTGGTCTGTTTTACAGAAGGCCATAGAGACTGGACAGTTCCCAGTGGTCCTGCTATTTATGATCACATGCGGGAAGCTGTCCAGTTTCTTGAGAGTTTTCTTTTCCTTCTCTTTCTTTTCTTCTCTGCTGTTTGTTTATTACTAATTTCTTTTGGAGAGTGTTACAATTACAAGCTAGAGAAATTGGTTCAACATGAAAAACAGTATTTTTGCTGAAATGTGATCTTATATTCATTATTTTTACTCGGATCCTACCAAACACAGTGTTGGCCCTAGCGTGAGTCTCAAAGGAGCACTATGGATCCTGAGTATCCCTATAGCTTCATGAGAATATGCCTTTGTCAGTGCCACGGCTTGCGAAGCCCCAAACCTTCAGACAGACTCAGGTGCTGGTAAAACCACCTCAAAGAACAAGAATAGTTCACCTGCAATTGGATATAGCCATAGAGCTCTTTCCAAGAAGTATGTCACTGTCAGATTTTAAGCTCTTCAGAAGCAAAGGCATACATTTTACTTCTTTGTGAATCTTTGATGGATGAATTAATTTAGAATTGATGACTTAGCCCAGATTGTTACTGAGTTTGGAAGAACATTGAAACGTGAAGTTTACAACAATAATGAAACAAGAATAGGCACTACGATGCGTTAACATCTTAAGGAATCAGCCAGTCAAACACCCTCATTTAATAGGAGAGGAAATTGAGAGTAGAAATTCACATCTATTGGGCTTATGAAAGAGAAAACAACCAAAACAAGGAGTGACAAAAAGTAAGCAGGACTATATGCAAGAAAAAAGTCAATATACAACATTGAGGATGAAATCTAGCCTAAAAAGGTACCTGGAATGCCTTTAAAGGATTTGTGGGTGGCTTTCTCCTGCCCTTCATTCAGGTGTCTGCTCTGAGGACACCTCATCAGAGAGGTTTCCCGGAGCCCCCATCTGGGATCTTACCCTACCTATCATGCTCTACCCCAATCTCTGCTTTCTTTCATAACACCCGTTACTAACTTAGATTATATTAATTGCTTTTCTTGCTGATCTTATATTTTATACTTGCTTTTTGTCCATCTCCCCCCTCTAGAATATGAGTCCAATGAGCACAGCGAGATTTTACATGTTTTATTCACTGCTGTATTTCTGTTGCTCCAAGCACATAATAGACATTCAATCAATATTTGTTAAGTGAATGGAAAAGGAAAGAAGGAAGAAATGAATATGAGCCCGTGAGCCACAAATGAAACACATCATAAATTATAATCGTTATAGACTTTCTATACCAATAATCCTTAATTTTGAGAGAATCACAGTCCCTTTGTGTATTTAATGAAAGAAATTTATTTCTTAATAAATAAATGTGCACATGCACAAATAAATTCAGCATGCAATTTTAGGGGTTCAAAAACTAGGGGTCGCAGGTTAAGAAACTCTGCTTTATATTTAGGTTTACTTTTGTATAAATGGGCTTTTAAAATTAAATCAGAAATAATCTCTGATACTTAAGAAAATTTTCTGGGGATGAGAGCAATCCACTCTCCGTATTTCAAAACTGAAACAAGGATAGGGCATCTCTCCCCTGTTTTAAGCCAGAAAACAAGTGTGGTTTAAAAATACGCACAAAGGGGCACCTGGGTGGCTCAGTCGGTTAAGCGTCCAATTCTTGATTTCAGCTCAGGTCATGATCTCAGGGTCATGGGATCGAGCCTAGCATCAGGCTCAGCACTCAGCAGGGAGTCTGCTCCAGAGTCTCTCTCCCTCTCCCTCTGCCCCTCCCACTCATGTGCATGTGTGTGCTCTCTCAAATAAATAAATAAATCTAAAAAAAAAAAAAACAAAACACAAACAAAAATATGAACAAAACATCTCAAATACTAAACTGTGATCTGTTGTCTGATATGATCATTCCTAACAACGGACCCTCTAAAAGGGAAAAATGGTAAACTGAAACTACAGAATTACAAATACTCTACTTCTTGAGCACTTATTATTTGCTGGCACCCTACTAAATGCTTCACATGCGTCAACTCTTTCTTATAAATACTCTACCCTAGACAGGTGGTCACCTGAGGCCAGAAGAGTCGCATACTGTGCCTTGTCCTCTCTGACTTAGAGGCCAATTACTGTATCATTTAAACTACATTCATCCCTTTGTTGAGCTGTTTTAACTTTAAAAATTGCATACAGTTAATATTATGGGAAAATATTTCTTTTCATGCAGTTTATATCAGTAACAGTTGAAAAAACGGGACTCAACGCTAAGGAACTCCTGCTTAATTTAGTCATTTAGTTAATACTATATTAAGTTTTTCTTTATTGTCCTGAATCTGTCTCTGTTCATCATAACTTTGTGCTTTCTAGTCTTATTTTATCAAAATGTATGGGGAAGGTGCTTTGTAGGTATAATTATGTATATACATATTGTAATATACACATTATCTTGGAAATTCAATTTTCTTGATTTGTCATATCCTCCTAAATTCTCTGATACATATGCAGTAAATTTGAACAATGTGGTGGGACATCAGAACCCTCCCTCTTACTTTTCCATATATTTACAATCCATGATGCTAATATGATTATTAAATCAAATCAAGGCATTAAAAATAATTACAAAATACAAATTTCCTAGAATATGTTAATACCCTGTATCATGACCTTTGAAAATATTGGACCAATTATTTTATGTAACTATGAATGAATTCATCCTTAATTACAAATGAGGTAATTCATCATTCTGAAATGAGGCAGATAATGGGTTATTTAATTTGAAAACAATCCTCATTGAATCGAAAGTATCTTTACTTGAACTCAAAAACTATATTGCCAATATTTAATATGTATTATAGAAATAATATATCCACATACACTCTTTAATAAAGACCTCCTTTTATATGTTACATAATCAAGATTTTAGCATAGCAGAAATACAATAAAATTAAATGTTCTTACAATACTCTGGAATTCAGTTCTACATAAAAGTATTGTCAAGCAAGTATTTGAACAAGTCTTCATTCTATCTCTATTTTTTCCTCCAGGAAGAAGGTTATACTTTCCCTTTTGCCTTTGGCTAGAGATAATTGATTTTGTTTTTATGTACTTTGTTTACATTTTCCATTTTATCTCTTTTATCTTTAGTGATTATTTAGCAAATCACTCACTTCTACCCAATGATTTATATATACATCTAAAGTATGTTAGAAAAAAATGACAAATTTGACACCAGTATTAGTGTTTTGATTTTGTCTTCTTGAGGTACTATTAATGTCATATAGCAATAATACCAGTCTATATTTGGGTGGTATACTTCATAGTGTTTTCAAATTTCTTTTTTTTTTTTAAGATTTTATTTATTTATTTGAGAGAGAGAGAATGAGAGAGAGCAAGCACATGAGAGGGGGGAGGGTCAGAGGGAGAAGGAGACTCCCCACCGAGCAGGGAGCCCGATACAGGACTCGATCCAGGGACTCCAGGATCATGACCTGAGCCGAAGGCAGTCGCTTAGCCAACTGAGCCACCCAGGCGCCCTGTTTTCAAATTTATTAATCAATCATCATAACAATGCTGCAAGTACTGTTGTTATTCTTATAAACAAACAACAAAAAAAGATGAGATTGAAGCCAAGAGCATGTAGCTAGTAAGTGACAGAGCTTGTCTTCACTGCCAGTCTTTTGATTCGTCCAGTTCTTTTTAATCACACAGCAGGTTCCCACCATAGAATATAGTTTAGCTCTGTGGGTCAACACAATTACTTAATCTTGACTGCCTTATCTCTATAAGGTCTCAGTAGCTATAAACTTAACTATAACGCACAAACTAATCTCATGCATTGAGAAAAAATAGAACTTCTCTTTTTGAGAGTTAATAAAATTGTTACATTTCCTAGTCTGAAATATTAAATTACTCTAGCAAATATCATAACATGTATTGATACACTGCAATTTCTACTATTGCAATTCTACCTGCAGTCCCAAAAGTAAACCATACTATCCGGTAATCAAGCAACTTCACCTTGGGACTGGGTATTTGTTAGAAAAATAAATTTTATTAAAGATTCTCCTTCCCTGGATTTTAGCAAATAATGGAATATACCTCATAGATTCAGATGAATGGTCTCCAGCTCCTATTAAAAGTTTCAGAAGGAAAATAACTCAGTTGTATTTTCAAAAGAAAGATGAGCCTTTGGAAATATGCACTCTTTGCAATTTTTGGAAGGATTCTGAATAGCATATCTTTTCATCTCCTAGCTAAAATTCAAGTATAATATGTAATAAGCTTTGCCTACATAAATGAAGTATTTTTTCATAATTTGAAAAACAAGGGTTTATGAAAACCTATCCTCTTGTCAAAAAAATCAGGTTTTTTTGAAATTAATAAGGTTATAATTATACATATTTTGATATAGGTCCAATGAATAATGATTGATTAATTTTGCTTCTTTATATTGTCATGCACCTGTGGCACTTTATATCACGTGGATAAATGGACTAGTGCTGTGGTTCTATGGAACAACAGATCCAGATTTGGCTCGTTCAAGTGTTTGTTGTTAGTGTTTTCCTTAGGGCAGAATATATGATATATGTTATCCTATACTTCTTGAGACCCGTTCTTATGAAGAATAGGGGTTTTCATCAGGTTGAGGAAGGGATGACTTTACCATGAGGAACGATAGGATGTTAGTTTAAAATATGCTTTCAAAAATGTCAGAGTTCAGACAACCCTCCCTTAATTGTCTTCCACCCTACATCAGAAAGTCAAATGGCTTGATAGTAAACATGAAGTTATCTGAATTTTCTTGTGTGCTCACCTTGTTTTCTCTACAAATACTAGAATTTCAAAGAAGAAAATATTAGACCCCCATGTCCTTGGTTTTCATATTCTCTGAACATGGTTGTCTTTAGAAAAAAGTCCTAGGGGTGCCTGGGTGTCTCAGTCGGTTAAACGTCAGACTCTTGATCTCAGCTCAGGTCTTGATCTCAGGGTCGTGAGTTCAAGCCCCACATTGGGCTCCACACTGGGCAAGGAGCCTACTTAAAAAAAAAAAAAAAAAGTCCTATATTTGAACTCTATGAAGTTTAAAAAGATCCTATTTCCATTTGCCTTATTTCGTCCAATCACACCAGCTGCTATTTCTCATGATCCTTTGCTCTTTCTTCTTCAAGAGACCTAAATTGTTGACGGCCCAAGACACTGTCTCCAGCCCTGTCTGCATGCTTTCTTTGGGAGATCTCATCCTGTCCCATGGTTTTAAAAATACCTTATAGGCTGATGACTCTAAAATGTATATGTGAAGCTTAGATCTCTAGCCCTTGAACACAGACTTGCCTCTCCTCATTCAACTTAGCACGGTGACAACTGGCCAGGACTCCTGAGCCAGGTTTTCTGTGGGCTAATTTGGATTATGCCATTTATTATAACCTTAGCAGTCATACAAGCTGCCTGTACTTCCAGCTCTAGTTGAAAGGAATGAATTAGTTATTACACTTAAAAAGGCTTAGAACAGTGTCTGGAACATAGCCG
Organism: Neomonachus schauinslandi; assembly: GCF_002201575.2. Lineage (NCBI taxonomy): Eukaryota > Metazoa > Chordata > Mammalia > Carnivora > Phocidae > Neomonachus > Neomonachus schauinslandi. The sequence goes on from NC_058404.1 coordinate 25,175,055, forward strand.
GTATTAATAAAACATAGCTGTAATTAGTACTTATCTCCCTTTGGTTATCTAACAAGGATCTCATGCTTAACAAGACAGGAGCAGGACAATTTGGTTTCTTATCTCCTATACACACAGTTTCCAGCCAGTATCTCAAGCCAAACACCCAAGAAGCCATCCTTGATTCTATTTCCTTCAAATGACGCATCCAATGCATGCTTGAGGAAGTCATGCCAACTCTACCTACAAAAATCTCTTGATATTTCCCCCTTTCCTTATTCTTGTTTGGAGACCATCGATACTTGCCTTCCATAACTCCAGTTCAAGTTACCATTGTTTCCCAGTATCCCCACTGGTCTGCCTTCTCTCCTGCCCCTGCGGTCTATCCTCTGCACAGAGTAATTTTTCTAAGCACATATCAGATCAAGCTACTCTTCCTGCTTAAAACCTCCCAGCTGCTTCCCATTATAAATGAACATAAAATGCCCACAAGGACTTACAGGTCTGGCATGTGCCCTGCTCCCTGACCTCTTTCCCTTCTATCCTGCCCCTCTTCCACTATGCCACAGTGACTCTAGGCTTGTCTCTGTCCTCTGAGCACACCAAACTCCTTTTCATTCCAAGGACCTTGCACTCAGAGCTCCTGCTGCTTCCCCATATCTGTGCAGGGCTCTCTCCTTAGTACTCAGGTGGCAACTCAAATATCACCTCCCCAAGAGCTGACTTCCCTGAGTACTTTGGATAGAGACACCTTCTCCGCCCTCTCCAAGACTCCGTCACTCACCAGCACATGGCCTTATTTTCTCTTCTTCCTCACATTTACCTGAATATGACATCAGCTTACTTTTCTTCATGGTTTTAGTCAGTCTACCCAACAGGAAAGTTAGCTTTGTGAGCGAAGAGGATTTTCTGGTTCTGTTCATTATTGTTTTCCCAGTACTAGAGCAGTGCCTGGAACACAGAGGAAGCATTTGAAAAATGTTTTGAGTCTGACCAACTCTGGGCTTGCTACGATCTTATAATGAGTTTCCTGCTCTAAAGTAGAGTCTAATAAAGTCCATGTGTTTGTAGGTAGTGACAAATTGATGCTAGGTAAGGAAGGAGAATAAGTCGTTCTGGACCATTTAGGTTGAGTTGCTGTGCATTTTGTTTTATATATTCTAAATAAAGCCATGTTTTAAATGGGGGAAGGCAAGCTATAAAGGACCCATTGTAACAAATTGGAGACCCATTTCCCTCTGCGGCTTTAAATTCCCCCTTTGAGCAGTTTGGGTCTTAGAAAATTTTTATTCTTCATCGCAAAGAAAATTATTGGTAGGAGAAGGCTATTTTGTAAGAATTTCTCATGTATTTAATAATAAGGCAGACAACAACAAAAAAACTTTTTCAATTATTTATACAGTAATAAGTGCTATATGAAAAATACTACAATCTTTTCTTTAAAAATACAATTAAATTCAGTTAGTTATTTCACTTAAATATTTTTTTTTCAAGAATCACAGTGCTCTAGACATTCTATAGAAGTGATTTATCCATTTCTCTGCCTTCAAGGAGGAGAAATAGAGATCTCATTGTTGTAACCTTCTGGACAGATTGCAGAATCCCACCACCACCCTTATGCATTAATTTCACTAGCTACTCAGTATCATTCCAAAAAGATCATATTCAAATATATTGTTCTAAATAAACTATCTTAATTCTCTAAAATATCAATTAGCCCGGGTTAATTGATAGGTTAATCAAGTGACCCATAATTTACTCTGCAGAGAAAAGGCAAATCCAAGAAAATCACCTATATTTACTGTTTCCAGCAGCCTCCAGGGTACATAGGCACGCCGTGTGGGCTGGGCTTGTTCTGTGGCTTCCACATGTACTTCTTGAAACCAGAGGGTGGGCAGCTCGGATCCTTGGAAGCTGGCAGTACTGCAAGAACCAAAGTCTTGACAGAAAGATTACATTGTGTTCATTATGCTTTATTTGCTAAGGCAGGAAAACATCCCATCCACTTTACAACGATTGTCCACAATGGCTGAAAGTAACTTTTTCCTTTATTAAATTTAAAGCTACATTAAGGAAAAAATGTAATTTATGTTCCATTTCCCAAACATTCTGGTCACTCAAAATTTTACTGTGTGTGATTTAGAGATCATTAAAAATGCTGAAGCTAAGTCATCGGTTTAAAATGATTTTTGTTGTTGTTTTATGGATGCTGATGTCAACCTAGCATGGTTTGAGTCTTCATCTTCAGAAGTTACACCCATTATACTGTGGTTACATTCTCAGTGCATTATGTCAAGGAACAGACTAACAAAAAGGAATAAGCACAGAAAGGATACTATTAAAGCCACTTAAAACAAGGAGCAAGGCCTGACGTGATGCCAGTATCAATATTTTACTCTTTTTGGTATGAAAAATATTTGTGCTTCTGAAATCTCAGAAATTTCAAAAAATAGATTGTATTTTTAAACAGAAAGTGGACATCCTGAGTTTTAGGGTTTATATAAAATTTTTTTTTGGTTGGGGGTTTGTTTGTTTATTGATGTTTCTGTCTGCATCATTTCTGAATTAGGACACAGATATTTTAACTTTGAAAACATGCTATAGTAAACAGAATTCAGCTAAGTGACAAAAATTGGGCATATTGATTTCTCTGTCCTTTTTTTTTTTTAAGATTTTATTTATTTATTTGACAGAGAGAGACACAGCGAGAGAGGGAACACAAGCAGGGGGAGTGGGGGAGGGAGAAGGAGGCTTCCCGCCGAGCAGGGAGCCCGATGCGGGGCTCGATCCTAGGACCCTGGGACCATGACCCGAGCCGAAGGCAGACGCCCAATGACTGAGCCACCCAGGCGCCCCTTCTCTGTCCTTCTTGATCCTCCAAAACAATAGCTGTTTTATTTTTTTAATTTTTTAAAAGACTTTATTTAGTTATTTGACAGAGAGAGAGCACAAGCAGGGGGAATTGGAGAAGGAGAAACAGGCTCCCCACTGAGCAAGGAGCCTGATGCGGGGCTCGAGCCCAGGACCTTGGTATCATGACCTGAGCCGAAGGCAGATGCTTAACTGACTGAGCCACCCAGGTGCCCCTAAATAGCTGTTTTAACAAAACAATATGAATCCTCTTAACAAGTCCTGAGTTTGGACATGCTTTATTCTCCACCTTCTTTGGAATGTCACCTTTTACTGAGTCAGACTTCTTAAAATACTATTAGGCTTAGAATTTGTTCTTCATGCATCTAGGCCATGGCTTCATGGCCCTGATCAGATCACTGAGCAAAAAGGAATCCTAAAAATTGGAACTGCCACCCACGAGAAGGATACATTTGCTCCTATCAATTATTACTTTCCACATGAAAGCAAAGAAAGCGTCTTTTTAAAAAGGTAACCACCAGGGCTCCTGGGTGGCTCAGTTGGTTAAACGTCTGCCTTTGGATCAGGTCATGATCCCGGGGTCCTAGGCTTGAGCCCCGAGTCGGGGAGCCTTCTTCTCCCTCTGTCTGCTGCTCCCCCTGCTTGGGCTTGCTCTCTCTGTCAAATAAATAAATAGATTCTTTAAAAAAATAAAATAAAATAAAAAGGTAACCACCACTCACAAGGCCTCAGTTTAATTGTCAAGAGAGGGGCGTATTTTTTTATTGCAGTCAAAATCATTTCTGTTAAAAATTATGCTGCAGAATTAGGGTTGACTCAGAGAAGTAAATGCCACTTGGATTGTCTTCTGTTGTTTATAAATACTTTAAGCTAAAACGAAACTAGGTACTCGCCAGTAGAAAAACAGCAATTTGGTACTTACAAAATAATAAAAATTAAAAATTAAAAGTTTAAGCTTATTTACAAACCGTCAATCCAGCATAACCAATATGAGAACCTGTTTACTCAGAATCTGGCATAAAGAAGCCAGGAATCCACGGAAACCTCTGTGACCAGAGGATCCTGACTCAGAGCAAGTCATAAATGAGTGAGTGAGCTTCTCTCCTACCGGCTTATTTATCCTTGAGACTTCTTTTAAGCCCCTTTTGGCACTTTCTTCCCTTTATCTGTATAGATATCTACTTTATTTCATATCTACTTTATTCATTTTAGCCTAATTTCCGGTGTGTAAACATTTTTCAGAGCGAGGAAACCTTATCTATAAGGCTGACTTGTGTCCATGCTCATGATTCTGTACATGTGAGGAAGGTTGCCGTGAATAGTTGTTTTCAGCTGTTGTGTCTGAGTCTGGAGAGAAGTTAAACAAGTAAAGCAAACCAGCAAACAGAAAAGGTGTAAAGTAAGGAAAGACAGATGTATGGAATCCTCACCACCCCCCCACCTCCGAGACTGGACAATCGCCTCTCACCCTCTTCCTGTGTGTTGTTGCACACCCGGGATCTGGGGCCCGGAAACGTGATACAGAAGCACCACGGCCACACAAGAGAAAGGTCCCCAGTTAGCAAAAAGGTAGAAAGGTAGCTGGTGACTGGTTGGAATGTGTTGGCCTCAAAACAATTACCTATAATTGCTCACAGCTCACAGAATATGCAACATTCTACTAATGGAAGGTGAAGCAAAAAAAAAAGAGGTACAGACTCAACACCAAGTTTAGTGAGGAAGACCTTTGTGTTCAGTCAAATGTTCACATGTATTGAGTTAAATATCTAACAATCAATAACCAGAGTATGTGTGCATAGTCTGCTAAAGCTCCACCTCAGCCAGATTTTGCCAGGCTCTTTTAGTATCAGATGAGTCTACCAGCCAAAGGCAAAAATCAGTCTTGATTTTAAACATTGGGTAATCAAGCAATATTCCTTTCTCTTGTACTACAAAGCCTGGGCATCATATGTGGACTTTACATATCTGTGTATGTATTAATCATAAGCATCACTTACAAAATGAAAGATACTACGCTGGCATAGGGAGAACAAAAAGAAATAGGTCCCATCCTGAAGGATCTTAGAGTTTAGTTCAAGAAGTAAGTTGTGACAGTATAAATATACAACAAGAATATATAAAAAGATTTTTAAATAATAATGTGTATCAGAAAGATTTTAGATTAGTAGTGGTACTATTTCCTGATCATAAAACATATGTGTAAAAAATACCCCAAAGTCAGGCCACCCAAAAATTCAGCAGAAATATCATTATTTCTGGAAGTCTTTTCTTTCCCCCGGGCCTTTTGAACTATCATGTTGATGAGAAGAACCTAGATATGAATAGAACTGACCACAGGTTGAGGTGATGACAGGTGGGATCTGTCTGAGGATGACTGAGATTCTATTTATCCTGCAGGCTGGAGCCAAGGACAGTGATGAGTTTTTCTAGGATACAGCCCCAGCCTTGAGTAGCCCTTCTAGGTAACCCAATGTTCTGTACCAATATTATCATTTTTTTTATGTATGTCTTGATATGAAAAAATTAGGAAGCTCTTCAAGACCATCAGATAGTCACAACTCCAAGAAGTCACACTTGCTTGAGGAAAGTCTGGGAGAGGGAGAAAGGAGAAGGTGTTTACTTGTGTCTCCCACCTAGACTGTAATGAGCCACTCCAAGGTGGGAACCTTATTCTTCATCTTTCCCCCAGGGCTGAGATGCCTTTTGCATATTATCTGTTTGAAATGGAATTGGATGGGGCCATCTGGGTGGCTCAGTGGGTTAAGCATCTGCCTTTGGCTCAGGTCATGATCCCAGGGTCCTGGAATTGAGTCCCACATCAGGGTCCCTGCTCCACGGGGAACTGCTTCTCCCTCTTCCTCTTCCTGCAGCTCGCCCTGCTTGTGCTCTCTCTCTGTCAAATAAATAAATAAAATATTTTTAAAAAATTAAAGGTGAAACAGAATTGGATGAATCCATGTCTGGACTAATGATTCCATTAACAACTATCTTGGCTTCCTTCTCTGCCCTTTCTCTTCAACACACTCCAGCCCAACTTCCCATTCCCACCAGGTCTCCACATCTACCTGGACCGATTTTTTTCAGCCACTTCCTCAACCTCCATGCTGCTATATCAAATGATCACGTTTTCATTCTCATCTTATAGTACCCCTCCCATCTCCAGAATGCCCCTCTCCGTTCTAAAATCTCTTCTTTCTGCCTGTGTGACATCACAGCCTTCTGGTTTCTCTCTTTCTGCTCAGACTGGTCCTGTCAGTGTGCTCTGCTGACTTCTTCTTGACCAACCCTCAGAGACCAGCATCCAGTCCCCAGCCCACTCCTTTCCCATGTCCTACTCTCACACCATGAGGACTCCTCTCCCTAGCTTCAGGCCCCAGCAAATTTATACTAGCTCAGACCTCTCTTTTGACCTCCGTGTGTCTGTAACCATCAGTTTAAAAAAGTCTGGTTGAGCTTGTCCAAAACTGAAGTTGGCTCCTGCTACCACCTAGTCCTAGCCCCCTGCAGCTTTCTCTCCCGGCAACACTCCATCCACTCAGCCTCACAGGACAGGAGGCTGACCGTCTTCTTTGGCAGCCATCTCTCCTGAACTCCCACAGTCAATCCATTACCAAATGTCCACTGATGATTTTCCCTCCAAAATGTAAGTTAGGGTTGACCACTTCTCCCATCTTCATCCCATCCCGTCACTGCAGCCTGAACAAGTCCTTTCTCTTTCCTAAACTCTCATCTCTTACCCGCTAATGCCGTCTCTGGCCCTCTTCTTTCCCCCTGCGTTCTCTTCCGAGTAGCCAAAGTGGGGATCACATCATCACGCATCTACCTAAAAAAAACCCCACATAGAGATGCTCGGTGCTTCCCATAAATGACAAGCTCTTAATATGACCTGGACACCACCTAGTTCTGTAGCATGTCATGCCATCCTTTCTCTCCTTCACCAGACTCCAGCCACTGATTCTGTTTTCAGAACTACAACCAAACCAGCTTATTCTTCTAGTGCAGCAGTTCTGAAAGTAGGGTCTCCAAAGCAGCAATGGCCACAGCACCTGGGAACTTCGAGGAAATAGAAACTCTGGAGCCCCGCCCTAAATGTGCTGACCTGCTGAATCTGAGAACTCTGGGAGCAGGGCCCAGCAGGTGATTCTGATGCATAATCGGTTTGAGAAGCCCTGACCTAACTAATCAGAGATGGGAATGCCTGGAAGTCCCAGTTTTACCTTTTTTTATTACTTAAACGTAACTAATTTGGCAGGCTCTTTTAATGGACTTAGTGGAGGAAAGATATTGGGAGCAAATAATTGCTTGTCCAACTTAATAAGCTGGCTCCGGTGGCTTTTGAGTTACGAATAGTAATATATACATTTATGTAAACAATGTTGTGAGCCTTTGGATATTCTACTATACCACATCTTGAACACTTAAGTGGAGGTCAACGGATCTTCATAGAATTATGGTCTAAGTGTAGGCAAGCCTTTCTTAAGTAAAAAGCTAGACCCTCTTAAAGTCAAACATCGCCGTTCAGTTTCTTGAATCATTAGTGAAATTTGCATGTAAATGTCTTTTTCTCTCTCTTAAATCTCAAATTCACTGAGATTAGGAATTGTACTTCATAATTTTAATACCCTCCTCATTGCCTTACAATACTATGTTTCAAGTGTTTGACAAGAGCCATTTTCTTACTTTAAATTGGAATAAATATAAACCACTGTGTGTTTTAAAATGTGATACAAGAAGACAATTTTTCCCTTCGTGTTTACCTTTCCCAGAGAACATCCCGTCCTGACCTTCATATGTGATAATGCCACAAATTCGTTTTTTATGAATTCTTAAGTCTCTTTAGAATTTTCCAGAGTTCCAGCAGCTGTTTGTCTTCACATGAAAGACCAATTATTTACCAAGAATTGTTCAGTGACAGCCCACTTCATTTATGTCTCTACCTGTGATCAGGCCTCAGAAACCACCCACTCATCAGCCTCCTTTTATGAAACAGAGCAGCATTTATGGCCTTCTGAGATTTTCTCTGTGTACGTATAAAATTATTTGTCCCAGAACATGTTTAAGTGTTTGAGAAGTGCTATAAAGTATTGTGCAATTTAGTATGACTATTGGAAGCAAGAAAAAGTTTTTTCTATGTATCACATTATCCCTTCTTGCAATATGGGAAATAACCCAACAGTCTCCTCAAGGGACGGGTTCTGGTCTGAAAGCCAAGTTCATTAGCCTCACTCCTTCTCTCCAGGCTTTCAGGGCTCTAAACAAACCATACAAGCAAAGACCCAAGACTAACCAACTTCTGAGATTTCTCCTTTCTTCTTTTTTCCCCCCCTAGTTTTATAAAATAATCACCATAAGTTACAGGACTCTGAAAACATTTCTCTGTTGTGATCCTCACTCTCAGTACTTTTGTTGTGTCTGTTTTCTATATAGTTAATTTATATGCCTATGTAATTTCAAGAAACTCGAAACAGTTTTTAGCGTACGATGTTTAAACAGATCAATCACTTGAGTCCAAGTGATTTTATGGTAAATAATCTTTACACAGCATCATCAAAGTATTGTCAAAAGACTATGTGATACTCTAACTGTTGCCTAAAAAAAAAAAAACCATATATACACACACACATTACACACACACAAACATAAGGTTTATGATATATATGTTCAAGATAAATTCTTGAGATTTATCAAGAAAAACACAACTGTAATTGCATTTTGATTGGTTTAAATTCCAAATTTTCAAGTTTAGTAAAACAGCTTGATATGGAATAAGATTCTAATCTGAAAAAAAAATCTTCCAATTGTCACTTCATAAGTAAAAGTACGTAGGTTTTGAATTTGGTTTGGAAGCTAAGGGCTTACTCAAATTAACTCAGCTTACTTTAAAGTTACTTTTAAGAAATTACCCTAGAGACATGTCTACTACATGTTCCTCAATAATATGAGTGGCTAAAAAATCTTCTGTTTTCTTTCTGTGGTATTTCTGGAGGATCCCCTTGTTAACACTTTTAAGAAAGATCTGCAAAAACATAGTATTATAAAAGGCAAAACTACAATAGCAACAACAACAAAAGTTTTAAAAGATGGCCAGTTTTCTCTCTACTGTATGATTTTTAAAAAATCAGTCTGATACGTTAGATTCTGTTTTCACTGTTCTCAAGTAACAGACTTGTCCTGCCTGTGTTCAGTAGCACTTCCTGGTAGGCGCTAATGAAGCCACAGAATTAAATGCATTAAGATACATTAACTATATCACATAATTCTTAAGCCAGCTTGCTGGATGATTTACAATAACACTGCACGAGGGTTATCTTTCCGTATTATCAAAGTCTCTAAAATACATGTATAACCAGAAAAATACTTATTTTCAAAAGAAATAATACCACCAACTAGTGAAATGCTTACTTTATGCCTCATAGTATTACTGTGAGGATTAAATAAGATACTATATATTATAAATATTTAATTACAGTAAGGTATTCCTTTTGTTGCATTACCTTATCTCTGTGTATATCAATATGGTATGAATACGATATGTCTGACTGTGTATGCTCACATCATTCTTTGTTGAAAATCTTAATTCCTTAAGAGTAGAAATTAACTTTTATTATGCTATATATGGTTCCTATTTTGAATCAAAATATACAGTGAAGCTCAATAAACACAAATTAATAAATGATGACCATCAACCCAAGCAGAAAGCTTAACTGCAAAGAATGAAGAAAGAATAATAATGAAGAAGAGAGGCCAATTTCTGCCCATTTTCATTAGGTTGGCCACAAAAGGAAATGCTATTTAACTGTAGCAGGGGAATTTGTGATTTTTTTATATTAAGAGTATATTAATGTCTTTAAACCTGAAACAGTCTTTTAAAGGACTTTCAAAAACCTAGTTCTCTAGGAAATAGATGAATTTTAGTTTAGCTGCAGTTTTGCTGGTATTTACAAAAGTTCCTCATTTAAATACATAGGTAAGTGTATTACTTATTGCTGCATAACAAATAACCCCCAAATTTGGCAACTTAAAATAACAGTGAGCATTTATACTCACACAGTTTCTGTGTGTCAGAAATGCAGGTGGAGTTTGGTTGATTCTAGCTTAGCATCTCTCATGAGGTTGCAGTTAAGATGTCTAAAGGTGTAACTAGGACTGGAGAATCTGTTTCTGATAAGACTCACTCACCCAGCTGCTGGCAGGAGCATCCATTCCTTGCCAGGTGAACACACAGGGCAACTTGAGTGTCCTGCTGACATGGGAGCTAGCTTATCCCAATGCAAGCCATCCAAAAGATAGAGCGAGGAAGAAGCTGCTACACTTTTTATGAAGTAACAGTGTTACTTCAGCCATACTCAGGGAGGGAAATGAGGCTCTACCTTTTAAAGGGAGAAAGTGTCAAAGAATTTGTGGACATATATTAAAACCATTACAGGAAGCTCTATGGGTAATGCCACCTCTGTGCAGTAAAGAAATATTACCTCCTAGAGTTCATATGGTTTCAGTTTGGTTAAGTATTTTGCTAACAAACATTTCTAAGAGAAACTCAGATGCTTCAGCACAAATTAAGAATTATTTAGAATTTGGAACTTTAAAGATAAGCTAAAACTATGTAAGTAAGAAAACTATGATCCAAAGTGTTTAACCTTCTTAAGGCTACAGGACAAGATCTGAGGTCCCTAAATACCCACTATAAATTCTTGGAGGTTTAATTACATGTTAGAATGTCCACCTTTACATGGAATTCAAGGTAACAATAAAAATTCAATGTAACAGTTCATGAAAGTTGTAAAGTTTTAAAGGAGGTACAAATAGATAAAAAAAAGTAAGAAACATAGTAAGAAAGTTTTATAGGAGATATAAACAGATAAAAATACTATAGTATTTGCCCTCAAGGTACTTGCACTTTAAGTAGAACAAAAAGCTTCCAAACATAACCACACAATTAAGACTATTATTTGTTTATTTTATCAACCAACATATTGCTGCCTTCCCTTTATTTTTTTTTTCCCTGTCTTTCAAAACCAAAATGATTGAGGGGCTTCAACGGCAGTGGGTACCAGTTAAAACAGCCAGCAGATAATATCTTAAATGTTTTGATTAAGAAATTAAAGGATTTAATAAAAGCAATTTTGATTTATTTTCTATTCAGAATTTTGCTCATTATAAAGAAAAATTCACTGGAGTTCTTGATAAAAACACATGTTCAAAACCCCAGTGGAGATAATACATTTGAATGGAAATATTTCTCAGATCTACTTCAATAAATCTTTAATTTTCTAGTACTCAAGGTTCCCAAAGTGGAGAATATGTAGAAAAGTTCCCTTTGTTAATGGAATTTTGACCCAAATACTAAAGAAAAGGGCCGTGGGAATTAAAAATAGGCTTGCCAGAGAATGTAGCACATTTACTGAATTCTTATATAAGTCACCTCTTTCATCTGGGCCATGTGGATTTGCTGGGAGTCATTATCTGGAGAGCCTACAAATAACAACCACTCTTAAAAGCCAATTTTTACGTTTGTTTCTTATCAAAAAAAAAAAGAAGAAGAAGAAAGAAATTTCCTGAAAACCAGATGAATTATTCCCCTGACTCAGGGCTCATATAATGGAAACTTCCTATAGGAAAGACAGTGGTTAATTGAAAAGAGGAAAGAACCTCGTTAGGTATCCTATTTTGGAATCACTTTATAGTGTCTAGTTCCTTTGACTATTTCCCTGTTTAGCACATAGATGAATAAATCTAAATATTCAAAAAAATGTATGATCCTTTCCTACTACGAGATTTTGCATTTTAAGTTATTGGATTGATGTCAGTTCTGTGAGTTCAGGAGCCTGCTATATTGTAACCCTTAAATAGGGGAAATATGATATTGTTTTCATACTGTTATTTTAAAACATGCTACCAAATATTTTCTTTTGTTAATTACAGAAACTAGATCAATGGACAATGTTGTACCCAATGCAAAAGCTAAGAGTTATTCCAAGAGGAGCCTGAGTTCTCAAAGTGAAGAATTGGTAGGGCAAGTTTTTAACCCATTTCATGGATTGCGGAAATCGCAAGGAGGCCATATATCCCAAATGTGGTTGGGACACAGTTTAAGAAAATGAAGTAGTATGTAATGTATGGTGATTAACATAACAATAAAAATTTTTAAAGAAGTATTATAATTACCAAGACCCACAAAAAAAAAGAAAAGAAAATGAAGTAGTGTGTTGCTGATATGTAGAACTAGAAATCATTTGATGTAGTGCCAATTTGATTGTTAGTTTAAAACCCAAACCAGCTTTTTGTCAGTCCTAATTATCACTCTCAGAATTGAATAACAGCCTAGAGAAGATGCTGAAAAGGGTGTGTGGGGGAAGCAGACAAGGCAGAAATAATGGGAGCTCATTCATCATGCAAAGTTACTCTTTAGGGTCAGGTGTCTATCACATGCTTCCTGCATTAGTTTCACTTTGGGAGAATGTTTTTTATTTTGTGGATGTGCCTGTAATCATAAACAGTCTTATAAATGAAACAGCCGCTAAATCAATTACTTTGGACCTTGATGAAAGGCATACACATTATAGGTATAAATCAGCCCTTTAGCATCCCTGATGATTGATGGAAAAACTCCAGGTCTGCAAAAGCTAGCTCCATTTGAAGTGCTCCTTGCAGCGCACAGCTTTGGAGTGAACCTCACTCTCTTGTGTTTCTTTGGGAGAGAGACATCACGTGACACCAAACTGCAGAGCATTCAATCTGCCTCGTGAAAGTGTATAAACATTTTCTAGTGTGGTCATAAAAATTAAGTGACTTCTCCTTTTACTTCACTAAGTGTACTCTTAGCCTGTGATGTCTGCTTGAGAAAGAAGAGGGGGAAGGGGTGACCAGCCCAGGACTGACATGTAGAAAAGGAAAAGTGCCAGAGCTTTGTGTTGAACTTTGTGTTCAAGTCCCCTGCTCCTTTAGAATTTGTGGCACCCACCCAGTAGGCATCTCAAAAATGATGAATGTTCAATTATTCCTTTAAGCTCACATTCCAGTTAGGTTTTTGCTTCCCAGTAATTAAAAACAATACCAGTATCTTTGGTTTCTCACTTTTTTTTCTCTTGCTATCTGGGTATTTACAGAATCCAGGTATTTACAGAAAAAGTAATATGTCAGTCTAGAGAAACTATGTATAATAGGGGTTAAGAACATACACGTAATCTGTGTTAAAATCCTGGGTTCAGTTCTTGGCTTGACCATTTACAAACGGTGACACCATGCACCGTAAGTTACCTTGTCTCTCTGTGATTTCCCCTTATGTAAAATGGAACAGTGACAGTACTCCCTTCATAGGGAGTCTGGAAAGGGTCAGGGAGAGAAGCTATTTATCACTAGTCATCTTTCAAATGTAACCATATATTAAAGTGAGAACTTTGTTCTCTTCACAGGCATATCACACACTGCTAGGTAAGACTATGGAAGCCAGAAAGGCAAACATGCCCAGACTCGTATTAATACAACTATTCATAATTTTATGTCATTAAAAAATAACATTGAAAACCAAGCATACTCTTACCATACAATCTATCAATTGCACTCTTTAGTATTTACCCAAAGGAGTTGAAAACTTGTGTCCACACAAAAACCTGCACACAGATGTTTATAGAAGCATTATTCATAGTTAATTGCCAGAACCTGGACGCAACCAAGAAGTCCTTCAGTAGGTAAATGGATCAATAAACTAGTACATCCAGACAATGGAATATTATTCAGCACTAAGAAGAAATGAGCTATCAAGCCATGAAAAGACATGGAGGAAACTTAAATGCATATTATTAAGTGAAAAACAACAACCAGAAAGGGCTTCATACTCCATCATAATTCCAACTATTTGATATTCTGGAAAAGGCAAAACCACAGAGGCAGTAAAAAGATCAGTGGTCACCTGGGGTTGGGGGGAGGCTGAGTTGAATAGTCAGAGCACAGAGGATTTTTAGAGCAACAAAACCATTCTGTATGATTCTGTAATGGCAGATACATGTCATTATCGGTTTGTCCAAATCCATAGACTGTACAACACCAAGAGTGAACCCTAATGTAAGCTATGGACTTTGAGTGACCATGATGTGCCAGTCAATTAACAGATGTCACAAATGCACAACTCTGTGGAGGCTGTCAGTACTGAGGGAGGCTGCGCCTGTGTGAGGACAGTGGGCAGAGAGGCAATGTCTGTACCTTCCACTCAATTTTGTTGTGAAACTAAAACTGTCCTAAAAAATAATATCTGGTTTGCTTGTTTGTTTGTTTGTTTGTTTTTAAAGGAACATTCTGAGACAAGTGCTAAACTGACCAGGAAGCCCATATAAACTGGGATTATCCCAGGTAAACCAGGGTATATGGCACCCTTTCCCATCCAGGTCAGACTTCCTGCACAGAGTAGAAGGGAAATCTGGAAGGCCAAATTGAAACTTACCAGCAAAGAAGGGGATTCGAGTCACTAGTGTGGTTAAAGAAATGGATTTGGACTCCATGACCTTGTGATTTGGAGAGGAAGGTCCTAGAATATTTGTCATGTTATCAAGAGCAGGCAATTGAAAGGTCCCTACAGGCACCTGGATGGCTCAGGCAGTTAATTGTCTGCGTTGGGCTCAGGTTGTGATCCCAGGGTCCTGGGATTGAGCCCCGAGTTGGGTTCCCTGCTCAGCGGGGAGTCTGCTTTTCCCTCTCCTTCTGCCCCTCGCCCCACTTGTGTTTTCTCTCTCAAATAAATAAAATCTTAAAAAAAAAAAAAAGAAAAGAATGGCCCCTGCATAATGTTTATATAAATTAACCCATCTTTGTTCCTCATAGGGTAGACACCTCTTACATTTTATGACTTAATTCAGGCATGTACCTCAGAAATAGTAACAGACACCTCTTCTGTCTATGTATGCATTCTCAAAGAGCAGAATGTTTTTAAATATCTCAATGTCCATACAGTGTTCATACAAAGCTTCAAAAGCATTGAACATTTGGTTATTATTTGATTAGCATCCTTATTTCACAAGCCTTTGTGGGGTTTTGTTTTGTTTTGTTTTGTTTTAATTTTTATTTAAATTCCGTTAGTTAACATACAGTATAATATTAGTTTTAGGTTTGTGATTTCTTTTTTTTTTTTTCAGTTTCTATTTGTCCTCTGTTACTCCAAGTTTTGTCGTTAGGTCCCAGTCACATTTAGTGCATTCTTGTCCTCACTCAGGTCTGTGATTTAGAGCACACATAAAATACATATTTCATTCAAATCAAATTTTTTTTAGTGAATACCACTACAATGAATATCTCCCTGTAACAAAAATGTTTCTGGTCCCCAGCCAAGAGCCCACTTACATGAAGTAATATTTGATAAGAGTAAATTCCAGTTCAATGAACAAGGTTATAATTTGTCATAAAAAGATTTATATATATATCATTTAAGTAGTTGTAATCTGTATTCTTTTTGCAGTTATGACTTAGTGGTATATGTTTTGCGTTGCTAACTAAAGTTTAGTTCTGCCAAAAGTTCTTAAGTTGGAAAGTATGAAGCTATGAGAATATTAGTAAATTTTGGGTAATACCGGTGAACATGTAGGTATTGAATTATTGATGTGAAGCTAAACTTATATTGGAATATAACTGGTAGTAACTAACCTGGTCAAGATGGGGTATCAGTGAAATGCTTCTTTATCTCTCAGCCTTCTAATAGACTAAGTTAAAATACAACAAATAAATTCATAATGCAAGTTATTTTATTTATAAGATAGATATTATATGCAATTCTATGTTAAAGCATTGACAAATACTTTGCCTCTATACTTTTTTTTAATTCCAGTATAATTGAAACAGTATAATGAATACAGTGTTATATTAGTTTCAGGTGTACAATATAGTGATTTAACAATCCTATACATTACACAGTGCTCATTACAATAAGTGTACTTTTTTTTAAAAAGGTTTTTATTTTAGAGAGAGAATGATTGGGGGAGGAGGGTCAGAGGGAAAGGGAAAGAGAGAATTTTAAGCAGGCTCCACACCCAGCGAGGAGCCCAACATGGGGCTTAGTCTCACAACCCTGAGAGCATGACCTGAGCGGAAATCAAGAGCCAGACAGACGCTTAACCAACTGAGCCACCCGGGCGCCACCACAATAAGTGTATTCTTAATCCCCTTCACCTGTTTCATCCATCCCTTCACCCACCTCCCCTCTGGTAACCATCGGTTTGTTCTCTATAATTAATAGTCTTATTTTTTTAGTTCTCTCTTTTTTCTTTGTTTTGTTGCTCAAATTCCACATATGAATAAAATCATATGGTGTTTGTCTTTCTCAGACTGACTTATTTCACATAGCATTATACCCTCTAGATCCATCCAT
This sequence comes from Neomonachus schauinslandi, assembly GCF_002201575.2. Taxonomy (NCBI): domain Eukaryota; kingdom Metazoa; phylum Chordata; class Mammalia; order Carnivora; family Phocidae; genus Neomonachus; species Neomonachus schauinslandi. The sequence goes on from NC_058404.1 coordinate 25,191,256, forward strand.
GTCATTGCAAATGGCAAGATTTCATTCTTTTTTATGGATGAGTAATATTCCATTGTATGTGTGTATATGCATGTGTATGTATATACATATATATGTATACCTCATCTTCTTTATCCATTCATCTACTGATGGACACTTTGCTTTCGTCATTTGGCTATTGTAAATAATGCTACAATAAGCATAGAGGTGCATATATCTTTGTGAATTAGTGTTTTCATATTCTTTGGGTAAATACCCAGTGGTGGAATTAGTGGATCATATGATAATTCTATTTTTAATATTTTGAGGAACCTCCTTACTATATTCCACAGTGGCTACACCAGTTTGCATTCCCACCAACAGGGCACGAGGGTTCCTTTTTCTCTACATCCTCCCTAAAACCTGCTATTTCTTGTGTTTTTGATTCTAGCCATTCTGGCAGGTGTGAAGTGATACCTCATTGTGGTTTTGATTTGTATTTCCCTGATGATGAGTGACGTTGAGCATTTTTTCATGTATCTGTTGGCCAGCTGTATGTCTTCTTTGGAGAAATGTGTATTCGTGTCTTCTGTCCATTTTTTAGTTGGATTATTTGGTTTCTTTGGGGTTAAGTTGTATGCTTTTTTTAATATATTTTGGATATTAACTCTTTTTGGGTATTTCATTTGCAAATATCTTCTCCAATTCTGTAGGTTGACTTTTAGTTTTGTTGATTGTTTCCTTTGCTGTGCAGAAGCTTTTCATTTTGATATAGTCCCAGTAGTTTATTTTTGCTTTTCTTTCCCTTGCCTGGGGAGACATATCTAGAAAAATGTTGCCACTGCCAATGTCAGAAATTACTGCCTGTGTTTTCTTCTAGGATGTTTATGACGTCAGGTCTCACATTTAAGTTCTTATCCATTTTGACTTTGTTTTGTGTATGGTGTAAGAAAGTGGTCTATTTTTATTCTTTTGCATGTAGTTGTCCAGTTTTCCCAGCACCGTTTATTGAAAAGACTGTGTTTTCCTCATTGCATATTCTTGCCTCCTTTGTTGGAGATTAACTGACCGTATAATCATGGATTTATTTCTGGGCTCTCTATTCTGTTCTATTGATCTATGTGTCTGTTTTTGTGCCAGTACCATACTTTTTTGATTACTGCTACTTTGTAGTATACCTTGAAATCTGGGATTGTGATACCTCCAGTTCTGTTCTTTTTCAAGATTGCTTTGGCTCTTCAGGATCTTTTCTGCTTCCATACAAATTTTAGAATTATTTGTTCTAGTTTTGTGAAAAATGCTATTGGTATTTTGATAGGGATTGCACTGAATCTGTAGATTGTTTTGGGTAGTATGGACATTTTAACAGTATTTGTTCTCCCAATCTATGAGCATGGAATATCTTTCCATTTCTTTGTGTCATCTTCAATTTCTTTCATCTATGTTTTATAGTTTTCAGAGTACAGGTCTTTCACCTCCTTTGTTAAGTTTATTCCTAGGGATTTTACTATTTTTTGGTACAGTGTAAATGGGACTGTTTTCTTAATTTCTCTTTCTGCTACTTCATTATTAGTGTTTACTTGCCTCTATACTTTTATCCAGTCTATTAACCAATATCATATTATACATTATACAATATATAATATATATTATGTATAAAATAGTATTGTGTATATTTGCCTCTATACTTTTATCCAGTCTATTAACCAATATTATATTATGTATAATATTCATATATATATATCTAGTCTATTAACCAATTTTATATTATACTTTATACAATATATAAGATATATATCTATATCTATATATATCTCCAATAGTTTCTGAATCATGTATGGAATTCATTTTAGTTCAGGGAAGTTCAGTAGGTGATAAATCCCATTAAGAGTTCTTTTTTTTTTTAAGATTTTATTTATTTATTTGACAGAGAGAGACACAGTAAGAGAGGGAACACAAGGAGGGCGAGTGGGAGAAGGAGAAGCAGGCTTCCTGCTGAGCAGGGAGCCCAATGCAGGGCTCAATCCCAGGACCCTGAGATCATGACCTGAGCCGAAGGCAGACGCTTAACCAACTGAGCCACCCAGGTGCCCCAAGAGTTCTGGTTAAATGTGAGTGGTGGCCACAGGTATCTCTTATAGTTCAGAGGTCACTGAAAGGTCCCAGGAGTGCAGAAGACAAATATTCTACATTTTCTGATATAGGTATGACTTCCACATATGTCCTTAGGCTCTGCTGCTCCAGGTTGTAGAACTGGGAGCCTATTCCTCAGTGTAAGGACCTAAGAAGAATATTCTCACTTATTGACACCTAAGGGGGCCAAGAATAGAGCTATCTAGTAACCGTTGGTGACAGGCTCCAAATTAAAGGTGAGGTCTGAGGATGATAGGTTCCAAACTGGGCTTTATGAAACTTAAAGTAAGTAGCTGACCAAAAAAAAAGAAATATTTCTTTCAAAAGGTCGGGGGTGGGAGGGATGGGGTGGCTGGGTGATAGACATTGGGGAGAGTATGTGCTATGGTGAGCGCTGTGAATTGTGTAAGACTGTTGAATCACAGACCTGTACCTCTGAAACAAATAATACATTATATGTTTAAAAAAAAAAAAGAAGAAGAAGAAGAAGATAGAAGGAAGGGAAGAATGAAGGGGGGGAAATCAGAGGGGGAGATGAACCATGAGAGACTATGGACTCTGAGAAACAAACTGAGGGTTCTAGAGGGGAGGGGGGTGGGGGGATGGGTTAGCCCAGTGATGGGTATTAAAGAGGGCACGTACTGCATGGAGCACTGGGTGTTATATGCAAACAATGAATCATGGAACACTACATCAAAAACTAATGATGTACTGTATGGTGACAAACATAACATAATTTAAAAAAAACATAACACAGAAAATAATTATAAATAGTTCAAAATAAATAAAGGAGGAATGAACCTGAGAAAACAAGTTAATCTGAGAGAAGGCAGGGAAGGAAGCAGAGACAGACAACCCATGCTTCTTTGCATTATTTCAGAATAAATATGTAGTTACTCTCATATCATAATAACAAACCCAACAAGAGGAATACTTTACACTTAGGGAGCACTTGGGCAGGTACTATGATAATCCTCTTTTGTGCAGCATGTCATTGAATCGTCACAAATAGCCCTGAGATGTAGATGTTATCTCTACCCTCTTTTTAGAGGTGAAGAAACTGAGCTCAGAGAGTTCTAAAAACTTGTCCAAAGTAACAGAGCCAATTGGTAGCGGCAAGGAACCTAGTACTTGTTCATATCTTACCTCTGATTTTCTATTTTAGTCTTCAGTCTTGAATACATAATTATTTATTTTTAAAGCCTATCTTTTTATTTTATTTAGTGCCACCACAGCACGTAGTAAAGGGCTGTGCATACAGTGGATACTTAACATGTGTGTCTATTAACTGAGTCGCTAGAACGAAGCAGAAGACGATGAGAATCTCAGAGCACATGACTAATGACCAGGCATTCCAGGAAGGAGGTGGGGAAGAGGTCGTCATTAAAGCATTTTAAGGAAAACAGTGGTATAGTAATAAATTTTAGCAGGGCCAGTTGCCTTTGTAGTGCCCGTCAGATATAGTGAGAAGGAGGGTTGCACCAGCAAAACACTATGACTCAGGCTAGAAAAATGAGGATATGGACAAAATGAAAAAATCCATTATGAGGAATATTAGGGGGAGTAAAGGGCACACCTTTAACACTGAGGAGCAGATGAATTGCTGGTTAACATTGTCCACCAAGAAAAATAAACAGCCAATCTGAGTTAGTTGCTCCCTGAATAAGTCACCTATCTTGAGTATCATCTTTACTGAAAATAAGTCTACATGTCTATGGTGCTCCTTAACTGTGAACTTTCATTAACCAGACTTTAAATAAAAACAAAGCTTCCTTGAATAATCAGTATTTCTAAATGGCTACCATATGCAAATCACTGTACCAAAGAGTAAAAGAATACTTGTGTGAAGAAGTCACAAATTGATTTTTGAAGAAGTTGCAAATATCCAAGAAGGAAGAAATAATGCAATTTTTGTAGTGAAATTTGTGAACATATTCAGGTACGTCGGCAACAATTCTTTTTCCAGAATTACTAAGGTTGAGCATAAAATCAGATGTTCTAAAATACATAACTTACAAATTCACAAAAATAGAGCAACTGACTGCAAAAGTCACAAAGTAGGATTAATAAAATATCAAAATTATATAAAACCATGTAAAAGGTAAAACAAGTATACCAAAATGGTTACTACAATTAAACATTGCATTTAGTACTGAACTTTTATAATTACAATTGGAGAGGGAGACATGACTTGTTAAATTTTGAAAAGATTTTATAACATGAAAATGTATCTAAAAGATACTGAGTTCTGTCATGAATAATATCTTAATCAGTGATTTACTGAAAATACAGAAGTGTTAAAATTAAGAACTTCTATAAATGCTGAGAAAAGTTAATGTGACCCAGCCATGGGTTTTTCTGTTTATCTAACTTGCTAAAGAAATGATTTTCTTTTCAATTTAGAATAATAAGTAGCTTTTCTCTTAAACCATGTTTCCAACTAAAAATGGCCTTAATAAGAGTTTTATCAGGAGCTGGACAGACTTAAGATCAATATTTAGCTATCTGAAGTGAGCATGGAATGAGACTATTGTTGAAGAGGCACAGCTTTGAATACAGGAAATGCCAGTGTTTTAAAAAAGAAAAAAATGTTTTTAAAGGTTAGAAGCCCAGGGGCGCCTGGGTGGCTCAGTCGGTTAAGCGTCCAACTCTTGATTTTGGCTCAGGTCATGATCTCAGGGTGGTGGGATTTGTCAGAGTCCCAAGTCAGGCCCCACTTCAATCTCCATGACAAGCCCCGTGTGGGGCTCTGCACCCAGCAGGGAGTCTGCTTGAGATTCTCTCTCTCCCTCTGCCCCTCACCCCCCTGCTCACTTGCTCTCTTCCTCTCTCAAATAAATAAATCTTTAAAAAAATAAAAAATAAAAAAATAACGGTTAGAAGCCCAACTTACATTTTTATCCAGAGAGGGTCATCCCACCTCTGTTCAAAGGAGTGATAAACACCAAAACATCCTTTAAGAATCAACTTTGTGTTTGCTTAAATGCTTACACAACTAATTTAAGTCAAGGCCCCAAATTTTTATATCATAGAATATAGATGAAGCCATGGTTTCAGTCTGCAAACCTATATATAAACAGTTGTTATAGTCATTGATGTTGGCCAAAAAAAAAAGATTCCTCACTAGGCTGACAACTTTCATTAAATAAGACATGTCAAATTCTTTTTGGAAATAAGGATACACAATTACGTTTCTCAGGTAATTATGCATGCCTTTATTTCACTTTGGTCATATATATGTGTACCCTGGAGACAATCCTCATACTAGCACATTGTCTCTTCCACTGTAACTGAGTTTCCTTTATCTTCCATTGAATGATTCAGAAACTAAGTTAAATTGAAATTATGAATGCAAGGGGATAAAACCTTGGTGACCTTTGACTTTACCAGTCTTATAAATAAAGGTATAGTAGACAGTGCTTTAAGACCCAGATTCTACTCTAATCCCCAATTGGCCAACTTAAGGTCTGTAACATTGAGTAAATCATTAATCTCTCTGGATCTCAACATCCTTATAGGCAAAATGACAGAGAAAGAAGTAGATCAGTGTTTCCCAACATTTGGATTCATAGACTATGGGTGAACATCAGCTGATACAGGGATAAATATTTTAAATTTTAATAGTTATTTTCATGTGTGTTATGAATAATATAACCAATAATTCAAACCCATAAATTCATGTATTTTATTTTTCTTATTTAGAGCAAGTAAAAAAGAGGATATTATTTAAATTTAATATTTAAATTTTATTAAATAAATAACTTATAAGATACATGTATGTAGTTAAGATTGAAAAGGTGGTATTTGAAGTAGTTTGGGAAATACAACTAAATGATATCTAAGTCCCTCTCACCATGAAGAGTCTATATTTTTAATAAAAGAATGGTGACTGTCAAAACTAGAGAAATACTTTGTAAACCAAAACAGATGATATCAGATTGCCAATCAGACACAGCTTTTCAATGAACTTCTTTGTTCAAGTGGGATCAAATAGAAATCATTGACTAGTTAACAATATCACAGACTGGACTGACTTCAAAAGAGTCTAAATAAAGAGATGGAAACAAACCCATTTTTCAATTTACCTTTTCTTTTATGTAGTCTTTCATGTCTTCCCCAAAATGTGAATCTCCAAACTCTTCCTATTGCCCATTGTGCCCACAATGGGCTCTTGTGCCCTCATCTGAGACAGAGGCTGTTCCATCACTAGGGGATGTTTTCCTGCAATTTCTAAGGACCTAATTACCCATTTTGAAATTTGTCTGTAAAATATTTTTGTGGGAACAAAAGTGAATGTTTTTAAAGGAAAGGAATAAATTACTTTTCCACTGATTCTTGCCATTTTTAAAAAGGCAAATGAAGAGAATCCCTACAGAACAAAACAGAATATCCTAGACATTTCTGTGTGAACATGTCTAATAAAATATGCAAAACAAGTACTGCCTATAAAGAGAGAAAGTGTAAAATAAATGGTAGTGCTTTGTTGTTTACTGCAGGACAAAAAAAAAAAAAAAAATCCCTTCCTAGAACATGAGTAGGATCTTTCAGTCTATCCTAGCTGCCCATTGATTGAAGGATTGGCTTTCAAAGGTCCTTCTTAACGGTAGTATTCTATGGTTCTGATTCCAAAGAACTAAGAGAAAAAGTAATTTATGTAAGTGAGGGACATGGCATATTAATGAAAATAGCACATTAAAGAGGAAAAATCATACTCCATTTCCAACTAAAATCATCAAAAAGAAATTAGATCAACAAATTATCATTACACAAAAATGAATTCAGATATGACATCTATTACTTATGTGACTGTTTGGTAGCAGCTTCTGTGTAGTTGGTTTGAGTTCCTAAAAGGTGTCCAGCTGAGTGTAGAAAGTCATTCTAGCAACAGACCAAAAGAATCAACATATGTCTACAACAGTTCCGGAAGGCATGTCAAAACCAGCATTTCCCCCAACCATGTTTCACGTCAAAAACATAAACAGACACACACACACACAGACTAAGCTCCCACACACAGCTTTAAAAGACCTCATTAAGAGAAAGAGAATTATTTTCTCCCCTTTTCCTAAAAAGCTTTCTCTTTAATGGCTTTTTAAAAATTCAATTATAAAACATCTTAACAGATCAACTTAAATGAAAATCTTTACTTGTAAGGAACTACTGGAGGGTCAGTACAGCCATTAAAAAAATATTTAAGATTGTTATCCTATCATTTGAATATCACAAAGGAGAATAACAAGACCACGAATGATTTTCTTCTCTCATTTGGAAGTTATTAGTAGACTTCCCTTTGTTCCATTAAGAAATGAGAGAAGAAAATATGAAGTTACAGCGAACCCATATGGGCAGCAGGAAAGTCCTATTTAATTGCTTTATTGCCAGAAATGTTAAATCACTTCCTGAGGATATAGTTCAAATGAAACATATGGCAATTATTAACAAAAGCCCCTAATGAATTCAAAAATATGCTTTTTATAGGACCTTTCTCATAAGCAACAGTCATACATGTTATTTGAACTGTATATGTGAATATGTTTTTGGTACTTTAATTCCACAAATGTTTGATGAACACTTACTCTATATCAGACTATACAGCCACCTTGCATGGGCTGTTTTGTTCCAAGCACAGGAACAGATGAAACACTACAGAACCTCAAGACCTGAAGCCCAAATCTAGCCATGCCTCTTCTCTGAACTCAAAGGCAAAAAGAATCTTTGGACCAACGTCTCCTTCCAAAGGGTTCAGTGCCTAAGAAAACCATTCCATTTCCACCTGGGTGGTCCTAATTATCGACTGTCTTCTCACTCCTTTTGATGTCACACCAGTGATGGTGCTAATCATGACCATTGAGCACCCACTGTATGTAACTATTCTCTGTCTTTCATGTACCTTCTTCAACGGGATTGTGAATTCCACAAAGAAGGAACACTTTGCCAAGGCTTTCTGCACACAGGATAATGTGAGGCATTTAATTTAGGAATCAACAGATAGCTTCAATTAATTGAAAATGGAGTGTCAGCATTTTTAAAATTTATTTATAAACCTTTTCTAGAGAGACAGTTCTCCCTCAAATTCAAAGATAAATCAGCTGAGAGACATTCAGCTGTTGACTGCCTGGTTTTACTTTGAAAGGGCAGTTATAAAATTCTGGGTGCATGAAACTGTTGACAGTTATTTCATGGAAGTGATCCTTGGTGGCTTAAAGAATCATACAGAATGTGGTGAGGCTCTAAAGTAATAGGAATTGGTTACATGGAGGCTAAAATATTTTTGCTTTGTAGCACAACTCATTGCTTAACATTTTTATTAAATATTTACTTATACATGCTCGGTGACACACTTTGCAATCAAATAGAACAAAATATGGAAAAGACCTGTCACTGGTCAACCTGTGATTTGGGGCAAGACACTCAATTTGTCTTAAAGGCCTTGGCTATAAGAAGAGAGAACTTACTTAGATAATTTCTAAATAGCTCATACAGATATTCCTGCACAGATATTTTGTGATCCCAGTCAATATTTTATCATGGAATCTCTCCAAATTTTTCTTCTTCCTTGTTTCAAAAAGACTCTGATTAGTACTTTGAAACTAGTGTTAGTGACCTCAGAGGCCAACACGCCAGTGGTTGTGTCCTGGCTCCCATTACCGACAGTGACCTCGCAAAAGTTTCCAGGACCCCATAGGTTATTCTAAGCATTTGGTGAGTTTATGCAGGCAAAAGCTTAAAACGGTACCTTGTACCTATTCAGAACCTAGTAAGTGTTCACTATTTCCTTCTGAGGCGCTTTCTCCATGAACGTCTTTTAACTGCTTATCACCGACCTTTACAATCTTCTCAATGGAAAGGTTTTGGTTTTGTTGTTTATTTTCTTGTCACAGAAGAGAAAATTTAATTTGAAAGACCTCATCTCCAGTCAGGGAGGAAATCCAGGGGCTAAGCTTAAAATATAACACATAGTATGAATTTAAGTCCTTTATTTTGAGAGAGAGAGAGAGAATACGCAAGAGAAGCAGTGGGGTGGTGACAGAGGGAGAGAGAGAATCCTAAGCAGTCTCCATGTTCAGCACAGAGCCTGTTAGGGGGGGGTCTCAGTCCCACAACCCTGAGACCACGACCTGAACTGAAATAAAGAGCCAGATCCTCAACCAACTGAGCCACACAGGTGCCCTAAATTTAAGTCCATTTTTAAATAAACCCTTCTCAAAAAAGATACATAACAAGTCAACAAATATCACCAAAACCATGTGATAATTTTCCTGTAAAGGGGAAAACATCTTTTCTACAGTGTAGAATCACACAGTTCTTCTTGAAGAGAGGGAAAAATAGATGACCCTGCTACAAATGAAAGGATGCTGAGGAAGATGCCCAAAGCCTATGCAGTCCCTTCGATGCCCTGGTCTCTGGACATGACCCTCCATTCTGCCATTTACTCACCTGATACTCTCCTCACAGCTGTACCTTTGCCAGGATGCAGTCAGCATTCACATTCAGAGAACAAGAAGTGAACCACTAAATGTAGATAGAAATTAAGTCAAAATATACCTTCACTATAGATTAATCTTGCCAAAATAAAACCCCCCTCTATTTTTTACCCATAGAGAGATTTGCCTCTTATTTGAAAATTGCCTCAATCTCCAAATTCTGTAAGTTCCAAAAGTGAGGATCTCGGCAATAATCAATATCTCACAAAGATATAGGTATCTTGATACTTGATATTTCTGGAAATGAAGATTGATGCTATTTCCTTAGGCTTATCTGCAACTGAGATGTCTGTGAGCTTTCCCCTTCCTCCCTCCCTTTCTCTCTCTCTATCTCTTGCTCACACACACACACACACGGGTACATGTGTGCACGCACACACAACAAAATTAATTACCCATTTGAGCCTACTTCTCTTACCCCAACTCTGAGGAATTTGTCCCTGAAGAGAAGGAGAGATGTCAGTCGTAGACATCCTGTTTGGTCAGTGGTTTGGGTATCAAATCAAAAAAAGGTATCAAATCCCAGTGGGTCAGATGGATTGAAGTCTTCCAATACAAGTTATACCTTCATGTTCACAGTATTATAAACATGAATAACTGAGGTGAATGGGAACCAGAAGTTCAACTTCCTTAATTTATTTTAGAATATCCACTGAGAGTAGAATTAGACATTTATACATTAAAGTCTTTTGAAAACATCTCCTTGTGAACTTTATTTTTTAAACAATGATAGTGATAGATGATAGTTCCTGGGAATGGAACTTCTAAACCATGCCTATCAGTAAATTGACCCATTGGCCCAATGTCCATAGAAACAAATAGTAACAGCAGTTACCTTTTCCTGAAGACCTCAAATGCTTCATCGAAGCTACCACAGGTGGTCCTTTCAGTAACCCTAGGAAGTAGATGTGATTGTCCCCATCTAATAAAGGAGGAATCTCGGGGTGCCTAGGTGGCTCAGTTGGTTAAGCATCTGCCTTTGGCTCAGATCATGATCCTAGGGTCCTGGGATGGAACCCTGCATTGAGCTCCCTGCTTCGAGCTCCCTGCTTATCAGGGAGTCTGCTTCTCCCTCTGCCCCTCCCCCCCCGCTCCTGCTCCCCTCTTTCTCTAAAATAAATAATAAAAATCTTTAACAATAATAATAATAAAGGAGGAATCTGAGCCTTGGAGATACAGGGCAGAGATTTGAAATGCCCAGAAACCACCGCAATTTACTTTTTCTGTCCCCTAGAACAGGACAGAGAAATTAAACTATAAAAATTCTACCTAAATTCAAAGATTGTTTTTGGTTTCATTTATTGCCAATATCTTTTTAAGGGTAACATGTGTTTTCAGAGAAGAAAAGAATTACATGATGACTGACAATTATACCTGGATCTGGTAACTTTACTGATAGTTCCCCAACCCTCATTTTTCTTTTTCTTTTTCTTTTTATTTCTTTTCAGCTTTATTGAGGTATAATTGACAAAGTTGTAAGATATTTAAAATTTATATCATGGTGATTGGAATACATATACATTGTGAAAGGATTTCCACTTAATTACCACTTTCATCTCTTCTCATGTTTATCTGGTTTTTGGCTTTTTTTTGTTGTTGGGTTTTTTTGTTTGTTTTTGTTTTTGGCTTATTGGTGAGAACACTTAAGTTCTACTCTCTTAGCAAATTTTAATTATACAATATAGTGTTATCAATTATAGTCGTCATGTTATACATTAGATCCTCAAACCTTGTTCATCTTATAACCGAGAGTTTATATACCCTTTTACCAAATTCTCCCTATTTCTCCAGCCCCTTGTAACTTTTCTACTCTCTGACTCTAGAAGTTTCACCCCTTTTTTTTTTTAATTCCACATACAAATGATACCATGCAGCATTTGTCTTTCTCTGTCTGGCTTATTTCACTTAGCATATGATTCCATGGTCCATGTGATTGCAAATGGCAGGATTTCCTTCTTTCTCATGCCTGAATAATATTCTATTGTATATATGCAGCATCTTCTTTATCCATTCATTCCTTGATGGACATGTAGGCTGTTACTGTATCTAGGCTGTTGTGAATAATGCTGCAGTGAACATGGAAGTACGACTGTCTCTTTGATATCCTCTTTTCATTTCCTTTGGATATATAACCTGAAGTGTGATTGCTAGATCATATAGTAGTTTTATTTTTTAAATTTTTTAAAGATTTTATTTATTTATTTGACAGAGAGAGAGACACAACAAGAGAGGGAACACAAGCAGGGGGAGTGGAGAGGGAGAAGCAAGCTTCCCGCTGAGCAGAGAGCCCGATGTGGGGCTCGATCCCAGGACCCTGGGATCATGACCTGAGCCGAAGGCAGACGCTTAACGACTGAGCCACCCAGGCGCCCCTCTATTTTTTAATTTTTTGAGGAATCTTCATACTGTTTTCCATAGTGGCTGTGCAGTTTACACTCCATTGAGTACACAAGGGTTTTCTTTTCTTCACATCCTTGCCAACACTTGTTATTTTTTTGTCTTAATAACCATTTTAACAGTGGGAAGTAATATCTCGTTGTGATTTTGGCATTTCCCTGATTATTAGTGATGTTGAGCACCTTTTCATGTACCTGTTGGCCATTTGTATGCTTTCTATGGAAAAATGTCTGTTCAGTTCCTCTGCCTGCTCATTTTTCTGCTCTTGGGTTCTATTTAATTTTTGCTCCATTTATGGTAGTTCATTTTGTTCCTGATAATGTTGTGATATTTCTTTCTGGTAATAACATAATTTTGTGGATTTTTTTTTTCAGGCACTTCCAGGTATTTCAGACAAGGAAACAGCTGGTAAGTTGACATTTGGTTATGTTTTCCATCCAATTTTGGAATAAAATTCCATCTTCATGTAGACGTTTCATTAAATATTAAAAGTGTAAGTCTCATCAATCTCTGGGCAATCTCATCAATCTCTGAGCAAATGTTATGATTTAATTCCTGAGAAATCAATTTCGTTTGCTCAGATTCTTAACAGAACATTACATCATGTGAGAATAAGATGTATGCTTCTTGTAGACTTACTTGTAACCATATCCACAATTTTTTTTTCTTGGGGAAAAGAATGAGATGTTGCTTAGTGTACTGGGGAACAGCCTTTGGAAATCAATTGTCAATAACTATCAAGATTTATTTTGTCATCTTAAGTAGCTTATATAGTAGTCAGAGAATGAGATGTACTTACTTAAAGCTGATGCTATACCATCAAAAATATAATTTTGAAGTAATGAACAATTATATGAGAAAATTAGAATATGTTTCTATGCTCTGTGCTATGATTGTAACTATTTAGGAGGATCATGGGAGATAGATTAAGGGCTGATGAGAAACATGGAAATGTGAAAAATTAGACTTAGATTGGTGGATTCAGGTGCTTTTAAAAAAATCTTTTAATCTTCCTCAATACTGTTTTATGTTTTATATGTAATAATGATAATAATAATCTTAAAAAAAGAGATTGAAAGGGTTTACTACCAAAAATGAAGCATATCACTTAGAAATTAGATGTTTGTGATTTTGAAGAGCCATATTAAGAGTTTATAGTGTCATCTAAAAGATGACATGACTTAAATGACTGTACACTAAAACATTAGTTTGTCTGATGATTTTTATATGGAGGATCTTCTCTTTCTAGTTTAGTAATCTTATTTTCACCACAAGGTAGTTTTCACACAAAAGTTTTCATAGTTTGTATCCTTCCATGAGCTAAACGTTTGTTTCTCTCATGTTTACGCTGCATCTGATTTCTTTACTCTAATATGTTGGAAGGTAGCCCTTCAGAACAGAAGAAAAATATTGAACTGGCATCATGTGTCAGTTCAAGAGAAAAACTGTTCAATTTAACAGGGAGTGGTATTATATGGATTAGTAGCATGTAATAACTGAATTCCAGTTATAGTGCCAGTGCTCTAATACCTTAAATAGATGCGTTAGCTGTCTAGTTGGGACAAGAAATAAATGGTTAAGTAACATTTGCGTCACAAAGAGAAAGAAACGTAGCCAAAGTCATGCTTTATCTTGGGTTGTGACATTCTCTGTAATTTCCAAGAGTAGCTACAATTTAAACAAAGTGTATAACAGAGCAAAGTTGTCATCGTATTCCAGAATGTCAGCAAATTCTCTCATACCCCAAGGAGAAAATTAGGATGTGAATTCTTGGCTGGTGGGGAAGGGGAAGAAGGGATGGAAATGCCACTGCTTGAAGGAATGGAGAGGCAAAAAGTGATCTTTTACTTCTGCCACTTAAATGATTTCAAGGTGATAGGGAGAAAACCTTCAATTGTTCAAGCTTCTCAAATACTTCAGATATGTTTATTTAAAAAGTTAAAAATTCAAAGATATATTTAATAAACATAAAATATGTTTATTAAAACAAAGAACTAATTAAACAGAAAGTGTACATATAATGTAACCACCACTTTTTATCATAATCCAACAGCAAAAACACAAGTGAGAAATTGTCACTTTTCAGTTTGAAATTTTTTTTCAATTTGAGTCATTTCTGTAATGCTGGGGCACAAATGAAAAGAGCTGATAAATTCCATTCACAGAGGTTCCGTAGGGTGATCTGTGAAAAGTAAGATCTAGCAATTGATACAAATGACCTACCCAAGCCCCCAGATGCTTAACCTGGTTTGGACTAATTTGAACAGAACCTGGCTTCTATGTATTAAAACATTAGAGTGACTGGAATGTACTCCAACATGGTTTTGATATAGATTTCTTGAGAATGTACTGATTAGTTCAGAAGGAAATGTAATTTTGTTTGATAATATAATTATAAGAAAGAAATTATTTTTTAAAAATCAATGAATTTATGTGTCAAGATAAAGGCTTGTGTTTGAATATTTTATTAACAATGGTAACAGATTTGACAATTAAAAGAGAATATGACTTATTTCAAGTTTTAAAGGACTGTAACAGTCTAAGCAAACTAATTCTTATATTCCTAAACTTTATTATGCCCTATTTAAAATATTTTCAATATATATAATATTGTGAATCTCTTTATTCCTCTTTACGAATTTCTGTTTTTAAGCTCTGCTAGACAGAAGAATGGCAATGAAGGCAGAGGACCTACTCAATCTTCTGGGGGTTAATTGAGCTCTTAAATAGGATTAAGCTTCATTCCCGCCCCTAAGGCCTGTCATTTTTTTTTTTTTTTCTGTCTTGTTAAATGAATGTAGCCTATTGTTCCATATTAAGAAAGTCTATTTTTAATCTGTGTGACCTCCCATCCAAGCCAACTGGAACCAATCCCACCAAGCCTTGTGAAGTGCTAAAAAAAAATCATTTTGGGTACATTCCATTAATAATTCTTGAGATACAGTTGTGTGGTTGTTTCTGTGTGTGCTTTAAGTAGACATCTTCTATTCTGATCCGTGTTGCTATGTAAATACATCCTGGCGGAATTAACCCTGCTGCTCATCTTCCACCTTGTGATGACAAAAATCTCCACGGGGAAACACTTTTGAAAGAGCCTCCCATTGGTTCATTCATTCCAAAAATACGTATTGAACAGTAGCATATTCTAGGCATTTTGTTAGGTTCTATCAAGGAAGCAGTTTATGAATAAGGCATGTTCCTTGCCCTGAAGGAACTCAGTCTCTGGTCAAGAATATTCCCTTGAGCCAGTATCTTCCTTTTCCTCTTCTCAATTGAGAATTTCTTAAGCCACCTTATTCAGAAAGTTCCCAAGAAAAGAATCAAAATATCAAAATGTACATTCTCAGGATGTGAATTAATTTGTTTTTAAAACATAATTAATCACGTAAGTATTCATGTATAATTGTATCCAACACATAATATTTTCATATAACTTCCCTTACACCACCAGCATCTGTATGCCCCTAAAGAGTAGGCCCAATGCCTTTGGTATATTCTCTAGCACATCTGCTTCCTATCTGTGTGGCCTTGAGCAAGTTGCTTAACCTCATTTTCCCATTTCTAGAGTATAAATAAAGAAGCTGCCATGTTGTTGTTGTAAGGCAACAATGCTTGGCACAAAATAGGCCCTAAAAAATGGTAGCTGTTTTTTATGATAATTGGTTATGCTTCTAACTACCATGTGTACAAGCCAAATAGAAGCTAGCTGTGTTACTGCTGCCCATGTCTGCTCCAAGAGTTCTTAAATGCTTCCTCAGGGCACCAATTAACAGTTAAGCAGCCGTCCATGTGGAAAAGAGATCACTTTCTCTGTAAGCCTCTGAGTGAGTTAATTCAGACAGAAGTTATCACAGCACAGGCAGAGTTGGTCATATTTTAACCTCTCATTAGAAATTCCTGTCTCTATTAGGGTGAAATTCTCTGTTGTGAATAGATAATCTTCAATCTTCACAAACAATGAGTCCATGAGAAATATATGTCCTGCATCCTATTTTCCTATGACTGCATTATCCACTGCATCCCTAGTCCCTGGGTAATTGGATCCTGTCTTCCCAGCTCCCATCCTGTCTCCCTCACCTCCTGCACACAGTCCTGTCAACACTGCCTTCTAATCAACCCTCATGCCTTCTCCCTGCCATTGCACTAATGCAGCCCTCCACTTCCCACTGGACTTTCGCAACAGGTTTCCCTGCCTCAACCTGTCATGACGCCCATCCACTCTGTACACCGTCACCAGAGTGATGTTTGAAAAGCACCACCTGGTCATATCAATTCCTGCCTTAACATTTTCTTTGCTTCCCTGCTCTCGACAGGCAAGGTCGAACTTCCTGCATCATACCTGGCCATTTGTAATCTGGAAGCAGTATAATTTATTATACTGGATATGGCCATTTTGTCACTCAGATCCACTACTTCTTCCCAGCTCTGTGTCCTGGAGGTTGACCAGTATGGACAGATCTAGTGGGCTGCTCACCTTTTTG
This sequence comes from Neomonachus schauinslandi, assembly GCF_002201575.2. NCBI lineage: Eukaryota > Metazoa > Chordata > Mammalia > Carnivora > Phocidae > Neomonachus > Neomonachus schauinslandi. Next base: position 25,207,709 of record NC_058404.1, read on the forward strand.
TCTTCCCTATTCCATGAATGAGGAGCCGGAGGTGACTGGGAGTAGAGGAAGGTGGGGCATGACAGTGGGACTGTGAGGTTAGGTAGTTATCCCCCATCTGTTTCCCAAGGAATCACTGCTGGCTTCTCTTAGGTGGCCCTTTCCACACAAGTTCCCAGGTGCTGAAAACCATTCTCTCTTCTTGCCCTTCTGGCTTTCCTAATCTTTGTAAATAGTTCTGTTACTAAGCTTTCCTCAGTTTACCCAGTGTACCATCTGTTTCCTGCTAGGAGTCTCACCAATATACCTACCAATATGTTCTCTTCTTTGTCTTCCCTTGTGTTGGTTTGCTGGTTTGTTCATCCAATTTCAGCCACCTCATACAGTCACGGAACACTTTCTAACTCTGTAAATTTCTACTTTTGCCTGGATCATGCAACTACCTTTCAAAAAATATAGATGATAGGCAGAGATAGAGAAGGAGAGAAATAGCTTATTCAGGGGGGAAAAAAAGATACGGACCATGTTTTTCTTCATCCTAAATGAATATAGTTTCATTTAATTGTATGGGAGAGAAAATATCTACACTTACGATTTAGAATGTGTCTTTTATTGCATAGATGCATATAAATTAGAATATTAGCATTGCATTTTAGTCACCAAAATGTGACTGACTCTCTGAGCATATTTGAAAATAGCAATATAGAGTAATATGAAATCTCTTGTTCTAAAAAAAATTAAATCACAGAACACCTTGCAAATTTTGTCAGAATGCATGGCACCTCTGGAAAATAGACCATTATCACCAGCCAAAAATGGCAAATTTTTTGCCCTGTATATCTTGATAATTCTACTTGTTTTATTAAATCCAATAATATTGTCTCCTTAATGAATTATGTCCCAGGCAGAATTAGTCATTGATTTTTCTGTACTCCTAGAAAACTCTTCTATGTTTGTTACAGCAGCAATCTTATTATCTTGCTTTGTTGTATGTCCTCATCTCTCGGCCATGATCTTTTCTAGATAAGGAATATTGTCTTTGTGTGCCCTGTAATTAAAACAGCTAATAAGCACATGGTGAGTGTTCTATAAATACATGCTAACCAATAAATTATAATTACAAAGATGCTTTGGTTTCAATCTTAATGATTTAATGTTGATATGGTTCTAAAAATTTATTTAACTGCTCCTCCTCCCCCCCCCCATGACTCCTACTACCCCCACAACTGCCAAATATTTCAGCTGGGTAATTAATTAATGGTGTTATTTGGGGATCTATCCCATACAAATGTGTAAAAGGTACCATTGAGAAAGATGACTTAGAATCTGACTTTGGTTGCATTCCTTGGTCATTTTTCTTAGAATGTTTGTATTCCTGTCTCTAGGTTAGTTCTTTGGCCAGAAAATGTTAAAATCAAGATAATGAATAATTGTAGCCTGAAACACTTGTGAAAGATAGCTTTCAGAAGCATATAACAGATTCGCACTCTCTCCAAACATTGTGTTGAGGCTAGTAAGGAAGAACACAGAAATCAAACACTTCTTTGTGACAAGTATGTGAGGGGGAAAATCAGGGTTTTCATAATTTCATACCAAGTCCCTTGTAAACATACTAATAACAAAGCCTAGATTTGGTGCCTTTTGGTATGAATTTTCTTGGCCACCTTTGATCACTGAGGAGGGAAATACAGACTGCAACAACAACAACAAACAAACAAAAAACCTAAATGCAAAGATGTGTCCCCTTTTCCAATCTGATTATCATTGCTCTATTCAGGGAATTATCCATGCGATGTATGCTGCTCTAAGTCATGTTTCAACATCTACAGATATTGGGATTTAATGAAAGAATAAAAATAGGACTGCTCTAGTTCAGAGTTTTCCTTCTGAGAAGACTCTGCTCTATATCATGTTTCTATTGTAGTGCAGATCGGACCAGTTTTAGTACTGTCATACTCAGTAGGCTGTAAGCACCTTGAAAGACAGAATTTTGTTTTATTCAACTCATACTCCCTATGCCTGACATTACAGTAGTTGCTTGATGTTTGGTAAATAAAGTAATCAGTAAGATCTTTTTTTAAAAACACTTGGCACATGCTTTACTCCATATGCGTAATACTCCTAGAGCCAAAAGCAAAATCTTACCATTCTGTGACAACTGCTTTACGGGGTTCGACAGGATCTGAAAAGTGTCTTTATCTGGCCAGGCTGGGCTTTGGCCAACATTCCACATTCTGTATTCCCTTTCACCCTCCAAAAATGAATTTCATTATTTTTATACTAGTAGCTTATAAATACTCACTTGCTTCACTTTTCTTAGTATTGTGGTCTCTGCTTGCCTGCTTTTTTATGAGGAAGGAATTTAGGGTATGCCCACACATAACCTCTCAGTTTCTCTGAAACCTAATGTAAACTAATCCATGAAAAGTTGGCTGTGGTCGACTGGGCTGTTGAGAGGAAACACATTAGCTTTCAGGTATCAAGGAATTCATGAAAAATATAAGTAAGCTATTCTTAAATGCCAAAAGTCTTGAATTCATAGGATACTTTCCAATACAGATAACTTTCTGAATCTGTTTCTAAATGTTCTGTTGGAATTTCGTTTATTACCAAGTAGGAAAATAAATCTACTTTATCACCAGAACCAATCAAACGTATTTCCTTTTCTTCTCAATTATATTTCAAGCGACACAGGTACATGATAATTTCTCTTTCATGAGTTCCAATTTGAATGATTTCTCCTCTACTTGGAGTTGTCTTCCCAGGTCTCCATAGCCAAAAGTGACTATATCTTTCTATGGCATATAGTGATACTTGTGATGTAGTTCTGTTCACTAATTATCTTCCATATCAGGCTCTGAGCTCCTGAAGGCATAAACCCCCTGATTTCATCTTTGTCACCCCACACCCCATGTAGTATCCTTGCACAAGCAGGTGCCCAAGAAGTAGTTTTGAGTCAATCCATTTTTTGATATACCAGCAACTCCTGCAGACACTAAATTAATCTCCAGTCTATCAATAACCATAACTTTTCACATTTGACGAGCTTAAAATTTCTTCCTCCAAAAAGTCTTGTGAGTATTTTGCTCCCTACTTTATCCCTTGAAAGACTAGCTATCAGGACTGTGAAGGAATAGCTAGGAACTACCAGTCCAGGCTATAAGACACTTTTGCATTTCGGTATTTTAATTGACATTGACATTTTATCAATAGAAAAATGAATTTGTCATTTCTAATCTTCCCTGAATAGCAATTTATTAAAAGGTCCCTTTCCATCAGTTTTATTTTACAGAGCAATAGAAGAACTTAAATTTAGTTTGAAAATCATATCTGACCATTTTTAGATGCCCTCAAATATTTACCTTCATAGAGTTCACAATGCACATTTTACAGTTTAGTTACTTTTATTAATAATATGAATATATACACAAATATGTACCCACAAGATAATTATACATTGATTGTGCTTTCTTCAGAGAGGTGCACTGACTTTGGAAAGGTACATATAACAAAGTATTACCTCAACCTGTCTGAGTATGAAATGACCTACAACTCTACTGGTATGACTATGCTTTCCTTCTCTTATTGACCCTCCCCTGGTTTGAAGGACTTTGATTTGTTTTTCTGTGGGCAAAAGTTTGAGATCAAGATCTCTTACAGATGGATTTGTAAGCATTTCTATTGTAGACTAAAAATATGATTTTGAGATGTGGTTTATCTAAGTGGGAAATCCAAGACAGTTATTAACAACCATAACAAATTTACTGATGCCCAAGATAAGGCTGGTGCCCATTTTGTTGTGTGAAGGCTGTGCAGAACACCAGTCTGGCTATTTCAGGAGAATGGATCATGGATTTAAGAAGGCATTTTGTCCTGATTACTGTAATCGGGTAGAAGAAATCTTACAGAATTCTGTAAGTGATGCTTAAGCAAAATGATTCCCCAAAGCCCTCACTTGCCCACCACAATGGGGTTTTGGTTTGGGTTTTAAAATCTTTCTAAGCAGAAAATGCATTCCAGTGATTCCCAACTGCTAATGTTATAAAATTCTTCTTAATACAAATTTTCAATCAATTCTTTCCTATGGATTTAAGGAAGTAGATAAATGGAGGATAATAGTACAGTTCTTCACTTGTTTAATTTACCTGCCTTTTTAAGTCTATGGTCTTCTTTGATATATTTACCCAAATGTTTTCCCTGCTGTGCTCTGATTTCCTGAAAGGCAGACATTTTCTCTGCATCTATGTGACGCCAGCCTCTTAGAAGGTTTTTGACTTAATGTTTGTCGAATGAATGGTTGAATGAATGATAATAGCAAGCGTTTATTTTGTGCCTGCACTTTTCTGAGCACTTTATAGATATGAACTCAATAAATCCTCTAGCAACCCTATAAGGTTAAGTATTACTATTTTCCACATTATAGAGACGAGGAACCTGAGACTCAGAGATTTCCTAAATTACCCAAAGTCACATTTTGTTCAAGGCAGGGCTCAAAGCAAGCAACCCAGACTAGAATGCATGCTCTTAACTACAATGCTGTATGTAGTGTTAAATGCCAAGACTCCTCAGGCTGATGAACAAATTTTTCCATGATCTGACCTTGGCCTTCCTTCCCAACCTTATCTCCCATCCTCTTCTAACATATGCACCTTCCGCTGTAGCCATGGTAGCAACAACACTTTTAGCCTAAATTTGCTTTTGCATAACTTGACCTTTGATCCTCCTGTTTCCCTTCCAGAAATTAACTCCCTCAGCTCCCAAGGTCTCATTTGGGTCTCACCTTCCCCATGAAGTCTTCTATGACAACTCTTGCTTGTATTAATTTCATACTTTTTGAAATATTGCCATTTTCATACTTAATGATATGTGGGTTGTCATTGTCTGTTGAGTGATTTATTTGTCTCAGCATTGCCTCCAGTAGTCTTAAACATCTTCCTAAAAGTCATTTAGCATAGCGCTGTGCACCTAAAAGGGTTTATTTTAATATATAAACTTTATTTTTTAGAACAGTTTTAGAGTCACAGAAAAATTTAGTGGAAAGTACAGTTCAAATATATGACATTCTTTTAAGGGCAAAACTGTGGAAATGGTTAAAAGATCAGGGGTTAGGGGTAGGGAGGCATGAATTGATGAAACAAAGAGGCTTTGGGGGACAGGAAAGTATTCTGTGTGATACTATAATGGTACAGCATGTAGGCTTTTCAGATTGTCTTCTTTCACTTAGTAATATACATTTAAGGTTCTTCCATGCCTTTTTATGACTTGATAGCACATTTCTTTATAGCCACTGAGTAATACTTCATTATATAGATACACCTCAGTTTAAAGAGCTTACTTAATATATTCTTAATGTAAACACTTTTTTAAAAACTCATTGATCATAAAATAAATTGCACATTCCACTTACATTAATCTTTATCCTTTCTTCTTTAGGCAAAAGTAACTATTCTCTTAGCCATTGATTTCAGTTACTTTCAATTACTTCATTTCCTTCCTGTGGAATTTCTTCAAGTTTTCAAATGAAAAATACTACTTCTAAGTATATGTATTACAACAGCTTTTATTTATTGTGTAACTACCATGTAGTTTCTGAGAAGAGAACTAGATGCCTCCTTATACTAAGCTACATGGTACATGAATCCCTTTGGCTCCAAAGCTGATGTTTTTTCTACCTCTTCATGCCTAACATCACCATTTCTTCCACCTCTGATGTTCAAAAAAAGTATGACCAAAATTAGTAAGACTATAATAATTCCTATAATTTATATGATCTACATACATATTTCTGTCCTTATGACTTTGCTCCTGAAGTTTACTGCCCCCAATATACTCTTCTATTCTTTTTCTCCAAACCATGCTCTTCCTTCAAGGACTTACTTGAGTGCCACTTTTTCCACCAAGCCTCCTCCGATGGCTCTATTCTCCAATGAACTCTTCCTTTGAATCAGACAGGTTTCACTGCTCATCTTCTCTTCTGCTCCTGAAAGGAGCAACCTAGTTCCTTGTGACCACCTATCCTAACCCATGCCAGAGTCCGTTGGACCAGAGATAGGCAGGTAGGGGTTGAGTCGGGGGGACACACTTGACTCAAGGTCAGAGAATACACTGGCTGACCAATGGACAATTTCTTTCTCTCTTTCTGCCTCTGTCTCTTTCTTCTCTCTCTCTCTCTCAGTTAAATTATGAGCTGAAGAAATAGTCAACCTACAACAGGTGTTTTGGCTAAAAGTTCACATGGACTGTGAGGTGAGGTAACAGAGGAAACCATCCTGCAAAGAAAAGCAGAATAATGGTGCAACTGGGCCAAAACAGAGAAGTAAGAGACAATGCAAACTAGAGAAAGACATGAAAAAAGTAACTCCTTCTATCCCAGATGACTCCCTAGGTGTCAGCTCCAACACTTAGGAGGTCTCTGTCCCACATCTGCAGAATATCTCTGTATCCTCATGCCTCAGGCTTTTAGTTGGACCAAACATGAATTAGTTCCTGGCACTCAGTTGATTAGATCGTCCTTCTCCAAATTCCCATTGCATGCAAAATTAATATATTACTTAATTTTACCTGATGTCTTACATCATTCTCTGCTTCTTACATATATGTCCTATCCTCCAAAATTAAGCAGCCTCAATGAAAAGCCATGACATATCTTTGTTTGCTATTTAATTTTACTCCGTAAGACCTACCAAGACCTAAGTATATAATGAATGTTCAATAAAATTTTAATTTTTCAGAGTTATACTGCCTTTTTAGGCTATAGAGATATCTTACAACTTCATAATTACCTGCAACCCATAGAACATCTCTCCCAGCTCTTTTAGCTACACTCATCTACATCAGCACCATCTTATCTTATGAGGTTCATGGATTTTTCTCTTTCCCCTTGACCAAATAAATTATCTCTTTTTTAAAACCACTCGACTTGATCCTGAACATGCCATTTGGTTTTTAATTTGCATTGTAATGTCTTTGTCAGGTGCGGTTGCCCTCAACAATTTAATATGTTCAATAAACTATATTCACATTCCTTCATTCCACTAAACACAATTAGTAAGATATTAAATAATAATAGCTACCATTGTAAAACCAAAAGAAGGAAGAATAAACAGACAAATAATCAGGGTGTGAGACACTTGATACATTTTTTTAAATAAAATACCTTTCAGAGAAAAAAATCAGAATTCCACAAGACATACCTGTATTCTATGACTTAGTATTTTTTAATTTAAAAAACACTCACATGGGGGGTATTTTGGTGATTTTTCCCCCTAAGAGCCAATGGCTGTACAATGGCTACAATGATGAAGACAGAAGCTTTCATCGATGCAAAGCAAAGATCAGCCAGGTGACCCAAAAGGGGACATGAGGCTTTTCTTCTTTTATGACTATAGTGAAGTGGGAAGCTGGCTTGTTTATTATACACAGAAACTTTCATTATTCTGTAATATTTTTGAGCACCAAATTTGGGGGCCTTTAAGAAAAAGGCATCTCCATGTAACTTGTGACCCTGACACTGAGACGGCACTCATCATTCTGCAGCTAATCAAGAACCATCCTCCCAGATGGTCCATGACAACAGAACATAAACAGAACAGTGACCCCTCATCCTCAGATTGCAGACAGTGCCCTGGCCTTTTTGTGATGCAGACAAGAGGACTGTGACATAGAGATGTTAGAAATGTCTTTCCAAATGGAGATATTCTGACACACATACAAATATCTTCAGGCATTCCAAAAGCATTCCCATCTACAATGTAAGCTCAGTTTTGAAAAATAACTACAGATCACAGATATCAAGACATTTTCCTAAAGGAAACAAAATATAAAATTTCAGCAAAGTAGGTTTAGTTAGATTACAGATAGAAGTTAAAAGGAAGCCATAGTTCCTTTTTTTTTTTTTTTTCCTGGTAGAACCTAAGTGAGCCAAGCTAACAGCACTGATCCATAGAAAGAATTCCACATCTGGAAAATCTTTGCTCCATCTGTGGTAGGTTTCCAGCCTTTTGCTCTTTCTCTTCCATTTCCTGTGACTTCAACTTACCTCTCTTTTGTTTTCTTTAGTGAAATTATTTAACCCTTAGGGGTTTGGGTGTTTTATTTTGTTTTGTTTTATTTTGTTTTGTTTTTAGGAGGAAGGAGAGCAAGGGAATACCTCACACTGTTTTTGTGATTCTCTAGAATTTAGCCTCGTTTATAGTATGTCTACATAAGTGATATAGACAGTAACAAATACAAATATCTGATCAACTCTATGGAATTATATTTTAGAAATACACTAGGTAGATAATGCTTTGATTTTTATTTTAATGGTTTTAATATTGGTTTTAAACTTCTAATTTTAAGAGTCTTATTTTGTTTGTCTCAAGTGATAGAAGTTAATATCATAAAACACATAGAAATAAAGTTACATGTTTGTATCATAGCGCTCATTGGTATCATATTTAATATGATTAAGAAGAGATCTTTACTGTTAAATTATCACCTCACCAAATCCCCTCCTAAGTCTTAAATACATTATACAGCATGATGTTTGGATTTTCTTTTCTCGTCCATCTTTTCTTTTCTTATCTGTCCTTACACGTTCTCATGGGAATCTCACCCAACTAAAGCTATGTCTTCACAATCTCCAGCCCCTAGCCTATCAACCAAGCCATCCTCCTCATATTCAGCTGCCCCTGAGACTCCAACACAGAAATACCCATACTCCATGCCCTACACTTTCTATTGCAGTGTTTTGGCTAATACTGTTACCTTTTCCAGAAATTTCCTTTCCTACTGTTTCCAAATTTCTATATTTACCTCCCCTTTGAAGCCTTCCAGGACCTCCTCTGCTTTGAAATCAGCCCTTTTTCCCAGAATTCTCAAATACTAGACTTGAAGTTCTCATAAGATTTTTATTCCTTTATGTTCTTTATTATGATTACTAAGACTTGTTCTCCCTATTATATCATAAAATCCATGTCCAGTTTATCTTTAAATGTCCTGCACCTAAAGGATACTCAATTATTTTTTGCTTAAAAGAAAAATAGCATCTGTAATTTGAAAATAAAAGCATACCAGGACACCTGAGTGGCTCAGTTGGTTAAGCTTCTGACACTTGGTTTTGGCTCAGGTCATGATCTCGGGGTCCTGGGATCAAGTCCCACATCAGGCTCCACACTCTGCGTGGAACCTGCTGGAATTCCTCTCTCTCTCTCTCTCCTACCCCCCGTCTCTCCCCCACTAACACTCTCTCTGTCTAAAATAAATAAATAAGTTTTTTTAAAAAAAAGGAAAAGGCATACCTTTTAATGCAATGTTTGTTAAAATGTACCTCATAATTTTCTAGAATACTTCTTTAAGAATTCAGATTCCTAGATAGATAGATAGATAGGCCTAGATTCCAGGCCTGCTGACTCAGAATCCCATAGGCTTAAGAATCTCAAAGGTAATATACTCCCCAGAGAGTTCTTGTCCACAATAAAGTTTGAGGCATCACTGGTTAATGTCAATGAAAGTTTCCCATTTATTCTTCCACCACATGCATACAATCTTAATATGTACTTCCAAGTTTGTACTGCATAACAAAATCCTAAAGCTTAAGACAAATGATTGTGACACTGAATGACTAGTGAAACGTTATACTGTATTATAAATGTAACCAGAAATATCTCTGAGTAAGATATTTTTTTAGTAAGTAAGTATTTTTTAACTATTTTTACCAAATAGTATACTGGACTTATAAAACTATTTAAGACACTATCCTCAAAGAGCTTACAGTCAAGGTGAGAGAAAAGATACATGTGAAAAGTTTATTGAACAAGCAAAGTAATCAAAGATGCCATATTATGTCATATATTCACATATTTGCCACTAGTCAGCCTAATCATTATCCAATCAACTAAAGATACCAACATGTTAAAGTAGTAAATATAATTGGAAGTCCTACCCAGAGCAATTGGGCAGAAGAAGAAGGGGGGAGAGGGGGCATAAAAGGCATCCAAGTTGGAAAGGAAAAAGTAAAAATGCCATGACATTACATATAGAAAACCCTAAAGACTCCATTAGAAAGCTGTTAGAACTAATAAATGAATTCAGTGAAGTTGCAGGATACAAAATTAATACAGAAAAATTTGTTGCATTTCTATACACTAATAATGAACTATCAGAAAGAGAAATTAAGAAAACAATCCTATTTGCAATTCCATCAAAAGGATAAAATACCTAGAAATAAATTTAACCAAGGAGGTGAAAGACCTATATTTTGAAAACTACAAGACATTAATGAAAGAAATTGAAAAAGACACAAATAAATAGATATTTCATGTTCATGGATTGGAAGAATTAATATTGTTAAAATGTTTATACTACCCGAAGCAACATGCAGATGTAATGCATTTCCTATCAAAATTCCAATGGCATTTTTCATAAAAATAGAACAAATAGTCCCAGAATTTATATGGAATCATAAAAGACCCCAAATAGCCAAAGCAATCTCAAGGAAGAATAACAAAGCCAGAGGCTTCACCCTCCCTGATTTTTAAACTATATTATGAAGCTACAGTGATTAAAACAGTGTGGTACCTATATAAAAACAAATAGAATAATGGAACAGAATAGAGAGTGCAGAAATAAACCTATGTATATATGGTCAATAAATTTGCAACAAATGAACCAAGAATATACAATGGGGAAAGGATGGTCTCTTCAACAAATGGTGTTGGGAAAACTGGACAGCCACATGCAAAAGAATGAAACTGGACTACTTTTTGCACACAAAAATTAACTTAAAATGGATTAAAGACTTCAATGTAAGACCTGAAGCCATAAAACTCCTAGGAGAAAACATAAGCAGTAAACTCCTTCATATAAGTCTTTGTGATGATTTTTTTAATCTGACCCCAAAAGCAAAAACAACAAAAGCAAAAATAAACAAGCAGGCCTATATCAAGCTAAGAAGTTTCTGCACAGCAAAGGATACCATCAACAGAATAAAAAGGCAACCTACGGAATGGGATAAAATATTTGCAAATTATATGCTGATAAGGAGCTAATAACCAAAACATATAAAGAACTCATACACCTCAATATCAAAAAATAAATAAACAACTCAATTAAAATTCGAGTAGAAGATCTGAATAGACATTGTTTTTTACCAAAAAAGACATGCAGATGACCAAACGGGTACATAAAAAGATGCTCTACTTCATTAATCATCAGGGAAATGAAAATCAAAACCACAATGAGATATTACTTCATACCTGTTAGAATGGCTATTATCAAAAAGAGTAGAAATAACAAGTGTTGGCAAGGATGTGGGGAAAAGGGAACTGTTGGTTGGAATGTAAATTGGTGCAGCCACTATGGAAAACCGGTTCCTCAAAAAATTAAAAAATAGAACTACCATAAGATCCAGTAATTCTGCTTTGGGGTATTTATCTTGAAAAATGAAAATACTAATTTAAAAAGATATATGCACCTCCATGTTCATTGCAGCATTATTTACAATAGCCAAGATATGGAAATAACCTATCAATGGATGAATGGTTTTATACACACACACACACACACACACACACACACACACACACACGATGGAATACTACTCAGCCATAAAAAAGAAAGAAATCTTACCATTTGTGACAACATGGATAGACCTCGAGAACATCATACTAAGTGAAGTAAATCAGACAAAAAAAGACAAACCCTGTATAATCTCTCTTATATGTGGAATGTTATATATATATATATATATAAATTTTTCTACAGCTCTATACTTCCTCCTCCTCTCCTAGGGCTTAAACTTCCTCTTGGAATAACCCAGCACGTATTTATCAAGAACCCATATAACAGAATTCTGATCTCTGTGAGACTGTGAGATGGGGGGACATTGAGGGTGAAGAAATACACCACCATGCAGTGGTGACTCTGGACAGTCAGATGGCAGAAGGACTGAATGCCTTAGGGAAAAGGAAGAGATCTCTGGTGTGAAGATGTTCAGGGAGGGACATGGGGGAATGACACAGCAAACATTACCTACTTTTCAATTTTGTAATCCTAGAAACAGCCCAAGTGACATCACTACCACATATTGCTGAAAACGAATATAAATGTTTTAATTCTCCAATAAGACTACAATCCTCAGCTTGCCCTTAATGGAATGTATTTTCCCGGCTCCAGGTTAACCCAAGTCCAGCCAAACGTCAGCCCATCCGACTCTCTTCACTACCCTCTTTCTCTCTCACTTCTCCCCCCTCCACTAGAAAGCTGAGGGCCAGTGGCAAAGGGAACAAGGACTAGGAACAAGTGATGTTGATGTGTCCTGCTCTTCCTCCTGTTGTCTAGGGATTTCCGTGGTCTAGACCTTAAGAACATATCCCTTCAGAATGTTCCCAGCCTGTTGAGCAAGATAAGTCATAACAGTTAAGTGGCAAGACACTCAAGACACCCTAGACATTGAGCTGAGAGAGTTCACTGGGCTGGAGTGGTCCAGAGAGGACATGGGGGAAAGGAAAGCCTTGAAAAACTGGAAAGGGAGATCAGAGACAATTCTAGGCATGGAAAACTGTTGGCAAAGTTAGAACAGTGGGAATGCACAAGGAACGATGATGCAATTGTGCAGCCTGGCTAGCTGGAGCATGGAGTTTGTGTTTGGAAGGAGAGAAAACTGGAAAAATGGGATGGGTCCAGACTCATCAGGCCTTGGAGAGTGATTGTAACTTTTACTAAGAATAGTAAATCTTATTAAATTAATCAGTGGTACTATCCCAGCTGCAAAAAAAAAAAAAAAAATCCTTATTCTAAACTCTGTAGTCAGTAGTAAAGGAAAAAGAGGCAGAAACAATCTTTTTATTTTTTAGAGGGGGGAGGGGCAGAGGGAGAGGGAGAGAGAGAATCCCAAGCAGGTTCCACACACAGCGGGGAGCCAACGTGGGGCTCGATCTCACAATCCTGAGATCATGACCTGAGTAGAAATCAAGAGTTGGACGCCTAACCACCTGAGCTAACCAGGCACCCCCAGGTCTTTTTTTTTTTCATTGAATAATAACATGTTTATTATAAACCCCCAGGTTTTTTTTAGATGATGTACTACAATACCAGAAACCCATCAGATACTAACTATTCATAAGGACTTTTGATATAGTATATATTACAGGGGATTTAGTAAATGAGGTTGGAAAAAAAAAGTCAAAAGCTTTTGAGTTGTGCTTTGTTTTTGGTGATATGTTTTTAAAAATTGAATTCTGCTTTATTATAATTCAACCATTGCTCATGATAATAAATAACAAGTGATACCATTAAGATAAAGAAGAGATATATGAATTTAGAGAACTAATGAAAATAGCCTCTTCTAAAGATCTCTAATTTTCAGATTTTAGAGCAAATTATCCTCCTAAGAAATGCTAACCATTTCCTAAAAACTAGTTAGATAAAAAGGTTTACTTTAGAATAATCATATTTTACACTTAAATGACAAATTTGCCTGCTCTATTTCCTGCCATCCATCCTTTGTTTTTCTTTGAATATTTCAGTTTGCAACGTTCTTGCATCACTGATGATCTATAATCTTGGTGCCAGATGTGAACCACTCATTGTGCATGCAACTGCAAAAGCAAAAATGCTTCCATTTCCTTTAAACGTTTTTTCCATTTTGAGATATTAAGAATGCCTACCATGTTGCTCTTCCATGTAAATAACAAATAGTAAGAAATGTGCAAATACCAACAATCGTTTAATTTAGAGGCTGATTAAATGATGCACAGAACAGTGTTTTTACCTTTTCTTTCCATCTAGACACATGAGAGCTAAAGTACCACCCGTTGAAACATGCAAATAATTATTATCTCTAGGTATTTTATACATATATTTAGAGCAAGTTTTCCTAAACTGTTTATGGTGACCTTTTTTTTTCACTCTTCTGGTGACACATACCATTTTAAAATATGAAAATAGAGTACTAGAAAATAAAATTGGGGGGGAGACACAAAGCATAAAACATAGAAGCCAGGGGCACCTGGGTGGCTCAGTCATTAAGCGTCTGCCTTCGGCTCAGGTCATGATCCCGGGGTCCTGGGATCGAGCCCCACATCTGGCTCCCTGCTCCACAGGAAGCCTGCTTCTCCCTCTCCCTCTCCCCCTGCTTGTGTTCCTTCTCTCGCTATCTCTCTCTGTCAAATAAATAAATAAAATCTTTAAAAAAACCCAAAAAACATAGAAGCCAAAGTGTTTTATCATTAGATTCAAGACACATAAAATTACTCTGTCCAACTACTATAAGAAGTTTCTAAATGCTTTCTCTAGATTTCTATGCTCATCTCTAGTCATTCATCCAGACTCTGACCAGCAACTGGCCTCACATTAAAAAGTCTCAAAGAGGGACATCTGGGTGGCTCAGTTGATTAAGCATCTGCCTTCAGCTCAGGTCATGATCCCAGGGTCCTGGGATAGAGTCCTGCATCGTGCTCCCTGCTCAGCGGGGAGTCTGCTTCTCCCTCTCCCTCTGCTGCTCCCCCTGCTTGTGCTCTCTCTCTGTCAAATAAATAAATAAAATCTTAAAAAAATAAATAAACAAAAATTCTCAAAGACCAAGAAGCTCAAGCCAATAGTGAGTGTGAGTGAAAATTAGGGTTAGAAACCCCTGAGTTGGGGCACCTGGGTGGCTCAGTTGTTAAGCACCTGCCTTCAGCTCAGGTCATGATCCCAGGGTCCTGGGATTGAGCCCCGTGTCGGGCTCCCTGCTTGGCAGGAAGCCTGCTTCTCCCTCTCCCACTCCCCCTGCTTGTATTCCCTCTCCCACTCTCTCTCTGTCAAATAAATAAATAAAATCTTAAAAAAAAAAAAAAAGAACCCCCTGAGTCTCCAATTCAAGATTAAGGAAGCAGTGCAGGCACCATGTTTCTTAAGTCTGTTAATGAGGGTCTCCCCCTCCCCCCACAAAAATAAATAAATAAATAAATAAATAATAAAAACAAGAAAAGAAAAAAGAATTTGTCCAAAAGAAGCACTTGCTAATAATTTCCACTGCCCTCCATCATCTGCTTTTTTCTTCAGTAGGGAGTATGCTCAACCTTCTATGCAGATTCCTTTTTTTCAGGTGAAGTTTGCAGACTGCCACTTCCTGTACAGCATAATTTATGCAAATGAGTTCCATCTCCCTTAATTCTACTATTTTTCCTTTTCTCAAAACTTCTCTTTTTTACTTTCTTTCTTAAATACTTGTATTTATTTAGCTTTTTTTTTTTTTGCCAGTCAGAAAAGTAAGAGTTTCATTTTTTTTCCTATTTTTTTTTTCTTAAAATATTTGTGAAGAGATTTTTGGCTTCCTATTTATCAGGAAGAGACTGTGAAAATTATATTTTCTTTTTCTGCTAATGTTAGCAAAATACCTGTTTACTTAAATAATCATATTTTTACGTTTACATTAGGTGCCCCAGAAAGGAATATATATCCACACAAATAACATATCCTAATATAATAGTGGAATCCAATAGTAACCTGTCATTATTGAGTTGAAATCTTTTTATTGTTTTGGCTAATAACATGCCAATACTAATAACATTGCATGACATTATACTAATAATTATTCAACATAGAATGAGTCTTTCATGACACCATTCAAATAAATTTTATTATTAATAGTATCTAAAGTGCCTTATTATAAAACTCTCTCATACAATTTGGCCCAGTAACATAGCACTGGGATATTATTTCCTTATATACATTCCATACACACTCCAAGCCAGTAATCACACTCTAAGCAGCAGATTCCTCCCCACCTCTCTGTGAAGACTTACATCTGATTCTCAAAGCTTCAGAGTTTTGATGATTTGCTTTTATCCCAGAATTTTCAGTGGTATCAAAATGTGAACCCTGAGCATCTATTTCCCAATTCTGTCACCTCCATATGTTCTGTAAAATGCTTTCTCATAAAATCCATTAATTTTTTCAATTGAGTTGTTTCTATTTTGCTTTTTCTGATTTGTAGAAGTGCTTTATTATAGATATTAACACTCTGTTGGTTATTTATGTTGAAAATATTTCCATTTATCATTCCGCTTTTTTTTTTCATCACCCTCAAAATAACCCTCATGTACCTTATAGTGAATCTCACCCTACCCTCTCCCTCATCGCCAGCCTCTGGCGAGCACTGAGCTAGTGTCTATCACTGTAGTTGTGTCTTTTATAGAATTATCTGTAAATGGAAGAAGGTGCTGCCAATATCATACAAGTGTTTGTACAAATATATGTTATCATTTCTTTTGAGTAATACCTGAGTGGATTTAGTTGGTAAGGGTATGTTTAACCTTTTTTTTTTTTTAATGTTAGTCACCATACAATACATCATTAGTTTTCTTTTGTTTTTCTTGGTGTTATCATCTATATTTTACAGTTTTTTTTATTATTATGTTATGTTAATCACCATACATTACATCATTAGTTTTTGATGTAGTGTTCCATGATTCATTGTTTGCATATAACACCCAGTTATGTGCCGTACGTGCCCTCCCCAGTACCCATCACCAGGCTAACCCATTTGGTACTCTGACTTGCAAATTCTAATTGCTTCAGTCTCCATAAACTCTGATGTCTATCACCTCAAGATTCTCAGGTTATGTTTGGTTTTCCTCTCTTTACTCTGTGCCTGGAAAATACCCCCAGGCAGTAAGCTGGAGCCATGGTAGAGCTCATCTTTTTTTTTTTTTTTTAACTCTCAGAAATCACAGTCCTGCATTACCTATTGTGCAATTTCTGAAAAACATTATTTTATATTTTGTGTATGTGTGGTAGGGGTGGTGGCATATCATCAGGATCCTTTCATGGACAAAAGCTAAGGCAACCTGTGAAATAACTTTTTATGAAAATATTCAAACCTGTTAGTACTGGCAGTGTTTTGGGGGTCCTATTAATAAATAACATTTATTAATAATATGGTTGAAAAGGTATAATCAATAGGTTATATTAACATAGGAAAATATTTGCGTTCCTGTTTGGTCTGACTTCAAAATTATCCCTGAATGCATATGCTCGAGTATACCATTCAGTTATTATCCCTAATTGCTTTTGATTTTATAATTAGCATAGCATATTATTAGAGGCTATTGATAATTGTTAAGATCCAAAAGATAATCAACATCTGGCATTCTTTATAGAGACTTGTGGCAGTGAGTTTACATGAAGGTAAAACAAAGCATTGAATATTTATTTTTGTTTCTCAGAAGGAAATCTTTTATTCAGAATCAGCAAGAGCGTGATTTTTTTGGTTCCAATGTCAACATAAAGATACATATAAAACTAGTATGAATTGAAATAAATGCAATTTAAAAGCAATTCAAATAGTCATAATATACTCTAAGTCTCAGTAAGCAGAGAAATTACATCACTATAATTCTGTGTCATATGTTGGACTCCTTTAATTCATAATATACTGAAATTTTATACTGTGAAGAATAAACAATAGGAGAATAAAATGACAAAAGGAAGAATAAAAGGAATAAAAGAAAATGAAGAATAAGAGCAAGGACATTTCCTTGCTAAATTTCCTCCTAAAGTTTTAACTATGTCTGAAATTTATTTTACCAGTAGATAGTCTCTCCTTTGCTAAGGCAATATAAATTATAGATGTATTATTTCTTTAGCACTAGTATTGGTGATGCACCCCGTTAATTTTTCTATATAACTGAAAATATTTTAACCTTCTGAAATCATGACACAGAAAAAAAAAAATCAGATATCCTTACATTAAAAAAAAAGTCTGGAAGCATCACTACTTCTTCTTCCCATTCTCTAGTACTTTTTCTTTCCTGTCTTTCTGCCAAAATTACAAGTATAGAAAACTAGAGTGAACTAGTCAACAAAAAATGGAAAGGAAATAATTGAGAGAGGAGTAAACCAAAACAAACAAATGAACAACTCCAAAGACACATATTCAAAGCAACTTGAAAATAGCTTGAGGAAAGTGTAAAAATGGCCAATTAATTTACTAATAGGTTAGATTCTATGGAGATACTTTTTAGAAGAGGAATGAGACCACCTACCCCAGTAGAGTTATTTAACCTTTTTGTTTAACCTTTTTGTTTTAATCTTTTTGAAGTCCTACCCCACTTCAGTAGGACAGGCCCCATCCTGTGGGATTCTGTATGCTTTACTTCCATCCCCTTCTGTACCAGAATCAGGGATCTAGTTAATCCCCTTTATAGCAATTGTGAAAATGCTGTCCTAAGATCACAAAGCTATCAAGGGGCAGGACTGAAATAAGGTCTGTCTCTGCCTTAGTCTATTTGGGCTGCTTTAACAGAATGCCATCGACTGGGTGACTTGTAAACAATAGAATTTTTTTTCTCATGGTCTAGAGGCTGTGAAGTTGATCAAGGTGCCAGCGGATGTGGTGTCTGGTGAGGACCTACCTCCTGGTTCATAGACACCATCTTTTTGCTGAGCCCTCACATGGAGAAGGGGCAAGGAGGACCCCAGGTTCTCTTTTATAGGGCACTAATCCCATTCACGATGGCTCGATTCTCATGACCTAATCATTTCCCAAAGGCCCCACTTTCTCATACCATCACATTGGGGATTAGGTTTCAACATATGAGTTTGGAGGAGAACACAAACATTCAGTATAGAGCAGTTTCCTTTCTCACAGGCAAGGTGACTTTTCTCAGCCCAGATGAAGAACTTTGTTTCAGAAAGCAGTTAGTAATGAGATTCAGTAAGTAAAAAGGAAAAAAGGTTATTATTGTGTCAGGAAGAAAAGAACGTTTTTCTTTCCTCATACTCACTTCTTGTTTTTTACTTTCCTCATGTATCACAAGAAGTGAATATGAGGGGAAAAAAAAAAACATGTATTACTCAACAGTATTCCCCCAACAAGTTGATTTTATTCTGAAAGATAGTGTGATTTTGGTATGTATCAGGATTTGTAGAGAAATAGTCTCTGAAGATCTTTGATTGCTAACTCCCATTAGTTTCTGAGTTTAGAACCCCAATATATACATTTATTTATAAATTTTATCCATAAATCACTGTATTTGTGTCCTCTATATATTAGAAAAATAGAAAAACTCAAAGAGCTTTATAGATAGACATAGATTCTAAGGTTTTCTTCTTGCCCTCCAAAGAGACTCTTGTCTGCCCTCAGGTTGGAGATCACCAGTTTGAAGAATATTGTCCTTGTGGTCTATTGGTCTATCAAGCATCAATAGATACCTAATTGATAGTATAAATAACCTTGCCTTGAGCCCTTTGGTTGAAGATATTTAACAATTTATCACAGAGGAGATTCTCAACCAAACTGAATGAAATCCTTAGGGTTCCAATTGTGGGAGTGAATTAACAAACAAAATTGCCACTTGCACCAGAGTAAATGCACTCAAGATGGTCATGCTAAATAAACAAAATTCAAAATGGAAACAGGGATTGGCAGCATGTAACCTATATGCTAGGCATTCTTCATTGGAAAAAAACAGGAACCATTTATATAGTCCTCAGAGTTACAGAAGCTTCATACTACAAATTTTGTCATGGGCTTTTGGAGACATAGATACATAATGGAGAAGAACTTTTGTGGAACTGCCGCCCTTAAGCAGACCTATTATGCCAGATAGCCACTGTCATTCACTTAACCTGTTGTCCTGTTGCAGGGGCTAGGTCTCTCACAGGGCTTAACCAAATGGGGTTTTAATAATTTCCTTCCTGTTCCAAAGACCCAGATATAAGCATGGCATTGACTCTTAATAAACATTTCATTTCCCATCATTAGTCATACTATTTTGAAGGAACCTACTAGCACTTTGGGTAATTCTAATGTTCTCATTACTCCAAAGGAGGCTTAAATGAGTTGCGTTAGCAAATAAGAGTAGCCATAAGACCAAAGTGGATTTATGCTACACAGGCTTGGAAAAGAAGGTGTCCCTAACATTAGATCAAAGCATATAGGACCTAGAAACACTATAAAATTAAAATTTTGTTTGTAGTAAGAAGACAAAAATTATAAATTAGACAAAATTAAATAAAATCTATAATACATTACCAAAATGGAATGGTTTTCTTAGGTGGAAAATATTAGGGACATACTTGAGCAAGAATCTCTGGCTTAATATACAAACAAGAGTCCCCCAGGTCAGACAGCAGCTCCACCAATGGCTGAAACTAGCCCTTTATCACAAGAAAAAGGAACTGAAAAGCAATCAAAGCATAATGTTGCTATCTTCATTTCTCTTATAATTCCCAGCAGGATTTGAAAAAAAATCAATAAACTTCTCATATTCCCACTTTCCCCATCTGCCAAGCTGAGATAACATTAATTATGGTATACTATCCTCACCTCTTAGTCAGAAGAGACTTGGGTTATTTGAAATTTGTGGAAATAAAACTTGAGGAATTATTCTATAAATGGTGAATTTTGAAAAGCACTTCTTCTGCATGGAACATTTCTTCTAATGGCCAATAAATACAGCCAGAAAACAAAAAATGAAAATAATTTAAAATTGGCAGTGTATTAGATAGTTTTTACATCATACCCATGATACATGGCTGAGACTCATTTACAAAGAGTTGAAATATCTTCACAATGAAATTTGAATTTAATGAGTTTTTAGAAATGAGGGGTAAAGTTGCCAGCCCTACTTTGGAATATGGTAAAATCAATAATTAAGCCCACCTTGCTTGAAAATATAGCTGTGCTCCCCTTCTCCAATAGGCTGTCATTTTATAAAAGTTACATTTATGTTCGTAAGTTTATATATATATATTAGGTTAGGTCTTTGGACTCTTCTACCAAATGGAGCCTGTGCTTAGAATAAGTAGGCTTTTTTAATACCTGCTGAGATGAGCTACAGTGAAGTACTAGGTGTATTGTCTTTGAAAGAGCATGTCACGGAGGGGGAGGGTATTTTAGAATACTTTGGGGATCATTTGGAGTGTCCTATCATTAAGCAATATGTGTTGACTAGGCCTTTGTTCTCTTGATTCATTGCCCTTCAGTTTTCATAGCTGGGATCATCTAAAACCCCTCTGAGACTCAGGCTTCTTTCACACCATGGGCCCAGTGGTGACTTTATTTGGCTAAGATTAAAGAGTTTTGGCCTTTACCTTAGTATCAGCTGAGCCTAGATAAACCCTAATGGGTCATTATCATCACTGTCATTTAATGTCATTTAATTTATGAGCAATCAAGTTGATTGGGAGGCTAATGAGTTTTGAATGCAAACAGCTCTGGGTATGAATCCTAGGTCTGGCATTTACTATTTCACCTTTCTCAAATCTCTTCTCTCTGCCCTCCAGCTTCCTCATCTCTAAAGAGGAGATAATAATACCTATAGGGGTCTACGAACGTGGGTCTATCTATTTACAGTGCTAGAAGAGTTTTTGGCATGTCATAGGACTCAATAAATGGTGTTTCCTGTTCTATGTTTGGGTATAGAAAAACTTCATGCCATCACAGTCAGTCACTTTGCATGACTCATACAATCAGCTGTTGATATTCGTGCTGAGAATGGTTATATGTTGTAAATCTAGACTGGAAATTTAGGTGAGGTCAGTGCTTAAGAGGAGTTAGGAATCCAAGCCACCTCTTCCTTCTTTGTGCTACCGTAACACTTGGTACATGCTTCTGTCATAGAATTTATGACACTCTTTTGAAATGATTTGTGGCCAATGGAATTTCTCCTCAAAGACAGAGTTGATGTCTTACTCATCCTCAACTTCCTCATGCCTAACGCAGAGTGTGGTTCACTACTTATGTATGGTTACTTCATACTGTTCCTCTACAAACAGACCTGCCCTGTTCAACCTGACCAGAAATGAATCAACCTGTTTCAAGGTGCCCAGACCTCTTTGAAGGAGAAACACATACATACACACGCACACACACACATCCACGCACGCACACGCAGACTTCCAGTACTTTGTTTTAAAATAGAGCCATGTATTAGGCAATCAAATTTTTTGAGATTTTTTTTTTAATGGAGAATTTTCCTTCGGAATTGGCTCCCACGGGGCACAGAAGTCCACATACCTCAGCAGTTAGTACTTGTTACCTCCTGATCTATGCCCAGCCCAATGATAAGGCAAAGAAGACAATATCGAGATGCACATTCTCTGTTGGAGAGACTCATGGGCTTTAACAATTTGGGAACAATATGATTGAAGACATGTGGGTTACTAATAAGCAGTGCTGCAAGTGTTAGCTATAACTCATGAGCACAATCTCGCTATTTTAATTATCATCTTTTGTATAATTAAGTTGTCAAAGTTCATGGGAAAGAGGTTGCATGCTGTAGAAATTTGGGGACTCAGGAGATTAGTGTAAGTTGAAAAGGATTTCGTGCATAAAAACAATTATGATAATAATTAGCATTCACATGGTACTTTGCAATTTACAAAGTACTTCTACAGCATTTTCTAATTTCGCAAAGGTTATGGACTGGCCCTTAGATACTATGGTGATGCCGATAGTCAGCCTCCATGCCAAACCTTGAAAGTTAAAAGATGGCATTTAATGGAGAGTGAGAGAGGAGAGGATTAATACTGCATAAAAAAGCAGAAAATCAACCAAATTCATTGGCAAAGAAATAGATTTATTCGGCATTTTAGAAACTCAAAAACAGATCTTGTTAAAGAAACAGTTGACCCATATTTTGATTTCATGGTGCTTGGCAGTTTTTTTACCCTTTGGGAGAGAGTTTTTGATGTGCAATTATAATGATGAAGTTTGCTTACTTGGAACTAAAAGATTTTCAAAACCAGGGAACATTTGAACCTTATTTAGAGGCAAAACCTAGAATTATTTGATTACACCACTTAAAGTAAGTAGAAGCATAGTTAGAAGGGGATATGAGGAGGTGATTAGTGTTTCCTTTAAAACTCAGGTATCCATTTCCTAGAGAGAATCCAGACTGACGTGTAGGATGCTCGCTACAGCCTTCCTTCCCTCACCCACAACTAAAGGTTGAACTTTCTCTGTCATAAACAGCCTAATCTAAAACCACGAGGTAATAAACTACATCAAAAACTAATGATGTAATGTATGGTGATTAACATAATAAAATAAAATTTTTTTAAAAAATTAAAAATTAAAAAAATAAAACACAAATGAGTTAATCAAATGCAAAGGTGAATGAGAATTTACCTTGAAGAGCTGAAGAGAACCCTACCTGCCACCCCTCATCTCCCTCCCTCACTTTTTTGCCTCCTGCTCTGCCTTTTCCTTCAAAAGTGCAAGGTTAACCTGGATTGCCAGGGAAGGAGACAAGTTATTAAACAGACGAACAGCCGAGCTTGTACCAAGAGTCAAGTTATTGGATTACACAGGAAGCTAGAATCATCTAGATAGCCACGAAGGCAGCCTGAGCGCTGCGCGAGCGTGTCGTTGGCTCATTTGTAAGCCCTTCCAGATGTGGCAGCCGCGCGCGCTTGGCGGCCGTCCAGGAGGCCGCCTGCAGTCGGCGCTTCCCGGGCCGCAGCGCGAGCCGCAATGCCGGGATCCTGAGGGCGCAGGGCTCGCTCGCGGCTCGCCCCCGGGCCCGGCGCGCACGCAGCCCGGCCGCCCGCCAGAGCCACAGCCCGCAGGCGGCGAAGGACGTCTGCAGCGGGAGGAGGCCAGCATGGTCTCGGCGCCCGGGCTGCGCTGAAGTCCCCTGCGCGTGGATGGGGGACCCCGAGGCCCACGTGATGGCTCGGCCCCTGCGAGCCCCTCTCCGGAGGTCCTTTAGCGATCACATCCGAGACTCCACGGCTAGAGCCCTGGATGTTATTTGGAAAAACACCAGAGACAGAAGGCTGGCAGGTGAGGGGCGCGAGGGGGAGGGAGGGATGAGAGGTATTAAAAGGAAAGCAATTCAGTGCACAGACGCAGATATTAACTCGGTTAATGAATGATCTCATCGGCTGGATAAAGTTCATCACCGTCATGGCAATGCTTTCCATCTACCTTCCTCTGGTATTTAACGTTTCTGGGCTGGTTTTTTTCTCTAATGCCTCTCTGGTTTCTGGTCTGATTATTTCTAGATAAGGTTTTATGAGAGGTGTGGTTTTTTTTAACCTTGAAAAGAAAAGCAAGGTCCTTTTGAGTGTCAGGAAATCAGCGGTGGGTGATGAGCCGTGGCAGGCAGAAGGAGCGAGGTCTGTTGTGCTGGCGGGGGTCCGTGGTGGGGCTGGTCTGGCCCCAGGTGGCCTGGTCTCTGCTGGAGAAGGACTGTGTGTCCCTGGAGTGATCTGCGCTGCCCAGTGAAAGCCTGCTGGCATTTCCTCTGGCAGCCTGGAGCTGCTCTGAGTTCCAAGAGGGTGTCAGGTATGCTAGAGGCAGGCGTTTGAAATATAATAAAACATAAATACAGTGGTGCAATTCAGGCTTATTAGGGCTCATGTGACAGCAACCAAATGGCAGACAGTGTTTTAAGGGGTACACTAAACAAACAACTTCTGCCTGATCCTGGTATTAAGAATGTAAATTGATATAAAATAGCATCTCACGATAAAATAATCTCTCTGAGTCAAGACAGGTATCCTAGTCCTGTTTCATGGCTCCTCTTGTTTGCTCTGTAAGTCTCTGTATTTATGTCATCTACGTGAATGGGTCAGAGATGATATTTGTTAACCTTTTTGGTTAATCTAGTTGCTTTTCATATTCTGTGGTGGAGTTCTGAATTGTTAAAAATATTACAAGTGGCCTCCAAGTGTCAACAGATTTCTGCACTGTGCGTTCTTGATAAAAGGTCCTTTGACTTTCACATAATAGTCCTGACATGACTTGGAGAGAGGGAAATTTAAGGGTTGTGATTGTGATAACAGATTATGAAGATAACATGCTAGTTATATCCCTTCGTAGGCTATAAGCTTGTCCTAAATGCTCATGAAAATCTTTCTCTTTGTTAAACTAAACAATATTGCCCAGTACAGGGCAGGGTAAACAATGTCAAGTCTAATCATAAAGTACGGGAGAGAGAGCAAAATATTTTAAATTTAGCCATTTTATTATGGCTTTAGAATAAATATGATGCCTTAAAGAAATCCAACTTTCCGTAAGTTTTTTTTAAGCTGTAGTATCTAGTGATGACAGTTTGCAAATGGCCAGAGGAAGTTTAAGAAATAAGATATGGGAATGTAAAATCCACAACTATAATTGGTTGGCCTTTAAAAAAAAAAAAGTAGATCATTCATTTTTGTCTTATTTGACAAATCCATTGTCACAAGCAGAAAGGTTCCACAAATAATGTCTTATTAAAGACAACACAAAAATATCTTGTGGTTTGGTGTTTTAACTTGAGAGTAAGACTAAATCAAACATTCCTGCTTCTCAGGATTCCCCTTATATTTTCATAAATGATGAGATTTTGACAGCTGTTGACCTCCTAGAATAAGGATATTATCCCTGGAAAGTTGCTGCCCCTGTCTTGTCATTTATATATGTGTGTATATGTATATGGGGTAAAAAATGTAGCATCGAATGAAAAACACTTAAAGAAAAATAGTTACTTTTTATATGTGAGGAAAGTTAAACATTTCCACAGCTTTAACAGCAAATAGGATTTTACCTGCTCCATGTCCACTGAAGAAATTCTTTATATTGCCCAGTTTTTCTAAGATGAGTATGACCTATTAGGTAATTCACACAGTAGAGAATCCAGGTACTAAACTTGAAAGAAAGAATTTTGGCTACCACAACTGACTGGTGACTAGGGACTTGGACCCTTTTCATGCCTCCCCTGTGCTTGGCACACGGCTCAGAGCTCAATCAGTGTTTGTCAGATGGAGACCAATTTGGTGCACATCCAGATCTCAAGAGCACTTACTTTTCTCCTTCTCCTCAAACTTCTCTGCACCCAACCTTCCTGCCGACCAAAGCTAAATGATAGTTATGAGTTATCCACAAAAAGTCACTTCTCTAAACACCAGATACAGTCTTTATTTTATATCATACCACTCTGCCCTCTGTTGCAGAGTAGTACCAAGTCCAAATCTCCTGCTTCACTTCATGTTGTGAAATTAATGAAGGGACAGGTAAACAAGTGTTTTGAAGCCTCTGAGGAAAATACTTCCTTTTAATACTACTTGAAGTGTTATTTTCATGATGATCATTACTTTGTTGACTTTCATCAAGTCTCTCAAACACTAATCTGAGATTTCAGTTTCTTCCAGAGGTTTAACATATTTGGCCATGAGACAAAGTTTTAAGTTTCCTTGTTTGGTTATTTTCTCTCTCAATCAATCACTCTCTCTCTCTCTCTCTCTCTCTCTCTGCCTGTATGTGTGTGTCTCCCTCTGTCTCTCTCACCCACACAAATACACACACTCTACATAACTTAACAGTTCCTAGTTCTTCTACCCCACATGATGTCATGTATGAAAACCATCATTAACATTTCTTTACCTTAAAATCCTTTATATATAAAACAGGGATTCTGCCTGTTATTTTTAAGGATCCCTGTCCTTGTGTAAATGAAATACAGAATTGCTGCTAGGAAAAGGCCTTCAACTTGTAAGGAGTGAGGGAACAGACTGTCTTAATTGTATCCTCCTTTCCATGGAAGTGCCTTTTTCTGCCCAACCACAACCCATAGAGTTTCTCTTACTCCTATTCTCTCTCTGACCATTATTCCCAAACCCATAGGTATACAGTCTCTTTCCCAAAAGCAGAAGATGGGGGCGCCTGGGTGGCTGAGTTTGTTAAGCGTCTGACTCTTGGTTTTGGCTCAGGTCATGATCTCAGGGTCCTGGGATCGAGCCGTGTGTCGGGCTCTTTGCTCAGCAGGGAGAGATTCTCTCTCTCTCCCTCTGCTCCTTCCCCCATCAAAATAAAATAAAAATAAAATAAATCTTTTTAAAAATAAAAATAAATAAAAGCAGAGGATGACATATAGTTTTCAGGGAGTTACAACGTTGAGGTTAACAGTGGGTGATGGATAAGGTAGACAGCCCTTCTCTGGGCAAATTGTGCACCCCTCATCAACCTCGTCCATGCCTCTCACAACTCCTCCACTGCCTCTTCCTTCCCTTTGGGTACACAGACTTCTTGACTCCAGAGTGCATCTCACTCCCCAAAACCTGTTACCCCTTAATTCTCTCAAATAGGGCTTCGTAGCCTTTTTTGTGCTAATGGATCTTTTTAGCATTTAGCATTTAGCAGGTGAAGCCTCTAGATCACTTCTCAGAAAAATATTTTTTGATGTATGAATAAAATGCATAGAATTATGAAGGAAATCAATTATAGTGCAATATAGTTACCAAGGTATTCCAAACACAAAATTGTAGTATAGTAATAAAAAAATGAGTGAATTGTATAATAGACTATGATGTTTAAAATATAGGGAAGTACCTATAAATTAAATATTTTGTAAAGATACCAGTGTGCAGATTGTTATTGCTAGCTAGAAAAAGAGCATTGAACTGTACAGTAGTCTTTGATTCATCTCCTTGTCACCAACCATTAGAGATAGAACACTGGGGAGCAACGTCCACATCTAGGTCAGCAATGTGCAGACTTTCAACTTTACTGTTCGGTGGCTGAATGGGGCCAGCCACGACGTCACGTGAACATCTGTGGATGTAGATTGCACAAAAACCACAGTCAAGTGTGATCTGGAGCAGGTTTGTTAACTCCCCAAACTGTGGAGTAGGAATGTGTGTAAATGATATTTTGTGATATCTAAAATGACTCTAAATGCTATGGAAAAGTCTGGTTTCTGTTGGTGCCAAAGACACAGGGACAGCTAATACCATTGTGTGTGAGGCAGGAGGAGGTAGCAGTTTGTCAACATTCATAATTGGAAGAAATGCTAAATTCCAGTTAGAGTTTTGTGAAAATAAAAAGTGAAATTTGTCCTCATCCAAGGTCATAGACACTGAATTCTACCAGTAGACCCTAGATTAAGAATCCCTGCTTTATCCAGACTTTGCCTTCCCAGTACTTCCAGTCAAACATTCTCATAGACTGAGATGCTGGGCTCTCATACATGAGAGAGCTGGAATTCATTGATGTATGTTCAACAAAGCTCCGCAGACAAGTGTGGACTGATGTACCAATTAGACTGCCTCTAAGGAAAAATAAAAGATCCTAACATTCAGACTAGAAAGAGATAGAGGCTAAAAGAAAGGCAGAACCCCGACTATACACATGTACAGTAGCTTTCATCAGTTTACAAAGTAGAATGGATAAATGAACCAAAAAGAAATTAAATATTAGCCTTTATTTAATGGCATCTCATAAGGTAAGCACAGTTTATGTAGTGTAAAACCCACTGAATGTTTAAAAAGTATTCAATCTATTCTATTAGAGAAATATAACATATAAGGGGAAAAAATATAAAAGCCTCAGCCTATTGTGGGACATGTGTCCCTACTTCCATAGCTAAACATTTTAAAGATGGAAGAAAACTGAATTGTCTAAGAAGAAGGCAGGAAAATTTAGACAAATCTCAATCCAAGTGTGATTCAATGGACATAGAATAAATTCAAGTATCTACATTAGGTTGGATCCCCTGGGGGTATTCTGTTGAGTGTTGGGTAGCTTCTGTCTTTTGTGAAATAGAGTTTTCCATTTATGCTGACCAGGTCTCCAATTCACTAGCAAAACGAATGTTTGACATGCTCTGTAGTACTTTGGCTCTCGATTCAGTGGGGCATCAGGAATTCTGGCCCACTTCCCATGATGAGAAACCACAAACACTGACTCTTGTGAACTGTCTTCTGCTCATTGGTTCACAGTGAAAAGCAAGTAAGGGCATATATAATGCCTTTTAACCAAGAATGATGTACGCCTCAAAATATGCAGGCTCCTCCAGTAAACAAAGACTTCCCTGGCTGTATGTAATACTATGTATAACATTTTAAGGGTCTAAGAGACAACCACTAATGGTGCTTCATGAGACCCTATCACATTTATGGAGGGTAGATGTAGTATGTATCTATTAAATTAGATATTACTCTTTCAATAAAAGAGGAGCATGTTGATGTCGAGGTCAGCTTTGATGAGAGGAAACATAATATATTGGCGAAGAGAGCTGCCTATGACATCAGACTTCTGGATTTGAATCCTGGCCCTTGCACTTGAGAGCTTTGGGAAGGTCAGTCTGTTTCTTACCAATATAAAGAGGATAATCATAGTACTTATGTCATAAAATTATTTCAAAGATTAAATGAGCTACTGTGTAGAGTACTTAGAAGAGTCAGCGGCATATAGTAAAGTACTTCATCAGTTTCGTTATTTTAAACCCTCTTCTCTTTCCCCATGCCCTACATCCATAGAAGCTTCACCCTGCTAGCATGACACCACTATAATTTGTCTAAGCCTTTTGGACAAAAATAGCTCAACCAGTCCAAAAACAGAAAATAAAAGGTAAAATATCAATGCCAAATGGAATTTATTTCTGTACCTCTGGAAGAAAAAAAAAAAGAAAAAATCAGGTGACTTCTGTGCAGACCTTGTTGAATTCCAAAATGAAATGACTCATGAGAATAGCTGTTTTTGCACACTGGTGAAGAAATGAGTCCTTGCATTTGACTTTGTCAAGCTGCATATACAATATCTGAAAGTCTCCCCAAACGAGTTGGAACCTGCTTTGAAAATTGTTATTTAGATGGAGCCAAACATGGAAAAGAGCACCAGCACCAGCAGGCTGGGGTTTCAAGCACGCAGCACAGCTCTGGTATGGGAAAAAGTATGCTAAATGTCAAGGCTGCCACTTGAAAGGGGTATTTGGCCACCTCCCTTTCTGGAGCAAAACTTCTGCAACTTCCCTCATTTAAAATAGTATTTGTAAGCTGTCTGCGTATTTTGCCAAAGGTCCTTATAATTACAATAACAAAATGTATCCAAAGTCAAAGGCGTGGTAGAAGGGATAGATTAATTAGTCACAGGTATGCTTAAGGATCTGAAGCTGTATCTTGAAGCCAAAACTTGATTTAAAGGAACATTCTACTGCAAGTTCTCTATTCCAGAGGAATTCATTAAGGTACAGATTGAAGTTAAACTTGCTATTGTATATGTTTTCCAATTTCTGATTATAGTCCCTTGCTTTTCATAATAATCTATCATTTTTTATTGAAGTATAGCTGACACACATTGTTACATTAGTTGCAGGTGTACAATATAGTGATTCAGCAACTCTGTGTGATGCTATGCTCAGCACAAGTGTAGCTACCGTTGGTCACCAAACAGTGCTTTTACAGCACCCATAACTGGAAGCCTGTACCTCCCACTGCCCTTCACCCATTTTGCCCATCGCCCCGCCACCGCCCACCCCCCCCCCTCCCCGGCAGCCATCAGATTGCTCTCAGTATTTATAGGTCCGTTTCTGACTTTTATTTGTTCATTCATTTTCTTTGTTTTTTAGATTCCACATGTAAAAGAAATCATAGGGTATTTGTCTTTCTCTGACTTACTTCACTTAACATAATACTGTCTAGGTCCATCCATATTGTCTCAAATGGCAAGATCTTATCCTTTTTTATGGCCTAAGTAATATTTTATTGTATATATATGTATATATATACACCACATTTTCTTTATCCATTTATGTATGGGTAGACACTTGGGTTGCTTCCATATCTCGGCTATTGTAAATAATGCTGCAGTAAACGTAGGGCTGCATATGTCTTTTCAAATTAGTGCTCATTTTCTTTGGATAAATACCCTGTTGTGGAATTACTGGATCATATGGTATTTCTATTTTTAATTTTTTTGAGGAACTTCCATATTGTTTTCTGTAGTGACTGCACCAATTTACATTCCCACCAACAATGCATGAAGGTTCCTTTTTCTCCACATTCTCACCAACACTTATTATTTCTTGTCTTTTTGATTCTAGCCATTCTAACAGGTGTGAGGTGATATCTCGTTGTGGTTTTGATTTTCATTTCCCTGGTGATTAGTGATGTTGAGCATCTTTTCATGTACCTGTTGGCCATCTGTGTGTCTTCTGTAACCTGTCATTTTTGAAGAAAGAGGATATACCATCCAGAAGTTTCAGGGTGGGATTGTATGTGTATGATAATGATGATGAGTTTGCACTTTTCCTTCTGTGCTCTTTCCTTATTGCTTGAGAACAACTTCTGATACTTTTGAAGCATGTGCTTGGAATTATTGATGAAGACTTAACTAAAGTTAACCAAAGACTAAAGTTATCTATCCCCTTAATAATTAAATTCATGACTGTAGTACTACTGTTATACTTCTTAGGCACAGCCGAAGATTGGGCATGGAATATGAACTAAACATGGCACTTGGCAGTAGGCGGTCATTATCATTTGGATGCATTTTTTATGACAAATAATATAATGACAGTAATTGAGTTGTCATTTGAGTGCCAAAACCTAGGCTAAGGGCTCTAAAAGCATTTTCTCATTTAATCTTTAAAACAATCCTGAGAGGTATACACTACTATTTTTATTCCCATTTACATATTTTTTGGTAATACTTTAAAAATTACTGAGTATCCAGGGACAGAACTCAGAAACATCCAAATCTGTCAGTCATTATTAATTAATCTCACAAATATTTATTGAGAGCCAATTGTATGCAAAACACTGTGCTAGATAATGGGTGACAAACAAGGCAGACATGGTCCTTGCCTACCAGCCATGAATATAACACCTGAATTCTACCTTTGAATTCAAGAGAGGACCTACATGGTAAAGTGAACTCCATTGTAGTAAGGGAGAGGTATGTGGTGTCTCTTGGACACTGAGGGATGTCTAAAACTCATCCGTGATTTGTTCTTTAAGCCAGTGATTCTCAGGAAGATGGAAGAAGACACACTTGTTAGGGACAGTATCAGAAAGAGCATATGTAGCTTTTAAAAATATACTCGATCAATATATTGTCTTCATAGTACAAAATGCTGAAAATAGAGAAGGAAAGCATGGGTGAGAGGGACGGGACATGCGTACAAAGCTTGAAAACTACAAGTTTAAACTGCTGTACTGGTCTCTGTGGGTCCAGCTCCCCTCAGGAGCAGAGAATAAGTTGTACACATAAGAAATCAGACCATCAGCAGGGTGCCCATCGGGGGGAGAGCCTCTCTGCAAAGAAGGAACAGGCAAGTTAGTCCATCTTCCCTAAGGAACTGGCCATTCTCGTCTCCACAGGACAAAGACTCATGACTTCCAAAGTACCATGGAGCCATATCTTTAATCATTTTTTTAAAGATGAGATGTTGACCTTTTCCCAAAGTTTAAGTACCCTAAAGTCTAAAATATGTCACTCGCTAAGGGGCACCTGGGTGGCTCAGTTGTTAAGCGTCTGCCTTCGGCTCAGGTCATGATCCCAGGGTCTGGGGATCGAGCCCCGCATCGGGCTCCCTGCTCCGTGGGAAGCCTGCTTCTCTCTTTCCCACTCCCCCAATTGTGTTCCCTCTCTCTCTGTCAAATAAATAAATAAAATCTTTAAATACTTAAATAAATAAAATATGTCACTCGCTAAAACAGGGTGCTCTGGACTCATTCAGGAGTTAGAATGAACTAAAATTGGAAGTTGTACTTTAAATATCTCAATTTATGGAGATTACTTTCAGATTTCAAAATACATAGGCCATAGAACTGAAATAGTTTGTCCCAAGTCTATTGTGATTCCACAGAATTTCTTACGGAACCAAACTGGAAGTCAGGAAGTCTTTTCTTTCCATCATAAATTTAAGAGAGAGAGTCATATTGCATTTTTAAAGGAAAAGAAAAATAATAATGGGTGAGTTATATTAAAAATATGACAGGGCGCCTGGGTGGCTCAGTCAGTTAAGCATCTGCCTTCAGATGTCAGAGGTCATGATCCCAAGGTCCTGGGATCAAGCCTGGCATCAGGCTCCCTGCTCAGCAGGAAGTCTGCTTCTCCCTCTCCCACTCCCCCTGCTTTTGCTCTTTCTCTCTCTCTGTCAAATAAATAAATAAAATCTTTAAAAAAATATGACATAATTATTATATTATTAAATGTTTACCAGTAACCAAAATTATGTCACACTGAGTAGAAAAATAGTTGAGATGATAGAATTGAAGGATTAAGTATATAATCATAGTGAAGCATATACAAGATGATCTTTAAAAATTCTAGTCCATTTTGGATCGATGGCATCCTAGATTGCTTTCGGTAGTTTGAAAATTAATTATCATCTATTCAGTGGAGATATTAATGAAATCAATGATAGAATTACCAAAGAAGGTATGAATTTGCATTAATAAATTGCTTTTATTAGCTTTTACATCTTTAATTAAAGCATATTTTAAATATTGACAATATGTTCATGGATCATGGCCTTATTTTCTCTTAGGAGTGATTTCACTAGTAATTTCAAAGAATCTAGTTAATTTTGGCTTCTTAGTGTGGCTGGGTAGAAAGGCTGAAGGATGAAAGAAAGCAGGAAAGTTTTTTAGAATGAATGTTTCACCTTCAAATAAGGGGCTTAGAAACAGAGAAAGTATGGGACATGGTTCAGACACTGAAGAGTCAAGAAGGCAGACAAAACATCCATCCACTGACACAAAAAGTGACAAAGAAGGGTTTTGTACTGAATGGGCATAATCTTTTATTAACTACAAATTAGCTAATATTGATTGTGCCCTCACTATGTGAAAGACAGAATGCTAGGTGGTAGAAAAGACGCAAAGATAAAAACTGTCTGGACTTCAGTAGTCTAGAGTCTGTTTGGCAGGAAAAAGTGACCTACAGAGAAGGCAAGACTCTAAGGCCTGATTTGACAGGTATCGTATGGTACTTGCTCAACCAGTCAATACTGCCCTTCCCTCCCTGTCTCCCGCTCTCCTCTCTGCAGCATGAATTTACCTCTGGTCCAAGTGCATTATAACAAAAGGATATCCACACTATTTTATCAGCACTCACTTTTCTGTATTTTGTCAGTCATGCTCATTCGTACTCCAATGAACATTATTTTTAAGTGAAAATTTCCTTGACGCAGCTAACTTTTAAAGTCATAATTTTCACTTTTTCACTGTTGCTGGAAATGAAAGCATTTGAACCACTGCAGAACATAGCCTCTGTGCCACTATGAGGGTGTGACAGCAGTGATGCGTGTGTGCGTGCACATGCCAGGAGGGTGGCGTGAAGGTAAATACAGGGATTGCAGATTGAAATTGTTTTGCATAGTAGCATTGGTACGTTCAGCCAGGTAAGTTATTTGGATGTTCCTCAATGTTTAAAGAAATTCTTACACTAGTAACTGACTCACCTGGATGATCCCTCCACTGGATAAAAATTTTAAAAAATAAAACAAAAACATAAAGTACTCCACTATGATTTTACTCCAGTTTACCTTAGGAAGCAGTAAGGTTTGCCCTCTTTGAGACAGTCATTGACCTACATCTTGTATTCCGTGTAACTCAAATGTGTTCCAGACCAGAAGTTCAATAAGGACTTGTGAGTGGAGAGTGAGAAGAAGACATTTTTATGATTGGCCAGGACTCTGACCCTGACTCCTGATTATTTGACAGTAAAATTATCTCAGTGTTGAATTTGGTGTCATGACAGAGAGGTGTCAGTTTTGATCCTCCATAGCAGGAATCTCCAATCAGTCAATTATTTCAGTCAAGAACTGAAATACTCTAAATAAAAACAAATTAATGACTTCTAGACAAAACCACCAAGACTTAGTAAAAAAAAAACATGGCATTTTATTGCTTGGTAAAATCTTGCTTTGTGATCTCTGAACATCCTGACACCATATATCACTTTTCTCTCTCTTCTTTCTCTTTTTAGGGCATTTATTTGCATGAGCACATCTAGGCGATTTCACACACACACACACACACACACACACACACACGCGCCTCAGGAAGTCATCACTTCAAGGAACTCCTCCATAAAAAATTGAGGATTCCTGATTTACAGGATGCTGATGTAAAAGTCACAAGGTAGCATCTGGTTGTTGATAACTTAGGGTGGAGGTGGGAGTACAGCACACTTAATGATGTCTAGACTTTGTTTTATGTTGTAGATTTTTTGTGACATAGTTAGCTTTTTGCAGACAACTCAATCACTGACTCAGCATTCAGTGTGGTTCTGTTTATCATGATCCATCATCTCTAATCTGGTTTTGAATAGCAGGATGTTGTGGGTCCAGATTGAAGTGTGACCTCTGAATGTTTTCTACTCATGCTTGATTACTATATCCTAGAGGTCTAGACAGTGTTATTGGTTTCTCACCAACATAAACATCTGGCAGAAAGAAAAAAAAAACTAAACTAGATGAGTAAGAACATTCCTAATCTACCTTACAATATGCTATATTTAAAATAAAACTTTTTAAAATGAAGCCCATCTCAGGTTGAGAAGGATGTCATCAAACATATTGTTTTTCAACTCTGATAAGACAGTCTTCGGACTATAATTTTTCACTGATGAAAACAAGTTTGAACATGTAATTTCAGACTGCAGTAGAAACATCTTTCCTTTGTGCTATTACAAGAAGCTAGAATTTCATTTAGTGAATTCCAACCAAATAAAATTAACACATGCATGTTGACTCATGTGTAGCTCATGGGTGGACAGATGAGATGACAAACCAGTGGGGACGGGAAAAGAGATGACAGGACCAAACCCACAGCAAGTGGGGATGGGTAGACTATCAGGTCTTCTCAAGTTTTATTTTACATGGGTTGAATATCATA
This sequence comes from Neomonachus schauinslandi, assembly GCF_002201575.2. Classification (NCBI taxonomy): domain Eukaryota; kingdom Metazoa; phylum Chordata; class Mammalia; order Carnivora; family Phocidae; genus Neomonachus; species Neomonachus schauinslandi. Next base: position 25,243,268 of record NC_058404.1, read on the forward strand.
TTCTAAGAGTTATTAATTGTATTGAAACTATGCAGAGGGCTTTAAAAAAAAGATTTATTTATTTTAGAGAGAGAGAGAGTGCAGGGGGAGGGGCAGAGGAAGATGGAGAGAGAATCTCAAGCAGATTCCCCACTGAGCACGGACCCCCACATGGGGCTGGATCTCATGACCCATGAGATCACTACCTGGGCCAAAACCAGCCGACTGAGCCACCCAGGCACCCCTGCAGCGGGCTTTTTTAAGAGCCAGAATCCACCAGAATAAAGTACTTTGCCACTGAGTCCCGGGGGGAAACTGGGCCCATCCTTTATGCTGAGGCCTCAGACCACATCCAACTTAACACCAACAAAACATGCCCGCAGCGAGGAGCACCAGGTTGGGGAATGTAGAAGGATGACCAGACAGCCCAAAGTGTCTGCCTTACTCTTGTCTTTTGTATGCAGGTGGAACATACAGCAGTCCTGTGAGAGTAACACTGGAAATTTTATACTTAGGATATTATAAATTTGTGAGATGTACATTCGGTAACCAATTCTAATCCATATGCAACAGTTTGTGCATAAATTTAGCCTCTTCATTTCTGTTTTTTTGTTTTTGTTTTTGTTTTTGGTAGGGTATAAAGGGAAGATAGAGAAATGTTTTTCTTTAGTCCTTCAGTGCTTTTGTACATTGATGACTTAGAACCCAAGACTGTGTTTCCAGCCAAACCTCTTTGGCACAGCATAATCATTGCACAACTGAAGATAAACATAGAGGGTAAACTTCAGAAAAATTATTTCAAAATGGTGCCTGAAAATCTATTGTAAATGCCCTTTGCACCATTTAAGACAATAACAACAGTCCATGACTGGTCCCTCTGCTCATACCCCAAGGATTAGCCAGCACATCAGAGCCAAATGTAAGAGTCTGGGAAAGGGGGAAACAAACATTTAATTTGAAAAAAATGAAAGGAAAAAAGAAAGTATAGTCTGGGAAGGGCATTACCAGGGAGGTGAGGGCAAACCGCCGCCTGCTTATACTGCCCTCTTGGAGACGAGGACAATTGAATCCAAGCCACACACCCACTTTCTCAGCCACCGCCACACACATTCCAAGCTCCCATTCTTGTGAGGCCAGTTCACAGAAAATGTTTGTATTTCTGTGACCCTGAGCATGACTCCCAGTTTGCTGTTTAAAGTTTCCCTGAGTGAACCTTCGTGGCCTTGCATGATTAATCCCTACCACCAACCCACACATACCCCCAACTCTCAAACTTCTTTGTGATTATCTACTCTTTTTCTTTACTCATTTTGTACTTAAGTGAGATACTGAGTTTAATAAGCTTACAATGAGTAATTTGTCCTTGTGTGTACATGCTTTCTTTTCCTTGTTCCAGATTTTTCTCCGTATTCTGACTTAAAATATCTGAACTGATTAATAAAAGACCATTACTTGAGCTATCCACTCATCTCTACATAAAAGTGCATGTTTTCAAATCACAATAACTTATATAATGTCTCTGTTTTTATACGGAGTCTAGGAAAATGATGTTTGACAACTTTTATTAGGAAAGCAAGAAGCTGACCCCAAGACTTTGTGCCAGTTGAGTTCTAAGGGTCAAAAGCCAAGTGCTTTTAATAACTTTTGAAGAGTAGGTAATCCTTGCTCACTTTGAAGACTGAAGCATGTACTAATTGCTTTTGTAAAATAAAGGTGATGTTGCTATAGCTAATGGTCCATGTGGTCATACCCTGGGAAATTTGATCCAAGTATCTTGGGTGGCTTAAGTTGCTGTTTTCATAACATACTCATTGTTTTTTGATTCAATACAGTTTGGGAGCATCTGAAATTGGTGGTTTGCTTACCAAAAATCTTTTCTCTAAAACTATCTTTAGATACCTTATCAATTAACTAATAGCAGTATTACCTTTATTAAATATTTTAGAAATCTAAGAAACCCATTTAAGTAATAAAACATTAAAATCACTGTTTAAGGTTTAAAATGTAAAATTACTGTGTGCGCCTCCTGGATCATATTTTCCTCCTCCCTCCTCCCAACTCCCGCTGGAATTCTCCGATCTTGAGCTTGGTGTTGAATCATTCTTATACTGGTTTTATATTCTTACTACATACTTAAATAACCTAAGACAATAATAATTACTGTTTTTCACATTTCAGGTTTGAAGTGATACCATACTGCAGATATCCTTCGGCAATTCATTTTGCTCAGAATTATATTTTTGAGATTTGTTCATGTTGAAGCATAAAGATCATTTATTCTTACTGCTGTTATGTAACTATGCCATAATTTACTTAATCATTCTACTGTTGAGAGGTATCTAGGTTGTTTCCAATTATGTGCTATTACAATTACCTGCTATTAGTAGTACCTCCATGGATTTATGTGTAGAAGTTTCTCTATGGAAGAGTGTTCATCGAAGGAGAAAACTTCATAATCTAAGATACGCACATCTTAAAATGGCAAAATTGTTCAACATGTATTACACACCCACCAATGATATATAATACCCAATATAGCAGAGAAGTTTTCGAATGTTATAAAAATCATAGAATATTTACTTTGAAAAACATGGAAATATAAATGGTATACGTAGGATAGTAAGTCAGTTTTATATATATGTGTGTGTAGATACATATATATGTGCATATATACATATATATTTGCATACATATATAAATGTATATGTTTATATCATATATATAACTATCATGGAAAGTTTTTAAATTTTAATAGAATTAAGCAAAGACTAGATGAGTAAATTTGGAATGAAGATTGTAAATAATAATGTTTCATTTTAGTGTGGTTTTTTAATATAGGTCAAGCTAAAATGTAATTAAGTATCTGTTTAAAGGTGATAATAAAGAAGATATGGGGGATGCGTGGGTGGTTCAGTTGGTTGGGCGTCTGCCTTTGGCTCGGGTCATGGTCCCAGGGGCCTGGAACCGAGTCCTGTGTCGGGTTCCTGGCTTGGCGGGGAGCCTGCTTCTCCCTTTGCCTGCCGCTCCCCCTGCTTGTGCTCTCTTTCTCTCTCTCTCTCTCTCTCTGACAAATAAATAAATAAAATCTTTAAATAAAAATAAAGAAGATATGGTATATATGTATACAATGGATATTATTCAGCCATAAAAATGAATGAAATCTTGCCATTTACAACAACATGGATGGAGCTAGTGAGTATAATGCTAAGTGAAATAAGTCAGTCAGAGAGAAAAGACAAATACGGTATGATTTCACTCATCAGTGGAATTTAAGAAACAAACAAGCAAAGGGGGGGGAAAAAAAGAGACACACACAAACCAAGAAACAGACTCTTAACTATAGAGAAGCTATAGAGAAACATGGTTACCAGAGGGGAGGTAAGGTGGGGGGATGGGTGAAATAGGTGGTAGGGATTAAAGAGTGCACTTGTCATGATGAACACTGGGTGTCCTATGGAACTGTTGAATCACTAAACTACACCTGAAACTAATATAACATTGTATGTTAACTACATAAACTGGAATTAAAAATTTTTTTAAAGGTGATAATAAACATTAAGTTCATTTGTGCCATTCTGAGCCTGTATTTGGGTACAAATGCAGCTGAGGTAGGTGATGAGAATAGAGAATAAAAGGAAAGTCTAAGAATGAGAGGAAGTGAAAATAATGTGGTTCACAGAGAACATCGTCCCAATAACTTATATTAAGAAATGCTTACAAGAATACCTAACAGAATACCTCCCTCCACCATCCCGGATACAAATCTCTTGGAGGCTTCGTGAAGACCAAGGGTTCCCTGGAACCAAGTATGAAAACCTGACAGAGGGGACCAACTATTGAAAAGCAACCCTGTCCTCAAACAGTAGATAATTATCTTTAAGTGGAGGAAGCATTAATTTGCAAAAATAAGCATAGAATTTTTTAAATTTTACCCTATCAGAGGAGTAAATAGTAATAATTTATTTTTCTAAATGTCTTTTGTAAGGAAAGCATCATGTTTTAACATGATGTGCATGGTAAAAACCTGTGTCTCTACCTTAACATTTAACCAGAGAGATACTTCACCCGTGATGGTTCTTCAGTTTTGAAGTTTAAGCTACTGAACATGGACATGGAGAATTCTGCACTGGTATTCATCCATCCACCTAGCAGTCTTTCCTCTCATCACATGGATAAATTGGGAGCAACACACTAGATTGTGTTGGGAAGATATCAGATATCTTTAAAATGGGGATACAATCAGCCCCTCCTAGTTGCCTGGCCGTATTGCCTTAAATAATCTCTTTTCATTTTATTAAGGTGACCACAAGTCATCTCTTTACAATGTAAGGTCCAAAAGGAGATAAGTCATACTTTGTAGAACATGTGTTGGTTTTCTTCATCATCACATGATTATCCCTTTTCCTCCTAATTTTAATGCCTTTTATCATTTCTTATGGAATATATTCCCCTCAAGTAATTCTTTGAAGTCTTTTCTTCAAAATATAAACGACTTTCTCTTCTTTATAGTCTCCTGATTTCAGTTTGAACTGCTCTCTAATGACCATGATTTCTATACCTCATTTACTTATTCTGTCACAATCACCGTCAGCATTATTATTATTTTTAGCACACATGACATGATTGACATTTAGAATGTACACTCTCTCCCATAGCAGTAGCACCCATATCCCAAAAGAGGGGATGGGGAAGAAATTGTAGGAAGGGTTTTTAAGACCCCCTTTTTTTTAAGATTCAGAAACAATATGAGATTGAAGGGTTTTTTAAGTTAATTAATTCCAGTATAATTAACATACAGTGTTATATTAGTCTCAGGTTTACAATATAGTGACTCAGCAATTCTATACATTACTCGGTGCTCATCATGATAAGTATACTCTTTTTTTTAAAATAAAGATTTTATTTATTTAGCTGAGAGAGGGCGTGACCGTGGGGGGCGGAGAGAGAGAGAGAGAGAGCACAAGCTGGGGGAGAGACAGAAGGAGAGAGAGAAGTGGGCTCCCTGCTCAGCCCCAGTGTGGGGCTCAATCCCAGGACACTGAGCTCATGACCTGAGCCAAAGGCAGAAGCTTAACCGACTGAGCCACCCGGATGCCCCATGATAAATGTACTCTTAATCCCCTTCACCTATTTCACCCATCCTCCCACCTGCTTCCTTCTGGTAACCACCAGTTTGTTCTCTATAGTTAAGAGTCTGTTTTTTGGTTTGTCCCTTTTTTCTTTGTTCATTTGTTTTGTTAATTCCACATATGAGTGAAATCATATGATATTTGCCTTATTTGACTTATTTTATTTAGCATTATACCTTCTAGATCCATCCATGTTGTTGCAAATAGCAAGATTTCATTTTTTATGGCTGAATAATATTCCATGGTGTGTGTGTGTGTGTGTGTCCCACTTCTTTATCCATGCATCTATGGATAGATATTTAGGTTGCTTCCATATTTTGGCTATTGTAAATAATGCTGCAGTAAACATAGGAGTGTATATGTCTTTTCAAATTAGTGTTTTCATATTCTTTGTGTGGAATTTCCGGATCATATGATAATTCTATTTTTATCTTTTTGAGGAAACTTCATACCATTTTCCACAGTGGCTGCATCAGTTTGTATTCTCAGGAACAGTGCATGAGGGTTCCTTTTTCTCCACATCTTCCCCACCACTTGTTATTTCTTGTGTTTTTTACGTCAGCTATTCTGACAAGTGTGGGATGGTATCTCCTTGTGGTTTTAATTTGCATTTTCCTGATGATGAGTGATGTTGAGCATCTTTTCATGTATCTGTTGGCCATCTGCATGGCTTCTTTGGAGAAATGTCTGTTTATATCTTCTGCCTGTTTTATTTATTTATTTATTTTATTTATGCATGAGAGAGAGAGAGAGGCAGAGGGAGAAGCAGGCTCCCAAGGAGCAGGGAGCCCGATGCGGCACTCGATCCCAGGACCCTGGGATCACGACCTGAGCCAAAGGCAGACGCTTAACCATCTGAGCCACCCAGGCGCCCATCTTCTGCCTGTTTTTTAATTGGATTTTTTTTGGTGTTGGGTTGTACATATATTTTATATATTTTGGATTAACCCCTTATCAAATACATCATTTGCAAATATCCTTTCCCATTCAGTAGGTTGTCTTGTCTTTTTGTTTTGTGGATTATTTTCTTTGCTGTGCAGAAGATTTTTATTTTGATAAAGTCCCAATAGTTTATCTTTGCTTTTATTTTCCTTGCTTCAGGAGACGTATCTAAAAAAATGTTGCTATAGCCAATGTCAGAGAAATTACTGTGTGTTCTCTCTTCTAGGATTTTTATGGTCTCAGGTCTCACATTTAGGTCTTTAATCCATTTTGAGTTTATTTTTGTGTATGGTATAAGAAAGTGGTCCAGTTTCCTTCTTTTGCATGTAGCTGTCCCATTTTCCCAGCACAAGTTGTTGAAGAGACTGTGTTTTTCCCATGGGATAGTCTTGCCTCTTTTGTCATAGATTAAAAGATTGAAGTTTTTCTTCAACTTCTTGACATCTAATTTTAGCTGGACACCTAACATGCAGTGCTAGCCTCTGGTCAGTTTTCCTTGCATTGTTATTTAATGCTTGTGTAACCCTATGAAGTAGATTCTGTTATGAACCTTGTTTTACAAATGAGGAAACATGTCCAGGGATGTTATTGCCAGAAATCACTTGATATGTCCAAAATTGAGCTTCTTCACTTTCCTGTAAAACTCGTCTTTTTCACCTCCATTCATGGCAGGACTCCTCTCTTCTTTCATACCGTACATTCCTTCCATCAGCCAATCACATCAGCTCTACCTGCAAAATGCGTGGAGAATCTAACCACTTGTTACCACCCTCACTGCTACCACCCGAGGCCAAGCCACCCATCCCCTCGAACCTGTATCCTTAACTGCCTCTTAACTGCCTCCCTACTTTCACCCTTGCCCCCTCCTATAATTTATTTCAAATGTGGCAACCAGAGTGACATTTTTAGACATAAATCATGTCCTGTCACTCCTCACCTGAAAACCCTCCAATATCTGTCCCTCACATTTAGAATAAAATCCCTTCTGTGGTCAAGAAGTCCTTACCTGATCCGGGCCTGCCTACCTCTCCTACTTTGCCTTCTTTCCCCGGCTTACTCCATTCTACGTACTTTGGCCTCTTTGCTGTTCCTTGGTAATTGCTGTTCCCTCATCCTGAAACACCCTTTCCTCAGATAGTCACAAGGCTTTCTCCCTCACTCCATGCAAGTCTTCATAAAATGTTTCCTCTACTGAAAGGCCCTTCTGGGTCCCTCTAATAAAATGACATTCCCCTATCAACCAATTGTAATGCATTTATCCCAGCATGTTGTATATGCTTGCTTATGGTCTGTTTCTCTGTCTAGAATCTAAGCTTCTCTTTGAGGCCAGGAACTCAGTATTGTACACCTGGGTATTCCTAGTGCTTCAAACAGTGCCTGACACACAAACATTTGTAGAATGATTTAATCCATAGACGATTGTATAAACCCAAATGAACACACACATACTGCCAATGCAGAAATGCGTAAGTGAATATTATATATTAAAAGACACAAGTGCATTTTGTGTAGGACCACATAGAAGGAAAAATAGATATCAGGGAGTAGATGCAACATGTGTACCTCACATTGTTTCTAAATCAATCAAAACACTCAGAAGCTGTTCAAGTCAGCAACCCCTCCCTTGTAATCACATATATTGCTTTTTCATAAATTATTTCCAGATCGTATTCTTGTTTCAATGTTGATCACTCCTAAAGTTCAAATAATATGAGAGTTACACTTGTATTCATCTATTATCAGTCTCCTTTCTCTCTCTCTCTCTCTCATCTCTCTCTCTCTCTCTGTCCCCCTGCCTACCTATCCATCTGTCTCTCTCAATCTGACCTATCCATACCTTTACACTCCGACCCCTTATCTTTAACTATCTACTGGACATGACCAGTAAATGTTGGAGGTCTTGCAACATCAGATTCAAACCAGTTCCAAGGTTAACCTCATTCTCTGTTGCTCAGAGTCTGTTCCTCTTCTACGGGCTGCCTTACTTCACTTTCATCCCTTACATTAAGTCAGTCACCAGATCCCATCCCTTCTACGTTCTGTGTCCCTCTGTATCTGCCCCTTCCTTTCTCATCCCATATGTACCGCCATGGCACCAACCGCCTTTAACCCCACCTACACAGAGTCAACGTCTTCCAAGCTTCTGCCTGTGACTCCAGCATCATGTAGGCCACCTCCATCTTCATCCTGTCACTGTTTTTGCTCAAAAACCTTCAATGGCATGCAATTCCAGGCACATAAAACCAAAACACCTCTACCTGCTGGTGACGATGCTCTGTTATCTGGCTGTGCTTTCTTACATCGTACTTGTCGCCTTACAGTTCCACCAAAGCACTGTGTTCCTTTCTCTATCATTTGCTCCTGTTCGCCAACAAATGTAGCAGGATCCCCTTAACCCAAATCTGCACTTCTCAATTCTCTTGTCTTTATAATGTTTACAACAATGTCAGCCTTTACTGATGTCCTTTTCATCTGAAATCTTGTAGCGCTTACCGATTTTTAAAAGGTTCGTAATTAATTTTATGCTTCTTTTTATTTATTTCATCTTGTTGCTATATCATGTGTTAGTCCTCTCCACCCAACTAGATAGGAATCTACTTGAACAGAAAAAAAACATCTCATGTACTTTATATAGTGCTGGAATGCACCCGCATAGCATACCAGTCCTTTTTTTTCAGGCAGCATACACACACACACCAGTTCAAGTAAGTCAACACTCTCATTGCTTACTCAGAGAAAACAAGTTTACATGCCATTTCAAGTAGGACAGGTGGGAAAGAAACGAGGACAATGTGATGGTTTGGAGAAGTTATGAGATTTAAGACTGAAGTATCTATATAATAATCATAGTAATAATAATAGCAACAACAACAACAAAGCACTGATTCCCCACACCCCATAGTCAGAGGCAGATTTATAATGAAGCTGATGTAATGTCAGGATCCCTCACTTGCCCACTTCCCTATAAGGTCCTAAGGGAACCCTAGCACTGTGTTCACATGTTTTTGTAAAACTTATAAAAGTAAGATATTCTAAGTGCACTCAATTCAGGTCATCATGGATTGTCGGTAGGCATTCGGCATTCATAATTTCTCGTGTTGGATGGTACTGAGGTGGCCAAGGCCTTTTGTATCCATAATTTTTGATGCCAAGCACCACTGGAGTGACTGAACGAGTGTTTTTTAATTATGATTTTTATGCTTTTTATTGTCTCATTATTTCCTTAGTCACAAAATGAAATTGGGTGTTCTAAGGCTAGCTCTAGACTGTTTCCTGCCCATATGAGAAATGACAGAACCCTGGACAAACAGGAAATTAAGTGTCAGAAGAGATAGAAATGAATTTTCATTGAGGACCTACTATATTCCAACAGTGTACATAAGTCATTGATCTCTTTGAGTGCTGTAATAACTATTTAAGGCAGGTAATCATTTTCTCCATTGACAAGTGAGAAAACCCAAGCTGAAAATGTTAAGTAACTTATTGCAAGTCACATAACTAGAAAGAGTTTGAATTTGGAGGTGAGTTCAATTCTCCTGAATCCAAAGCCCATGATGTTCCTAAACATTACAGGACTGAAGCAAAAATCAGGAAGTAGATGTTACAAATAAATTGCGGCATATACGGATAACCATTTTAAGAAACTAACAAAAATTTAAATACCCTCCTATCTACATATTTTTCCATAGTATATTTATGTAAACAAAATGTAAAAATGTTATTTCTTTTCTGTACTACTCTCTATTCTCTTGACCTATTACTTCGAGAGATTCAGAGTAAAGTTGCAGTTTCCTTTGTGAAGTCAAGAATTTATAATTTGTCAGTCCCTAAAGAAAAATGTGAAGGAGGGGGAGTCGAAAGATCTGAAGAGTTTGGAGTGTGACGCCTGGGCTATTTATCTTCAGGTGCTGGAATGTTGTGTTTCTGTCACCCTTGCTCTTGTGATTTGCTGCGTGATTCCATTTGAGATAGTAGCCACTCGAAAGCAGTATGAGTGAATTTGAACTTGTTGTGTTTAAGTAATTACTTAATTTTGGCTTCTTGCCATTTAACAGCCTTGGAGAAATCTGTAGTTATTATGTACATATATTTTATTTCAAGGTGACTTTTGATTATTTCCCTCTTGTGTTTTCTTAGATACTTTTGTAGCTAGAAAACAGCTTTGTCATTGCTTTAGTAAAATGCATACAAGCTTGCTACTCTGTTAACACACAGAGAGAGAGAGAGAGCGAGATTGCTATTAAATTCCCATGCATTCAAGCAAGAACAGCTGGTTAGGATTAGGAGAACATTCTACCTTCAGCATACAGCTTTCCCACAGCTTCTTTCCTCTTTTTATTTTATTTTTTTTCTGGCGCTGACATAAACAAAGTTGGCGTCATATCCTGTCTTCAGTTAACATTTTTGATACAATAAAGTTATTTCTCTAAATTATTTTCAATGCGGAGTACAGCAAACATTTCATTATTCAGGAATCTGCTTTTTAACCAGAGCAAGCGTTCACAGGATGACTAAAACATATAAAGTAAATTATATCACACAAGATCATTGCTAGCAATAGCTTTAATTGCTATTCACTTGCTCAATAGGCATGTTAGACTTTTTACCTTTTTTTTTTTTTTTAAGGTAAGCATATGTGGTCCTGGGAACTGCCTGACAAGATTAGATAGATTTGAAGTCCCTAGGTGGCACAGTTGTTTAAGTGTCCAACTCTTGATTTCAGCTCAGGTCATGATTTCAGAGTCCTGAGATGGAGCCCTGCATTGGGCTACCCACTCAGCGGGGTGTCTGCTTGAGATTCCCTCCTTCTGCCCCTCCCCCCACTCACCTGCTCTCTAGCTCTCTCTCAAATAAATAGATAAATATTTTTTTTAAAAAGATTAGATAGAGAATTCTCGTGAGAGAACTTGGTTTTGTGACACAAGCGACCACCATGGGCAAGTTTTAGGACATCCAGGTTGCAGTGCTATAGAAGTTTAGGGTGGAACTTGGTCCCTGATCATATCTTCCAATACAAACAGGACAGCACACAGACCCCAAATTAAATAGAGGGTCCGAGACTGCAAAATGTGTTTAAAGAATATCCCTCATTCTGGGCGCCTGGGTGGCTCAGTTGGTTAAGCGACTGCCTTCGGCTCAGGTCGTGATCCTAGAGTCCCGGGATCGAGTCCCACATCGGGCTCCCTGCTCAGCGGGGGGTCTGCTTCTCCCTCTGACCCTCTTCCCTCTTGTGCTCTCTGTCTCTCATTCTCTCTCTCAAATAAATAAATAAAATCTTAAAAAAAAAAAAGAATATCCCTCATTCTATAGCCTAATCAGTATGTTACTGGTAGACATTATTTACTCCAGATCACCTATAGCCATCTCCAGAGAGCCTGCCATTGTCTCTAGACTAGTTAAACTATTTTAGAAATCTGTGACAATTCAAGTCATTGTTATTGCAATAATGTGGGCTAAGGAAGACCTTGTTTGAATTCTTAGGAATTTTGAAAGTCTAAATTACATAGTAATAAATACATATAATCACTTAATAAACCTCCTTTAAAACTTTTTTTTTTTTTTCATCCATTCAACCAGGAGTCATGAGTCAGGAGTTTTGATTTGTATTCCCCACTCCGGAACTAAACCAGTTCTGTGAGACGAGCAAGTCAAACCTTATGTAATCCTCATGTTCTCCATCAGGAGAGACGGGGGTATCCATATTTGCTATATGCCTACATATTTGTTCATTGCCGTGCTGCATTGGAGTGAAAAGTATAAGACGCGGGCTCTACTCTCAAGACAGGTACATTAACCATTAAACATCACAAAGGGCAGTATTCCTTCATTTAACACATATAAATTGAGTACTTCCTATAGGTTAGGCACCCTGCCACATGCCCCAAAGATGGCTCTGGACACCATTAATGTCCCCCAGTGCTGTGGGCATTACAAGGAAGCTGTCCCTGGAGTTGTCTGGAAAGTGATCGTGACAGAGGTGGTGATGGGACTAGATTAATAAATTCAGGCAAATGAGGCAAAGTGCAAGGAGATAAATAACTAATAATGTCATTTATTAAACTTTTATATAGCAGATACTGCTGTAGGCTTTGCACACATTTATAACTGACTCTTGCAAAAATACAGTGAGGTGGATATAACTTTCCCCATTTTATAGTGGATGAAATTTACTTGGCAATATTTTAAACTTACCCCAGCAGGCTGTAGCTCTTCCAAGATCATACAGTAAGTGAGAGAGTCAGGATTTGAATCCAGGGTCTGTGCCCCTAATCAGCACTATTCTGCCTTCTAAGTATTTGTTAAACAAACTCCAGATACTTTGTTAATGCAAAGTGATTTTTAGTCATGTCACAACCCCAGCATATGAAATCACAAAAAAGGAATATCTTTTATTTTCAGAACTTCCATCTATGAGTAACTCAGAAATCTGTATCCCTTTTCCTTACTCCTAGAGATCCTTTTTTTTTTCTTTCTTTAACTGTAGTTTGGTCTTTCTCCAGTCAGCAGTTTTACCAATGATATCTGGTAATAGAGGGTGTGGTGAGGTTAACAGACCACTAATGAAAATTTTATGCCATTTTATTTTAATCATCATCCTAAACATGAGCACATGTAGCATAGCCTCATTAGCTATTCGACGTGAAAACTGGACCAGCCATCATTTACACATGCATTCAATATAATGACTAAAGGTGAACAAAAATTTAAGATATGGTTTATCTGCATCCGAATGTCTTCTCTTGTTCTTCAACTGCCTAGAAAATGTGGAGGCATATACATAAAACATAGAAATCAGGATGCTTATCCCAGCAGGCTACAACTAACTGCCCTTGAATGGGTAAGAAGAGCATGCTGACTTATGTCCACATGTCTATTAAGGCTCAGTCTCATTTTTAAATTCCCAATTTCCCTTCTGGCTGTTTTTTCTAGGTGTTTTTATTTTCCTTTACCTTTTTTTTTTTTTTTTTTTTTGTGGGGAAGGGGAGTTGGGAGGTAGGGGAGAGTGGGAATTCCAAGTAAGAGACCACAACACAAGGAAATGAATACACCTAGAAAGCTGGTGTACTTGTGTAATCCCAAACCTGGTCTCCTAAATATTTGGTAGACTACTTATATCCCTAACCTGTTATGTTTTCAAGGATTTTTGCAAAAAGGATTTTGCAAATTAAAGGGAAGACCGCATTCACCCAAACTTTAGATGGTTACTATAGTTAACATCTGGGCTGTGTCCTGACGTCAGCGCTGCAGTGATGAAGTCCAGATGTTATAACTTAGCAATGTTTTTGTTACTTCTAAGCATTTGCTGCCTTTGTTGGTTTTGTTTTGTTTTGTTTTTTCAGACTCTAACTTCTTAATACATGAAGGTATTAGAGAAGGAGGGGAGATGAAATTAGCATATGGCGTGGACCCAGAGTAGCTGAATGCCTCCCCTTTTGAAGCACACTCTCAGGCCATCACAGAACATGCAGCCTGTGGGAAGGCAGGCTCCAGGGCCTGCTGAGATAAGGATATTCCCATTCCGTTGCTATTTTCAGTTAAAACAGTCTATGTGATTGACTAATAAGTCTACTCATGTTTAATACCCGATAGGAAGGAAACAGGAAAAGGAATTAAATCAATAATAAATATTCCAAAATGTTTACGGTTGTTGACTTTTAATCTGATTTTAATTTTATATATCCACATACATATATATCTCTACATATATAAGCACCACACACACACACACACACACACACTGTATTTATTGTTCTAGAAGAGGGGAACCAGCACTCACAACAGCAACCACATTACAGCAGAGCCATTTACAATGAGCAGCCAAGGACAGGTTGAAAAAGGCACTGTTACTCCCTAACATCCATGTGAAGAAGTTAAGAAAACCTCCCAAAACAATTTCTTCCCTCAAAACCCATTTTAGTTCTATATCCATTAATTTATCTAAAATATTCACGTGGCTAATCATATTTTTAACTGATTTCACTTCTTATGCTAATGAATTCCATATGCATTCCAAACATTTTATTACTTGGTGTTAATAACTCAGCTTTGGTTTAACCTGAAACTATTCTTACAACTTGCTAGGAGTTACCCCAAGTTCTGTTCTATTATTGCAAGTTTTGGGGAACAGATCATATGATAGCTTCCCATTTTTCTCAGTCCTTTAGATGATTTTGTGTGAACATTTTATAGCTTCGTTATATTGTTCTTGAAGATGTACAGTGTGGTCTAACAGTGAACGAACATATTAGTCTATACATGAATGAGATTACCTTTCTGGTTTCAGTTCTTGAACGGACTTCCATTTTCTGTAAATAAATCCTGAGCCTCAACAGTGGGCCAGGACCGTCTCCCTACTCCCTCTCTTGAGCCATTTCTGTTTGGTCAGGGTCCTTAACAGGACAATTATAATGGGACCTTTTTTTGGAGCATCACATAAAATCTTTGCTTACTTTTCTACATGATGAACCTTTGGATATTTGAAAGCAAGCAAGCAAGATAGCCTCTTATCTCCAGGACATACCTCCTTAATTATTTCAGCATTTTCTTAACTAGGAAAGGTTTCAAGGTCTTTAAACAGTCTCTTTTAGATGCTTTCTAGTTTGTTAATAGTCCTCTTTAGTAAACAAGATACTTTACATGTACTCTGAGCAAGGTAGGATATGGTAGGAATTCCTCCCTTGTTCTAGGCCTTATGACAATATTAGTATAGCCTATAATTGCAATACATTTACTCTTCATATCCTTGTCACCTACACCATATTGATGGTTCATTTTAAGCTTGTGATCATAAGCAGGAGATCTTTTTAACATGAAATAGAATCCTCAAGCCTTTTGTTTCTGCAGCAGAGGTTTTTTTAGGCCCAGATATAAGGTTGGCATATGTCCCAGTTAAATCTAATCTTGTTCATTTTACATATACCTTCCCTTACCCATCATTTCAGCCTATTGAGATAATTCAGAGTCTTTATCTCTTCATATATTAGCTTTTTATTTCAGCTTTGTGACACTCATAGACTTTATAAGCACGCCACCTGGAACTTTTAGTCAGGGACTTTGGCCTTAATTTAATCAAAATACTACTTAGGATATGATCAATGACAAAACAGAGATTTCTCTTTAGGTCCATATTCATTTTTAATTGTCAATACTCCTACAAGCCAGTTGCTCAGCCAAAATATGACTCTATCTAATTGTTCCAGCACCCATTCAGTCTAAAAGAACATCATTAAGATTTTGCAAAATGCTTTGCTGATATAAGGAGGCATGCCATTTCTCTGATTTACTCGTGTAATAACTTTATAAAATGGAATCAGGTATTATTAAGAATTGCTTTTTTGTTTAATTCTTGCATGTTTCAATATTTTTACTCCAACTATGTTATCTTTAATAATTAGCATGTACCTTTATTTGTATAGTATTTTACACTTAAAAAAATACTTCAACATAAATCACATTCATAAAATCCTTTTAAACAGATGAAGAAAACATATATGATTATCTTTGTTTTATTTTTTTAAAGATTATTTTAAAGAGAGAGAGAGAGAGACTTGCAGGGGAGCAACAAGGGGAGGGAAAGAGAGAGAATCTCAGTCAGACTCCCTGCTGAGCATGGAGCCCAACACGGGGCTTGATCTCAGGACCCTGGGCCAAAATCAAAAGTCAGATACTTAACCAGCTGAGCCACCCAGGCACCCCTGATTATCTCCATTTTAAAGATTAAGAAACTGAAGTTCAGAGAGGTGGCTAGAATCCAGATCTTGTTATTTTAAATACAGTTTTGATTTTTGTTTTTTGGTTTTTTTCCATGATACCACAGCTAACAGGATTCAGTTGCATTCTATTTGCATGGTTAGGTGCTCAATGAATATTTTTTGAATAGATAAATTTGTTCAAAAAACCTTTCTATCCAAGGACTTTGCCTCAAAGCATTTTGCAATTTAAAAGAGCTGGCCAATTTCTCCAAGAACAAAAATTAAGCTCCATTTTACTAGCAAGTACAGTAACAAGAGTTGAACGTGTAAATAAATACAGTAGGTAATTTTTTAAGAGTCTGTATGTGTGGTATTTATAATATTTAGAACTGTGTTTTCCAAATACCGGCTTACAGACTGGTGCCAATCCAGGTTGAAATTCCCAATGATCTGCAGTAAAATGAGAAACTAAGAGGCAACTGTTATCAACTGAATTGTGTCCGCACCCCATGTATATGTTGAAACCCTAGCCTCCAATGTGACAGTATTTGGAGATGTAATCCGTAAGGAGGTAATCAAGGTTAAATGAGGTCATAAGGTTGATGTCCTTATAAGAAGAGCAAGAGATACTAGGAGTGAGCTCACACAGAGGAAGGCCATGTGAGGACCCAGCCAGAGACAGCTGTCTGCAAGCCAGGAAGAGAGCCCTCACCAGAAACCAACCCTGACAGCCACCTTGATCTTAGACTCCCAGCCTCCAGAGCTGTGAGAAAATAAATTTCTGTTGTTTAAACAAACACCCAGTCTGTGCTCTTCTGTTACGGCAGCCCCAAGCTGACCAACAGCAATGTACTGAATTTTTAATCGTATCAAATGTACTCAATTTAAAACCCTGTCCTTTTTCTGCCCTTCTTACTTTTTTATTGTTATTAATATATCCTCACTTATGAACTAGGGTGATGATAGAGGTTGGTTTTGGGTGATGTAGATTAATACATTCACTTAAGATAGTGAAGGTTAGCAATTCAATCCTGTGCCCATATAGTTTGGAAACGTTACTAGTCTATGATATCGCTAAGTGTTAGAGGAGACCGTGTGAGTGTAGCAGTGATGATCTGACGTCAGCTGACTTCAACCAGGAGAACTCTGATCTACAAAGAACTAAGATCTTTGCGAAGCTTAGTGCAGCAGATGGGAACAATATTCTTCTGGCAGGGAGCAGCAATATTTTGGGTCAAAAATGATCAAATCATATTAAAGCTTTGTAGAAGCAATATTGAGTGGAGCAGAATCATTTGGTAGAACTTTATATGGAAATGTTTATTCAAGAAACCCCTATTGATCCTCTCCCACGTGCCAGGCAGTGTCAGGCAGTGAGGATACACCCGTGACCGTGGCACATCCCACGCACAGAAGGGGCTCACTGTCTCGTGCTCAAGACAGTGAGGGGAGTGCAGTGGTAGAAACGGGGCCAGTGTCCCAAAGCAACTCCAGATGAGGCCTCAACGTCCTGGCAGGCAAAGATATTTCAGGGAGAGTGGATGGCATCCCAGAACGCGGGAAGTGGTCACGTGTGTGAAGGAGGTGACAGCATCAGTGGAGACATTTGCCTGAAAAGGAAAAAAGAATGATAAATGGGGATAGTTTGGGGTGGGAGATAATGGCTCCGGGGTATGTTCTGGTTTTCTGTTTATTGCTATTTTTGTTATTTGGGCTCGGGTTGTTTGTTTTTTAATCAGGGCGAGAGAGACAGGCTGAGGGGAAGTTGCCAGTTAAAGTAGGGGTGGGGTGGGGTGGGGGGAAGAAATGGAAGCTGAAACTCTGAGTAAGGGCTAAGAACATTGTTGAGGTAGGAATTGAGATAGGTGAAAGGCACAGTGAAGGAAAGTCTTCGTTAGGAGGCGTGCAGCCCCACCCCGAGACCAGTGGAAATGGGACAGAGATTGCTGTGGCAACAGATAACTTGACAAGGGGTGTCTGGGGAGCTGAGATAGACCACAGCCCACAGCCTCAACTTTCCTACTGCAGCCCCTGACAACACAGTCTGCTAAAAATGGATCGGGGCTTGAGATGAGTGGGGGAGGTTCAGAGGAATCGAGGAGGAATGGAGAGGGTCAAGTCCAAAAATGAGGTTAGGGTGCTTGAATTGGTGATGACTGTTATTTACAAAGCATTGGCATTTTCTCCAGTAATAATTTGCTACCTTTTCAGGGGAGAGAGGGAAGAAAGGGGGGATTGCGGGTTTAATTCAGTGTGGAGGTTTTCCTGGTTGAAGGCACTGAAGAAGCAAGAATCCAGGGAATTGAAGGTGCATGCCAGGAATAAATGACAGGCACAACCAGAAACCCCCCGTGGGCAGGAGATAGGATGGGAGGCTGCGTCCAGATGGGAGACTGAGTCCACAGTTGAAGACTTACGAAAGAATGATGCACTGTAGGGAATAAAACGGCATAGATGGATGCCCAGTGATGGCCTTGGAGTTGCAAGGTTACAGTGTGTGCGGGCTGTCTACCAGGACCTTGCCTCTTCTGATGCGGCTGCCGAAGTTGGGGGGAAAGGGAAATGGGTGAACCGAGTGCGAGTCTTCAGTGAAAAAGGAGGAGCAATGGGAGATGCTCGACTGAGAAGAGACCGGCGAATAGGGACTGGGAGACAGCAGCTGAGAGAACTTCTCAGAAGCCAGAGAAAGCTGCACAAGAAGAGGAGGGGGCAGGAGTGGCCTGGGTTTTCCATTAGGACCAGGAGGTGGGGAAGCTGCTGCCCAGGTTGGGGATGTGAGAGAGCACGGGGAACAGTGAAGTGAGGCCAGTGGCCCAGGAACGGGGTGGGAGGAGGGGAAAGCCAGGAGACAGGAGTGAGGGAGTGCCACGCAGCAAGGTGGGAGAGATGCTTTTGTGACCTCCTGCGCACCTGCCCAGGCCGACACAGCTGAGGACCGAAGGCAGCCAAGGGCCTGCCTTCCTGGAGCTTCGGTATCATTTCATAACTAAAGATTACAGAGAGCAGAGGCATGGTCTCGGGTCAGGGCAGAACTATAGCGAAGCATTTACACGTTGCTTGCCCGAAATTGCCATAAGCAATCTCCCACTAAAATGAATGCAAACCAGAAGGTGCTTTCAGCTTGGAGCAGTTCCAGGTAGGACTACGAAGCTAGTTACAATATTATTAAAATACTGCTCAGTTTGGTTAGAAAATTATTCTAGAACCATTGTTAGCCTTAAGTCTGTGATAATTCATCTTAAATACAAAGCAGGTCTGTTCTTTGCCCCTGTTGGAGCATACCTGTAACATACCTTGGAAGTCAGGTATTTGTGCCAGTTTGGGGCAGTCAGACATCATGGTTATGACAAGCGGTATTATGTGACAACTAAGAATAACTGGTGGGGTTTCAGTTCTCATTCTGCCACTTACATAATGTGGGTAACTATGGACAGTTTCCTCAGCCTCTCTGTGCCTTAGTGTCCACATCTGTAAAATGGGCATGACGTTAGCGCATCTACCACACAGGGTTGCTGTGAAGATCAAGTGCGTCACAAAAAGCAAAGCACTTAGAAAGCTGTCTGGCACATTGGAAGTGCTAAATAAGTGTTAACAGTTACTATAATTGCACATAATGTGACACGCTTCGAAAGGTATTATATTGTCTATAGTCAGTCCTGCTGGCAAAGTATTGGCTGTGCTGTCTTTGCAGTTGCAATCCTGACCTAGTAACAACTGTGCCACATTGCACAAGCAGACAGTCATGTTTGGCAGTGCCTGAAGTTTTGACTGTTAATGGAACAACTGGAACTTTTACTTGGCACCCAACCAAACAATGAATCGTTGTCATCATCTCAGCAGTATTTTTGCCTCTTGTCTCTTGATTTGCAGTGGTCATGCATCAAATACCTGTGAAAAGCAACTTACTTCTGGGCGATAGGTGAAACTCCTTGCAACGTGATTAAGGACGTGGGATATCTGGATGGTATGCTTGTTAACAGCGGAGTCTGTTTCTGCCTGTATTTAAGAGAGACACTCAGTCTGGGTTTTGTTCAGCAGAGTTTTGCAATCAAGGGTCACTTCTAGGTGGGGCACTGTACTGACAACAAAACAGGAATGAACAGTATTTATGATCTAAATGATGGGATGCATTGGCCTGATGCACTGCTTTATTCATTCAACAAATATTGTAAATATGTTTCAGGTACTGTGCTAGACCCTAGGACATAGCCCTGCTCCCTAGACTATCTGCAGATACTTAAATATGGACTCAGACAAGTGTGATAAAGAGATGAGCAAGCCAGTGGTATGCAAGTGAGTGCTGGATGATGGAATGTGGTCGTGTGAAGAAAAAATCATTTGACTTACTCTACTTTCATAGGTATCTTTATTACAAACACGGTTGGAATCTAGATTGGTGTGGACTGCTATCCGTGTACTCTTTGGTCAACAAGATTTCTGAGTGGTATTCATTTTGAAATATTTTTTTGAGCACCAAATTCTTCTATTTCAGATGAGGTACACACACGTAAACACAATCCAGGATGCTGCCGTATGACCGAATCTAGCCAATACCAGGAATCCTGGTAAATGTTGAACCATTAGGAACTTCACTCTATACTAATGGTATTTCTATTGTCATCTTAATTCCTAATTTTCTGTTGATCAAATCGATCCTATCTAAGTAGTTAGCTGGGAATCCTATAGAAAAAGAAAGTCTAAGATATTTAAAAAGGCATGCTTTCAGACCTTTAGAAGCAAAGTTTTTTTTCTCCAAATGAAAACTGCATAAACGAAAATGTATCTTTAACTTCAGTTTCTTCCTTTAATTTGCCATTGTTGCAAAGGGCCTTTAAAAATCTCAGTTCCAGGCAGAAGTATGACTGGATTCCTTCTACCTGCCCAACTGCCTTCTCTCATAATTATGCGTCCTCAGGACCACCTCCCTGGTCCAAGTTTTAGCTTCTTCCGCAGGTTGTTTAAAGTGTTATTTAAAGCATCTTACAACGTTTTACATCCACCTGAATAACGGCTGATGGCAGGGTCTGGGGTCTGGACAGAATTGAAATTTGGAGCCCCTGAGACAATGATTTGGGTGCAAGGAGTATATTTAGGATGTGGCCCCAGAGACACACTGAAGGAAGGAGGAGAGCTCGGAAAGTGAGGGGAGCCTACGAGGGGCTAGCGAGCAGCTTGCAGCCAGGATCCTGTGTTCCAGCTACCCCACTGCAGAACTGCCCCGGAAGTCAACCATGTAAAAGCTCCACCCACGATGCTCGCAGACTGCATGTCAGGAGTTAGGATGGGCACGGGGGCCTCTGCCTCTCAAGGTCTGGGGCCTCCACTGGAAAGTTTCAAAGGCTGGGATGCCTCCACAGCTGGGGCTGGAATCACCTAGATGTTTCTTCAGTGGCGTCTGGGGGTGGATGCTAGCTGTTGGGTGGCACCTCGGCTGGGGCCCAGCAGAGCACCTACACGTGGTCTCTTCACACAGCCTGGACTTCCTTCCAGCACCGCAGTCTCGGGGCAGTCAAGCTCCTTACAAGGTAGAACAGGGCCCCAGAACGAATGTCCCAGAGAACAAGGCCAAGCAGCCTCAACTTTTCTAAGCTAACTCTTCTAACCACATTGTGTCGGTTACAAGCAAGTGATGATCCTGCCAGGGCACCTGGGTGGCTCAGTCGTTAAGCGTCTGCCTTCAGCTCAGATCATGATCCCAGCGTCCTGGGATGGAGCCCTGAGTCCAGGGAGCCTGCTTCTCCCTCTCCCTCTGCCCACCCCCGCTTGTGTGCGCTCTCTCTCTCTCATTCTGCTGTCTATCTCTCTCAAATAAGTAAATAAAATCTTTTTTTTTTTTTTTAAGTGATGATCCTGCCCTAATTTAAGGGGAGGGAAAAATAGAGGTCAATTCTCAGTGGAAGTATGTCAAAGAATTTCTAGCATTTTTTCTAAAAACAAAACACACCAAAAAAATCTGTCACAGTGTAGGCAACCATTTCCTTCTTGACTAGAAGCATCAAAGGGAAGGCAAAATATGAAATAACAAGTAATTACAATATAACGAGTAGATAATTACAATATAACATAACATAGGGTGATAAGAAACAGGTAGGTACAAAGTATAACAGGATCACAGAGGAGTGACACTTAGCTTCGTCATGGGTTCAGAGAAAATGGATTAGCGTCAATCCAATGGAGGTAAGGAGGAGATTTCAAGTAGGAGAAATAAAAGCAGCCGCTCGGTGTATGCAGTTTGGTAAAGTGGAATGTGGAGAGTGGCAGGTGAAAGTGGAAACGGAAGGTCATGAGAAGTCTTGAGTGTCATATTAACAGGCTGGACCTTATTTTCAGGCAGTGAAGAGTCATTAAGGGTCATTGTCAGTATCTAGAGTAAAGATTATGAAAGCCTGAACGGAGTATATAGCTGGAGCTAACTAGTAGGAGGTGGATTTGAGAAATATTTAGTGCGGAAAATAATCCTGGGGGGTTAATTGGGTGGGTGGAGTGTAGGTTTGCCACCAGGTTCTGACCCTGGGTGCTTGGAGGTGTGCTGGTTCCAGTGAGACAAGGAATTGTGTAGGATGAATTGGTTAGGGAGGAGACGGTGAGGATGAGGTCCCTGTGGCAGTGCAGGTGCCCGTGGCCAGTGGTCGCGTGTGTGTCTGAGTCTAAACTTGGGAAAGAAGGCAGGGCAGGAGAGATAAACTTGGGCATGATCAGCAGATAGGAAAAGAAAGAGAAAGTCTAAGAAGGATACATGGAAAAGACAGAGCAGCTTTTTTGGCTTCAAGAATGCAGATGTTGCTAATAACTTGAAGTAGTTCAATTTTCTTGATGATGAAAACAAAGTTCCATGTTGAGAGAAGGTGGAGCCCAAATACTGAGAACAATTTTTAAAACAAAGAGAAACAACAAGTATGGATCCTACAAAGGGGATGATAAAGTTTTCTCTGTTGGTACTGTGCAAGTCTTTGTAATTGTTCCCAGTGCCCTCTACTTGTCCTCAGAAATTCTAACCCTGAGTCCCACTCATGAAATAGGTGAAAACATTGCTAAAAACATGTTAGGGTCATACTCTGTATAATCTCAAACACTGTCACAGTTGACTTCGTTCCTTCTGATCCGCATACGTATTGCGGAGTCACTAAACACGAAAATCATTAACCATCTCCAAATTTAAATCTTCACAAATGGAAACATCTATAATGAAATGGAAAGAGGTTCTCTTTTTTTGTCTTTTCCCTTGGTGTTTAGTATTCATTATTCCAAAACATCTCAACAATCCATATTTGTGTGTTAGTATGAGTTTCCACCAGGCTTCCTCTGTAAATCTTCCTTACTTTTCTTGAGTCTGAATGACAAAGAATTCAGAATATTGATGCCCTAAGAAAGATGTTTTTCCAAGAGGAATTGGCAGGGGAACAGAATGTGTTTGAAGACCAGGAAGACAAGAAGACCAAGCCTGTCCTTCATATGATCAGGTGCTTGCCTTAGTATAATTACTGTCATGTAGGCATGCACAAGTTTGGGTTTTTGGTTTTTGTTTTTGTTTTTGTTTTTGTTTTCCACCCATAAAAGGGTTTCTCCTAGTTAAAAGGGTTGAAAAACCACTGGTTAAGATAATCCTAATCTATGGATAATCCCCACATCTTCCCTTCAATGGCTCCAATTGCCTTCCCCAAGAAAGCTCCCATCAGAGCTCCTAAGGGTGAGCCAAATGGACAGATCTAAGCTTTGCCCCCTCTTAATGAAGCATAGCAAATGACCAAAAGGCAAGCTGCTGAAAGAGAAATGAAAGGAACCCAGGGTCTGTATATTCCAAACTGGCTAATTGGCCCCTGAAAGATAGTGAGTGGTGTGCTAATGCCTCTTACTTCCTAACAGCTCAGCAGGGCCTCCATGGAAGAATCCAGCACCAACTGGGGGGGGGGGGGGGGTCACTGCAGAAGGAGAGATTCTCAACGGTGTCCTTTGTCCCTGTTGAAAGAACTGAAAGCCCCTCTTCACAGTGTTACTTTGCCATTTAGAGGGCTTGGGGGTGAAGGGGAAGAAGGAAAGGGGAAAGCTTTTCTTACATTTTCTCTGCCACGTTCATAGAGACTCCTACCAAAATATTAATTTTTGAGATATCTTCCTTTTATGGTCTCCCAGTTGAACTTGATCTATAATATAAAAACATACAACAGGGTATAATGAGTTTGGAACCAGAAACCAAGGAAAAAGGAAAAGGTGGCCCCAGTCAGGCTGAGAATTTTAGCATAGGAAAACTTGTATACTTGTGTGATGTAGCCTCCTGCACGTTCACACTCACGGTGTCTACAGTGGGTATTTGCATAATAATACTCACCTAAGTGGCCTTTTCTTAACTCTTAATTGAAAGCACTTCTCACCTCTTTGGATAATTTGCAAGCATCTGCTTTCGTGTCAGGTGAAGAGAAATTCGGAGTGTGTGCTTGCGAGGATAATATAAATCCCCAGTGTGACCTCCCAGAGCCCCTTTATGGAGGTGTAGTATCTCTCAACCAAACGTTGAGTCTATGCAAGAATAACTGGGGTGGAGAAGAGCCCCACTGCCTCCCTCTCTCCTCATGCATTTACTTCCCTTTTCCCTTCGACCTTCCCTACCCTCTCTGTCTCAGCCTCTGGAGCCTCATGAGAAGTGAGAGCCTAATACTATCCAGAACAACTTATAACCTAATACTTGGCATGCCAAACCACACTCACCTGCTGACCGTGAGACAGTGTGAAACCAACAGCCCAGTCTGTGTTGGGAAAGGATCAGATTTTACACAATTAGGGGTTTTCCCCATTCAGAGCAAAGATATTTTCAAATCAAAGAGAATATGTGTATTTCCATTTGAATAAAAATCAGTCATTAATAACTTGGTTATCCAGAGTTGCTTTAAAACAAACAAACAACTTCACCCAGTGGTCTTTGCATCCTTTTCTCCTACCAAAATTAAAAACATCTTAAGGAAAGGTAGATGAACGTGTCCATGTGACCGTCCCATGACACAGATGAAGGTCATTTTTATGTTCCTTCGAACTGTACCTTTGCATCTGGTTAAGCTTCTTACGTGTTCTAAGGCCTCTGAGACTTAGGGGCCACTCTTATGGGAAAAGAGCAAGTCCCATCTGGTAAATGGCACAGAGGTACGCCCTGGTCTCCAGAGACATTACTCAAAGTGAAACTTCCATAGTAGGCTGAAGTTTGTTCCTTTGGAAGTTTCCATAAAGAGCTCAGGAAAAAAGAAAAAGAAAAGGCGCCCTAATCTTGTTCCCATGCATCTACTGTCCATTTGAAGATGAAGATTATTTATGTTCAGGGGGTACTGCGGCCCCTTAGATGGCTCTCCAGAGGCTGAGGGCCGAAGGGATGCACTAATGTTTATCACTGGCACGAGAACAAGCATCACAGAAATGCAGGATCCTTGGCTCGCCTCCCAAACTGCGTTCTCTCTGACTGACTTCAAGCCGCTTTGTAAATGGTGGTGTTGTTTGAGGAGAACATTTTCTTGCTGGGTTACAGTTCTATAGGAGTTGATTTTTTAACACTCCTCTTCTGGAAAACTTCCCATTTCTAATACTTCCCTTCGCTGGGTTCCCCTTTGAAGTAGGAGAACATGGCACAGGCCAGAGATTACATATCAGGATCGTTTCCCTCTTGAGCTCTGTGCCCGTGCGTGAGTGTGATTGTGCGTCTGAGTTGGTTAATTGTTTTGTTGGGTCCTAAGAGCGTGGTATAATGTTGGCCAGGATCCTGGATTCAGTCCCCGAACATTTCACACTGAAGAAGCCAGCTTTGCAGCTACAGATCCAGCTCACATCCCCAAATGATACCAAATCATTTGGCAGCTACATGCGTGTGGTCAGTTGCAGAGCATGGCGTGCCGGACCCCAGTCTGGTCTTGCCCTTACCTGAGGTTCTGGCAGTATAACCCAACATCAGCACCTGGCTTCAGTTATCTTGGATTCGCCTCTATTCCACACACATCTGTAGCAATTCCTTTCCCCTGTAATGTTCACCCTGGTCTTCACCACTGATTTGATACTATGTGATGTGATGTTAAGAAGCCTCCCAGCCAGTTGCATGTAACTCTTGTAGTTGTTTCTTCACAGTGAGCAAGTTGTTCTTGCAGACTAGAGATTACAAAACCTATTACCCTAGGTAGATAACACCCCAAATCCTCCTGCCCGATCTCCTTTTTATATAAAAAGAGAAAAACCAAGTGGCTGTATATTCAGAAACTGACTTCCAGATCATACCACATTGCCTGGTTTTGTTCTGACATTCCGACTAGACTGCGCTCTGAAGGCAGGGACCTGTCTTAACTTAACCATACGCTGCCCTACCACCCGACAAAGTGCAATGCACACGCGAGGCTCAGCAGATGCCTTGCTCAGCTTCTGATCGTTCCAAAGTGAGTACATGCCCCTCCTGAAAAAACACCTCAAAGGACATGTACCTCACTGGGGAGGAATGACTTTTACGAGCTTCCTGGAAATTAGGCCGATTCCCTTTGCTAACTGTGTAACCCAGGGCCACAGTTGGGCAGGATATGCCCAGCTCAGGGGCTCTCAGCCAAGAGGACACCTGGGAGCAGGAGTCCAGCCTGTCCCTGGGTCTCTAAGCCCTGGGGGGGGAGGCAGCTCCAGCTGAAGAAGGGAGGCCTTTTTCTAATTTGTTAAAAGGTACCGATACCTCACTAAGCCACACACCTACGGGGCAGTGTCTCCTGAGAGGGCACCTTTTCCCAGTTTATGGTTTTGTGTGGGTTAGCAAGGTTCAAGTATAAGATAGGGAAAGGAAAGATGATCAAAATTAGTTTAGCGAGCTGAGAGATTTTAGTTTTCTTTTATCACAGAGTCTATATAGATTTCTTTTTAAGATTTCCTTTAAAAATATAAAAATACATCTGACTACCAATATAAATGCATGTGTTAACATATGTATATTTATACACAAACACACACACACAACTTGATACGGGGTAAAAATGAAGATAACTGCAAACGAAATTTTTAGGAGCACAGAGCTGCCCAGTATTTATTAACTTACTCAAAAGGATGTCAGAAGGAAGCATTTTTACCTGTTCATGATTCCTTCACTTATTCATTTATTCTTTCAATAGATGCATTAGGTTCTTACTGTTTAAAAATAATCAATTATAACGCAGGAAGAGATGTGCAACTTTGTGGTCAGAAAGGCCAGCAAAATGCTAGGGAGACAGAGCAGTGGAAAGCTTCATTCTCTCCTTTCAAAACAACTAACGGCATCTAAGGACTGCTATGTGAGAATAATTTATGTATCATCATAAAAGACCAGGGTTGGAAGGGACTTCATAGCCATCTAAACAATCAGTCTCTTCACTTCACAGAGAGAAAATTGAAATCTGAAAAGGTGCAATGATTTGTATTTTATTTCTTGTTTTAGAAATGTCAAATTATTTTCAGAAGCTACCATGTCTCCTCTTTCCCTCTGACTCAGAAGTCAGAAACATCTACCATGGCTTTGTTTTTTCCCTGCACTTAACATTTCACCTGGGGAAGCAGTAAATCCTTTTAGGTAGAGATAATCTCATAATACTGATCTCAAGTTGCATTGATTTCGATAAGCTCGTAATAAAAAGTGATTTTCCTTGCACTGCACACAATTTATCATAAATATTCCTAATTTATTCTTTTGGCTCCATCCATCTCCAAAGTGAGTACAATAAGATTTACTTCTCTCAGAGTTGTAACAGGAAGATTGTTAGAGTTTTATAATTTTTTTAAAGGAATCCAAGAATCTATGGTTTGGTATACTCCAACGAATTACTATTTTTCTTTTGTTCACTGTCGACATGATTGTAGGCAATTTCCTATGGATGTGAGTAAAACAACTGTATGACAAGGCTGACAGGCTAATTAGTGGGTCCGAGATTTTAAGTTTTAATTCTGTTTTTTTTTTTTTAAAGATTTTATTTATTCATTTATTTGAGAGAGAGAGAGAGAGCACATGAGAGGGGGGAGGGTCAGAGGGAGAAGCAGACTCCCTGCCGAGCAGGGGCCCTATGCGGGACTTGATCCTGGGACTGCAGGATCATGACCTGAGCCGAAGGCAGTCGCTCAACCAACTGAGCCACCCAGGCGCCCCTTAATTCTGTTTTTAACATCACTTTACAAAGAGGAGCGGACAGAATCTTGTAATCATACCTTCCATTAGTTGAGATAACTCTACAAGAACGCCATTCACTGATGTCAGACAATCACCTCAACTAAGATTGTTAAAAAGAATTGCACTAATAACTATAACCCGTGAAGTTTATAGAAAATCAAAATCTGTAACAGTAAGTGTTGGAAAAGTGGATGAGATTTAAAGAGAGTATATCCAAAGAAAGGTTGATGAGCCTTGATCTTGCAACATTTTACGCTGATGCTGTCTTTGGCATTCTTTTAGTTATTTCTATATTTTACATGATTTTCTATGTTTTGTGTTCACAGAATGTATTTTAGATTTACTACAAATAAATTATTCAGAATTTCAAAAATGGGCTCCACATTAACTTCAGAAAATAGGTAATAACCTTAATTGCAGGGTTTTTTTTTTTTTAATTTCACTTTACGTTTTACTGCTTCTTCCTTCCTCCTACTATTAAGGTTTTGTATAATAAGTACCAAAAGTTCTAATCTTCAAACAGTCCTTCTGAAGACTGTCAGCTATTTATAGTTCTTTCTTCTCTATTTTACTTTAATGGATGCTTTTAAAGCTGTTAGAAATTAAAGGTCGCCAAGGCTGAGTGTGTATGTGGCAATTTGTCCAAATTAACTTATTACTGTGGCCTGGTGGGTGATGATGAGCCATCTGGCTCCATTTCTTAGGAAATGTCCTCCATGAGGGTGATTTCTGGGAGCAGGTTTAATTACCTTTCATCTAAACAAAACCTCTAGTTATCCTGTGGATTAATTATTTTTAAATTTTAGTTCAGGAGGATCTGTCCTTCAGTATCTCATCTATTTCTACTGCACAAGAAAGCTGACACAAATTATCCTCAGAATAGCTATTTTTATACGTGGATTTAGAATAACAGACTGAAGAAATTTGTCACTCTGTGAAAATGAAAAATGATAAAGATTAGAGATACTGAATATGCAAATTTTTTAGCCTTACACCTTGGAACTGCAATGTGTTCTCTCTCCTTTTTGCTTCTATATCCCACATGAAAAAAGGTACTGCTTTTAGACCCAGCTTTTACCTATCTTTTTTTGCAAATATAAATAAGGCCACCACCATCCTTGGCCCTTTGAATGGGACTCCACAATCCAAAAGACATTAGATACTTCATTTTCACCCATAAAATTGGAGTAAAAGATGAAGTATACCTGTTTCTTTTACTGCTTCATTATTAAATGGACATCCTTATAAAAATGTAAGAAAACTCAACATGCTTCCATTATTAAATTATTGGGTACAACCCTACCACACTAAAATGACAGCCATTGTCAATTAATTGGCTGTTAATGAATGTATTATATGCTTCTATACAACTTACTTGCATGCTTTAAACAACTGGTTTTTCTTTGGGGAAACATCTGGCAAATATGACGAAGCAAATGTTAAAAGTACACAAATTACTCCATTTTCAAAATGCCTCTTTTTATTGCATAAATTTGCTAAACCTTACCTGTTAAAATTAATATACCATGGTAATGGTCACTTTTGGTAGAACATGTGCAATGATTACATATTGTCCTACCCACGTAGTGCAAATGAGTCCTGAGAGGGATCTCGCCATAGGCCATAGAGCATGGGGTTCGGAGTAAAGAAAAGTTGAGTTCAAATTCTGTCCGTGCAGTTTAATAGCTGGGTGACCTGGCAAGGTACTTAACTTTCCTGGATCTCAGTTTTGTTGTTCATTGCAAAGATAGGAATAATAATATTTCATTTATAGAATGGTAATTGTGTTTAAAGGAGACAACTGGTAAACCACTGACTGCAGTGGCTAGAACTCAGCTGACACTCTGGGAATGACCTTTCCCTTCTCTTTCCTTCTCTGAAAAAAGCAGAATAAGAGCAAAACTTCATAGACAAGGCTTGTCAAGGCCCCAGAATTCAGTCTTGCCTATCCATACCTTTACTAAGGAGTTCAAAATATCTTCTGGTTTGCCTTCTTTTCAAATACCTTATTTACAAATCAGTTGTTTGGGTTTGGGTTTTTTAAGATAAATCTCTCTTTTCTTTGCCAAGGTTCCACGCCAAAGCAACCTCCCCCCACCAAGATTCAACTTTTCAGCATTTGTGTGTTTTATCTTGTTCAGTGTAACCCAAAATGTAACCCATACAGCTCTCCAGTGTTCATTTGACAAATGTAACTGCCGTGCACCATTGTTTTAAGTGGAACCTAAGGCAGATGTTTAGAAAAGAAATCGAGCAAAGGTGTTTTATCACTTAACAGATATTATCCTGGCTAGACTCCTTTGCTCTAAGATGGTAGTGCTAAGAAACAATTCTCTTCATTTTTAATATTGTCTTTGGATTTCCATATGTCCAGAACTTTTCTTCATAGGCTAAGTGTGTTTTCTTAAGTTAACTATGTAGCTAAAATATAAATACTAATTAAGGCTGATTTCAGGATGCTAATTAGAATTAGACTTGGATGCTTATGTAAAGGGGAGATAGGCTTGAAATAGACCTACATTACATGGCTACAAACTAAATGTTTTGTTGGAACTTGCATTTGTCTTCATCTAATGGATGAGGGCCCAGTATCTAGTTTAGAGTTAACTACATGCTATTATCAGTTTTTTTGAACACAAATAAGTTGTATGAAAAATAACTACAGCCTGATCCATAATAAAGAAAGGAAACAGTACTTATTATAGCTTTTGAGTGAAACTTCTGAGGCATTCAGTGTTATCATGTTAGCCTCAGAGATAGACGATCAACAATAGAATTCATCTCCCTGCAACCAGATCCTCAATTCAAGACTCTTACTCTAAGGATTTATGGCACATGAAGGTTGTATTTATTTAATACCAGACAGCTGGATGAAAATGAACAAGTCAGGCGTGTCCCAAGTATCAAAACATTGTATTGACAAAATATCCAGAGGACAGGCCAAATTATGCCACTTTCATTCATGTGCTGAAATATTTTATTGAAACTGAAGCAATGTGATAGAAGATGAGGTGCATATTGATTGTGAGATTAGAGGACCTTTATTTGAAATTCCTATGGAGTACATTCTTATCCTATGCAGTTTCTCTCTGTGGAATATACTCTGTGATCCAAATCAAATATTAAAAATAATATTCAGTCTTTAAAATATCTTGGGGTTTTTTTTGAGAAAAAAAATTTAACTGTTAGAAAAAAAATAAAACATCTTTAAATGTATTGAAATTTCTCTCAGCTAAAATTAAGAGTATCTGTCTGAAATGAGGCTAACGATGGCCATGGGCTGCAACCAAAGTAAACCAGGTTGTAAAGTACCTATTTAGGAGTAGTCAAAAGTGTAAATATATACTATAATACATAGAATATTAATACATATACATATAAATAAATACATATAGTATTAATATATATGCATATAAATACATATAGTAAATAAATACTGTATTTTAATACTTTGTTTTGCTTAGTATGCCATTATTTCTCCCAAAATATTGTTGTTCCTTCAGAGAAAGCAGACAAATAAACAGAACCAGTAAAGGAAAGACCTTTATTTCCTTTATGTTAAAAAAAAAAAAGCTTCACCTATCACGAAGGAGACAATGTAATGAGATAAATAGCTATTTCTAAGAATTTTGTTTAATACAATATGACATTTTATGCATGAACTAACTTGTACTTGCATTTAAAATTCCAAAACTGATGAGGTAGAGACATAAGTCTCTTGCAAGTGCCAAGGCAATATTCATGTCACTTGAAACAAATATGGGTAACAGGGGGCAGCTTTTCAGCCATGGCTTTCCTCACACACTAAGATTCTAGTTAAATCATCAGGTTGGACTAGCAAAGAAATAAGAATGACTACATATTTACTTCGTCTGTATGGCTGATGGAATCCTAAGCTGCCCGCATGCATCGTAGCCCATCCCAGCTTCAGCATCTACTGGGTCTGGGACGGTCTATATTCCTCCACCCTGCATGCTTGGCTCTTTCCTCTCATGATACTATTTCATCCCTAACCCCATACGATGTCTGCTGTAGATATCAATGGCTGAATGCAATGGGGCCACCTCTTTTTGTAGGAGAACAGCTGTTACCACACTGACCAAAGAACGAAGGACCCAAGAAGGGCCATTGTGATGGTCTTCGAGTGAACAAAAGTAAACACAGTGGGCTAAATGGGATGTGCCAGATTTGCAGGATTCTTAGGTTATTTGTTTTCTGGAGACACCAACATTTGGACATAGCAGCCTATAAAAAAGTCCACAAAGGTTCCCTTTGTAAAGAAAATGCAACTCAGTATATCTGCATATTAAAAATCATGGTTCATAGTTCATACTTTTGGTGAGAGCTTTCGAGGTGAAGATAAAAAATTCCATTTGCAAACAATTAGAGGACAAGACATTTTAAAGTAATTAGAGCACAGTGATGTGGTCCATAAAGTATGTTGTGACCTTGGACAAGTCCTATCTGGTCTCCTCATCTGTTAAATAAGAGGTTGGGCCAGATTACTGCTGTATCTCCCTGCTCTATCAACCTTTAGCTGGAAGTGTACAAGATTGTAGAGGACTGAGGACCAATAAAACTAAAAGAAATTTCCAACTCTTTGCTTATCTCTGTTTTCTAAATTTTCTACAAGGAACACAGATTCCTTTTGTAAATTAGGAAGTAATAACTGATCTGTATCCTTTTTTTTTAATATTTAAAATATACAGGAACAGAAAATTTAGAGATCATCTCCTTTAATAAATGAGGTCACAGAAGATTGAGAAGGTTGAGGAATTTGCCCAAATGTACACAGTAGTCAATGGTGAATCCAGGATCCTGACCAAATTCCTTTGACCCCTAGGCTAGTGCTCTTTGGTGATACATGGGAAGCATTAAACATGAAATGGCAGTCATCTCTATCAGTTAACAAGGATAAAAATCCTCACTTGATTTTTTTCATCTTCCTATCAGGATTTAAAAGAACATTGAGGACTAGCAATAAAACCAAGAATTTAAAGAACTTGAAGTCCAGGCACTGATTTGTAAAGTATACTCATTCTGCAAAGGCTAGCCCCACTTTCTCCTGTACTTAATACACTGGCCCAGATTAGGAAGGTCCCTTTCCTCTCCCTGCTGTGACCCACCCCCCTTCCCTTTTCCACACCACAAACAAAGTGGCAAATGCCCAAATCCTTAGGCATGAATTCCTTCAAAAAGTCATCCTGAAAATGCTGTCTGTCTCTGGATCGAAGCCACCTTGACATACACTCCATTTAGGCAGCCTATCTCCGCTCAGCTCACCACGTGCTAAAACCAAAAAGAGGAGCGACATCAGCTCTCCTAGATGTTTTGCAACCTAATCTTGCTTTACAGTTTACTTTTAAAATTGCCATTATCATAAGACAGACAGACAGACAATGACTTTTAAGTTTAAAAAAATGCAATAAACTAATAAGAGCAAAATGCTGCATGAGTCTGATTAGGATTTCCAAGGTGTTCTTCACTCTTGGCTGTGACCCTTTCTGGTATGCTGTCTGTTCACACCAGCAAAGACTGAATATCATATTTTTGAAGATATCCTATAATCACTATTTACTGGCTGAGAGTGCAAAAATGGTTTATTGGCTAGTATGAGTAAAACATCAAAGTCCTTTCTTAGAAAGCAATGCTGTTTCCCGCCTGTTTGGTGTGCATGAAATCAGTGAACCTAATAAAGCACGGAGGGCTCATTAGGAAGAGCAACAAAGTTTCCAGTGTCCTTTATGACCGTGCAGCCACCACAGTAGAGATCAAAGCCTCTGTCAGTGGTGTCTGTACATCTGTTTTCTTTTTATCCAACGTGTTATTTGGTTAGTTGTTTGACAACATCAAAGCTTTTGGCCATTAGGTTCTTTGGTCCACATGGGACCGAATTTATTTTACTAATCCATCTGGTCTAAGATATAAATGTTCCTAATAAGTGCAGGTCACCAATTTGAGGGAAATGAACACTTTCAGTATTTATCATTAGTTTTCAGGGGACAAGTTCTCTTTACGAGTCTGGAGGTAGAGAGCCTCTGAGCTCATGCATCTTGTGAAGTTAACAATTTTCATTAAGGAAATGTCATGTAAACTTCTGAATCCAGGAAAAGGGATTCTCTCTCTTTCTCTCTTGCCTTTTCTCTCTCATTCTCTCAATAGCTCTACTGAGATACAGTTCACATACTACAATTCACCCATTTGAAGTGTACAATTCAATACTTTTTAGTATATTCACAGAGTTGTGAAATTTGGGAACATTTCATCACTCCCAAAAGAAACCCCTGTGTGACATTGACACACTGTATACCTTAAACTCATCTCATGCAATGTTATAAGTCAATTATTTCTAAATAAAACTGGGGGAAAAGATAAAGTGAGAGAGAGAGAAAAGGAAGGAAGGAAGGAAGGAAGGAAGGAAGAAAGAAAGAAAGAAGGGAAGGAAGGAAGGAGGGAGGGAGGGAGGAAGGAACGAAGGAAGGAAGGAAGGAAGAAACTGTACCCATTAGTTGTCACTCTCCTTTTTCCCCCAAACCTCCCCCACCCTCAGTCCTAGGCAACCATTAATCTATTTTCAGTTTCTGTGGATTTGCCTATTCTGAGTATTTCATATAAATGAAACTATCCAATCTATGGTCCTTGATGACTGGCTTCTTTCACTTAGTATAATGTTTTCAAGGTTCCTAATGTTGTAGCATGTGTCAGTACTTTATTTCTTTTTATTGCCAAACAATATTCCATTGTATGTATATATTAGATTTATTGATTTATCAGTTGGTGGACATCTGGGTGGTTTCTGCTTTTTAGCTATTATGATTAATGTTGCTGTGAACATTCATGTCCAAGTTGTGTGTACATAACTTTTCATTTCTCTTGCGTCTATACCTAGGGGTGGAGTTCCTGTGTCATATGGTAGCTCTATTTAGTCTTTTGAGGAGCTGCAAGGGCTGTTTTCCAAAGCAACACCACCATTTTACATTCTCGCCAGCAATGTTATGAGGGTTCCATTTCCTTTACATCCTCACCAATACTTGTTACTGTCTTCTTTTTTTTATTATTATTATAGCCATCCTGTGGTACGAAGTAGTATCTTTTTGCAGTTTTGATTTGTATTTCCCATTCTCTATGCATGGCTAATGCTGATGAGCAACTTGTAGTGCTTATTGGCTATTTATATGTCTTCCCTGAAGAAATGTCCATTCAGATCATTTGCTCATTTTTTAATTGGGTTATTTGTCTATTTATTATTGAGTTATAAGTCCTTCATGTATTCTAGGTACAAATCCTTTATCAAATACATGATTTTCAAAATCTCTCTTTTTAATTTTACTTAAATGCTCTCTGGGAATTGTGCATTTCCTGTTTATTTGAGTAGGAGACTCCTTAAAAAGGAATCATGAGTCACAACAGAGGAAATAAAGTCTATTTCAGAATCCTCTTCTTGCCAAATATACAAAATCAAAGTGAAAAAAAACCTAATAATATTAGAAAAGAACTTAGTAAGTAAAGTTACCATGGCCATTTTAGTTTTGTTGCAACAGTAATTATTCATGTTTGTATACACAGTTAGAGTTTACAAAGTATCATGATATACATAATTGTTGTAATCAACTCTGTGAAATATTACAGTTATCCCGTTTACTAATAAAAAAAACATAGGGGAAGGGAAAAGGGGTGGAGACATTTAGTAAAGTATTTTGTCACACTTAAGACTAAATCCAGCCTAAACACCAGCTACATAAATGTGAAAATATTCAGGCCAGAGTTCATTAAACAAAATACAAAAGCCATCAAACCAGTTGTACAAATGATTTTTTTGACTATTTATGCACATTTGTATGTGCTATCTGAATATGAGATGAGAAGTAAAACAACTGTCTATGTTGCGATAAATTAGCCATAGTTATAATCACATGATATGAAACATCCAAAAAACTTGGACTTTTATCCTGTCTTGCAACACATAGATCTTTTATCCTGTTTTGCAACACATAGGTCTTTTCCCCTGACCGTGCACACTGCTGTTGGGAACACAGTACAACCATAGAGGATATATCTTGAGTTTTTATCCAGCAGTGATGCATATACTCCTGAGAATAGTACACACTACTCCACAGTTAACTTGCTGTGTGACCTGAGGCAATCCACAAGCTTCTCCCAGTTTTATCTTCTTCATCTAGGAAATCCACTAAGATTCCTATTCCTGGCCTGTGTGGCCTGTAGGTTTCTGCTGCATGATCTCTCA
This sequence comes from Neomonachus schauinslandi, assembly GCF_002201575.2. NCBI lineage: Eukaryota > Metazoa > Chordata > Mammalia > Carnivora > Phocidae > Neomonachus > Neomonachus schauinslandi. The sequence continues at coordinate 25,279,391 of NC_058404.1, forward strand.
GATGATAGGGGTTGGGACCTAAATACAAGGGGGGAGGAGCATAAGAAAAGATATGATCTCCTGGTATCCGAGTAGGAGGTAGCAATAATGACATGGTATTGCAGGTCTTATTGCTGGTCATCACGTGAGGCTGTATGTAAAAGTAGGAGGAGTTGTTTTTGTTAATATTATCGCTAAAGCAAGCAGGTGATACGGATTAGGCTCAGTAGGCAGTCCCGTTCCCCATCCCCCATAGACTACACAGAATACTTACGAACTATTTTTCATTTGAGCCCAATTTTCTGCCACAGTTGTAATGGAGATTACCATTTCACAGCATTAGTCCATGGAGTTCCAGTTTAGTCTATACCCAAGACTGATTCAAACCACTTAAAGGAGGTTCAGAAGCAATCAAGTCTATACCTAGCACAATCTACTAAAGTAGACCAGGATCTTTCCTCAGATCAATGCCCAAGCATTTTCCAGGGTTGCCAAGATTCCAGAGCCAAGAGGAACTCTAAAGTTATATTAGCGGCAGAAAATCAAATAGTTTCCATCCACATAAAGAAAAATATCCTCTGAAATGAGACAGGTCCCATGGTCTGACAATAGAGAATATTGTATATATAGACCATCCTGGAAAATCTAGAACCTACGATTGCCATATTTTTGTGACTTTCAAGAGATGCCATTAGCATCTTCCCCAAAGGACAGACTGGTGGCTTGGGAAGCAAAGTTCACACTTCCAGAATTTAAGTTCTGAGCCTGACCATGCAAGCAGATTGTGCAGTCCACTGTGGGAAAGGGTAACTGCTCTCTGAGTCAAGTTTAGTCAGTCTATTGACAGTTATGAATATTAAATAAAACAGTAGGGCAGATCTCTTTGGATTATAAAGTGCTATATAAATCTATGTGCTGCTCACTGTCATGTAAGAAACACTAATTTCTGTGTCTACCAGAATATGAAAGCATATGTGAAAATACCTTTAATTTCCCAGAGAAAACTAAAAATATAAATTAAAATTAATACTAACCAAGAGTGTCACATTCAAATTGATTAATATATTTTTGGAAAAATAACAATTTTCCAATGGTGGGAAAAAAAAGGAAGTCTCCATTTGGGGGGGGGGTGTTTTTTGCCAAAAATGGACCCTTAGACATGGAAATCTCACCTTCTATGTGCTATACACTTCGAGTTTTTAGCTCCCTTTCAACCAGTGGTGAGGTCAGAAATACCTGTGCAGGGGGAAGGGAGTGAATGAAATGTTTGCCCTCTGCTTGTAGGTGACAGCCAGATTGTTCACATTCCTTCCTGAACTCTGCTGGACAAATCTCTTGACTTACCATGTCTGGGAAGTCTTCAAATGTAAATGTGATGATGACATTGGTTGGAGTGCCTGGGGAAGGAAGCCTTTGAAAGCGTCTTAGGGCTACTTCAGCAATCCAGGGGAAACTTGCTCTTAGTTAAGAGCCACTTTGCAAAAGAAGTATGATTTTCTTAAAGGCAGAACTCCCAACTTTACATAAGAATATCAGCTTTCTATTTAAAGTCAAAGAGAGGTATAAAAGAAACAGACACTTCAGCCCCATGCAACCTATGCAACAGACTTTAATTCCTTGAGATTAAGTGGCTGGGCTCTCCCAAGAATTCTTCAGATTGGCCTTTCATAGGAAAACTCATTGAAAACCTATCAAAGAAAAGAATGACAGAGGCCCTAATCCAAGAGCCCATCTTCTGTAATTACCTACAAAATTCCTTTTGGTTTTGTCCTTGGAGGTTAACTTACTTAATGTATAATACTATGATGGGCTAAGTAACTTGGCCATTCACCCTGGGAGGAGTAGCTATCATAGAAGTAGCAGGAGGAGAGAAAACATATAAGCACTCACTCCTATGGATACTGCCCTGTCTCACCTTTACTGTACACCCTGTCCTGTGCTATTATTGGGGGAGTGAGGAAATACTGTTTAGGAGGAAGCAGCTCCTTGAGTAAGGAAGTGGGCAGTGCAGGAAAAACAAATCAGAACCTTCCCAGAATAGAATTCACCTTTGACTACCACTTCAGGCTCCTCGCCCCATGTCCAAGTTTTGCCAGACAGGGCTACACATGTCAAAACCTGTCTGAGCCTGCCCTTCCCCATAAACAATCATGGATATTTTTCTGAAATTAATGTCACTGGCATTTGTAGCTCTCAAATACTACTTAGTTGTCCTTCATAAACAGATGAGTCTGCGCCATTTGTTCTCACTTTGCAAAGAATTTTACATACCCCCAACAACAGCAGAGAAACAAAAAATTAATGAGATTTAGTGGCCAGCTATTTCATGGATAAGCTGTTTGACCAACAGGACTGAAATCTGCTTGTGGACAATGAGATCCTCTAGAAGATAGACTGGTTTCATGTACATGTCTCAAAAAACCAAGATACTCATTGTTTTTATAGAAGGTTCACTATTTTTATGAAAGCTGCATGGTTGCTTTATAGAGCAAACAAATTTAATTTCCCCAAAGAATTTCAGCCTCCTCGGAAGAGTAAATGAGTATTTCTTGCATTCACCTGGCTCTAAGTAACTTCTTGTTTTGTTTTGTTCTGTTTTGTTTGGCTTAAACAACAAACATTTATTTCTCCTGGTGCTGGAAGCTCAAAAGTCCAAGATTAAAGTGCTGGAAGCTTCAGTGTCTGATGTGAGCCTACTTCTCTTTTCTTTTTTCTTTCTGCCACCAGAATCACCCTTAATGGTCCATCACGATTACTTTTTGTGCTTAGGCTTTTTCTAGCATGCACCTCAAATCTTTCCAGCCTCTACTATACCCCAGCTCTAGTCACTTCATTTTTCTGCTCACAGACCTTCCTCCACTGTTTTTAAAATAAAGTTCAAATGCTTCTGCTTGGCACTGAATGTCTCCATAATCTTGACCACTGCTTTACCAGCTTCCTCACATTTCTTATATTCTACATTCCATTCACCCTGTCATGCACATTCGAGTATGCAGCATATTTTCCTATAATTTTTCCATGGTTAGCTCTTAAAGACCTCTCCTTAGAAATGCCCTATTTGCCAGTGCAAGCCATATAGACATCTCTGTCTTCCAGAAGGTGGTGAAGGACAAATGTGATATATGACATATGCCCAGTAAAAAACCTCGGGCTCTAATGACCACCACACTTTAAAATTGTGAGGTATTAGATGGAAAGACTTTATGTGAAATACTAAATAACTTCTAATCAAAAGATCCCAAATGTTTTTATTAAAAAAAAAAAAAGGTTGTTTGTGTGCCAGTTATTTTATACACCCTCAGAACGCAGAGTCACTCCAAAAATTACATAATCTGATCGTGGCAATTCAGGGTAAAATAAATGCAAAAAAGAAACAGCTTCTTACACATACTTTCAGTACATTTTGCTTTTTATTAGAGTTGGTTTCAGACATTCTTCACATTTTTAGGAAATCTTTTGATTTGTTTCTGTTTTACTGTGTAATTTAAAACTCTCCACCTTTTACTGAAATGTACTAACCACTGAAAAATTAAAAGCAATATAAAAATACGAACAGTTGAAGCCAGTTTTAAAGACTTTAAGGCTAAAATAAATTTTTCAAATTATAATACTCTACTTTCATATATATGTATTCCTAGCAGACCAATAAAATGGAGTGCTCGTTGTTTATTGGAAATGGACATTCCAATGGTGTTAGCCAACTAAGTAATTCTTTTTTAAAGTTTCCTGTGCAAAAATGTGTACAAAGAAATGTTTCTATACCAATTAATGTTGATAGTTTGGTTTGGAACATTACATTAAACTAAAGTTAGTTTTATATGTTCTCTTTTTACCATATTTAATGAATATCATTGTAGTCAATTTTTTTTTCTAGAATTTTTAATCTTTGTTACATTATAGAAAAATAGCAAGGGAATAATCAAAAATAGGCATAACAGAAACAAGGTTTCACAAAGGTAAATAGATTATTGTGTTTAAGCATTTACCGTTCTTTAAAAAAAAGCATAGATGGCTTATGTGCAGAGATGCTGCGTAAAATATCAGGCACCAACTGAACGACTTAGCAGGACAGGGACAGTTCCAGTCTGATGGGTCAGAAGAATGAATTTTAGTGAGTTTCTACTCTGTGCATTGCTCTGTAATATGTGGTAGTCTTTCACATTATCTTTTAACAAACCTATTAGTGTTACTCTCCCCATTCTGCAAAAGAAGAAGTTGAGGATCAAATATTTAAGAAGATTGCACAAGGTCACACCACCAGTAACTGATAGAAATAGGATTTCACCCAGGTCTGTTTGATTCTAAATCCTGAGCTCCTCTCCTAATAGAGAAAGAAAGTGCAGTAGCTAGAAAGCAGAATGGCATAGAATAGCAGTATCACAGGAAAATAAGCAGCAGAATCTGGAGGGAAACTATAGTGAGAAGCAAGAGTTCTGGAATCACCAGGTGGTACTCAGATTTCAGAAACAGTTTTGTGATTTTAGCAGGTAAAATTTGGGCACTTCGGATGACAGAGCAATCTAAATGGCAAGGTCTGAAGGGAAAAAGCGGAAGAAGATATGTTAATATCGTATTCCTTTTCAAAGATGTGTCTAACTTACATAAAATATCAGTATACTCAACAACATGCCGATGTGGAATGTTATTTTCCTTTCTCAAAACGTTTAACCTAAGAGCTCAAAATCTAATAGAGGATCATTTACACCAACCACCTTTTTAGGTTTAACTTTCCTCAGTAAACTATAAGGATTTAAGACGTGGCCCTTCCTTTAGCCTTTTTCTTACTTTTGATAGCAAGAATGGGTGATTAAGAGATTAAATAAAAATATTTTTGGGACGCCTGGGTGGCTCAGTCGGTTAAGCGTCTGCCTTCGGCTCAGGTCATGATCCCAGGGTCCTGGGATCGAGTCCCGCATCGGGCTCCCTGCTCCACGGGGAGCCTGCTTCTCCCTCTCCCTCTGTCTCTGTCTCTCTCTCTGTCTCTCATGAATAAATAAATAAAATCTTTAAAAAAAAAAAAATATTTTTGAGGGTGGCCTTAAGTGTTTTTTTTTAATTATAATACAATTCTCTCTGATACATTCTGTTATACAGTACTATGAATGCCAGAGGTTGCCAGGAGATATTAATTGATAAAAATAATAAAAAGGCCTTCTTAGATATCGGATTCTTGGATGTCTCTTAGAAGAACAACTTGAGTTTAACTTCTATTTGGCAGTGCTTTCCTTGACATTAAGAAATGGAGCACCTTTGGAAGCAGTTTTTCCCAGGGAGTAGAATGGGTCCGGGGTGAGCTTTCTGGTCGACAGCCGGTTTCTGAGTCCTCTTCCCAATCTATATGTCTCTGGGTGTGTTGCCAGTGGCAATCAGCTGGGTCAATGGCGTCTAACATCCCCCTTGGAGCTGCCCAGGTGGGCAGGCTTTGTTTAGTTTGTAGGGAAAACTTGTGAAAGGTGATGACCTTAGTTTAGGGATGAGAAAACCAAATGAGTTTAAAGTGGCAAAGGAGTGAAGCTTCAAAAGATCGTCCCTTCACCTTCTGCATGGGAGTAACCTCCAGTCCTCCTGTGGCCCAAGTCTATGCCGTTCAGTTTAAAATGCTCATCACCTAACACCTTCTGTGTAGCTGCCTTTCATCACTCAGCCAGCAGCTGGTCTTAGTTCTCCGCTGTGCCTGCGTGGCTCTCACACTGAGCTTCCCCGGCAGGGCCCGCAATCATACCTCCCAAGGCTATCGATCTCCATGGGAACGGCTAACAATCCCCATTTCGAACTCTGTATATTTCAGGTTGTACTTTAATTAATGCAATAATAAACTGACAACAAATTGCCTGTATTTAGTTCCTAAAACAATAATGTATGGATTCACTCTGGATATAGAAAAAATAAATATGCTGTGTGTGTCCCCACCTCTCTCCTCCACGGTGACACCATGTTGTAAAACAAATGTTGTAAAAAGTGATGAACTGTGAGTGATCCCAAGGAATATTTGCCTCTTTTCTTCAGAGCAGTAAGAACATAATATCTGATTACAAGATCCAAAGAATATGTCATCCTGTTTTCTGTGTTTACTTACTGATAGTTATATTTAACAATTAGGGAACATCTGGTCTCTTATGAAAATATACTTTGTGCTTTAAAGCAATTCCTGCTTGGATCAAAATTATAGAATGTAATAGATAACAGAATGTAAGGACACTTTCCTTTAAATATAAAGAGCATTTCCAAATGAACCCCACTGTCCCACAAGCCATTCTGCTCAGCTTCTGTCTATCTGAGTCCTTCTTTATCTTATCCTTCTTTGCCGGAAATTCAAATTTTACATCTTCTTCGTGCTCAGAAGCTTACCTTGTTCAAAAAGGCCCTTATTGATACCATCACCACTGAAACCATTATCAGTCATTCAGTTGGGTGTATTGTGGTAAAATATACAAAACATAAAATTCACCATTTTAATCATTTTAAAATGTATAATCCAGGAGCATTTAGTACATTCACAGTGTTGTCCAACATCATCATTATGTAGTTCCAAAACATTCTGATGACCCCAAAAGGAAACCAGCATTCCCATTAAGCAGTCACTCCCCATTTATGTAGCTCCCTAGCACCTAGAAACCACTAATCATTTTGTCTCTATGGATTTGCCTATTCTGGATATTTCATATAAGTGGAATTACATAACATGTGTGGCCTTCTGTGTCTGGTTTCTTTCATTTAGCATAACGGTTCCAAGGTTCATCCATGTTGTAGCATGTATCAGTACTTCATTCCCTTTTTATGACTGAATAATATTTCATTGTGTGATTATACTACATTTTATTCATCCATCTGTCAGCAGACATTTGGATCATTTATAATTTTCAGCTCTCAAGAAATATATTTAGCTATTTAGCTATTTTTCGGCGGCTATCAACATCCTTACACAAGTTTCTGTTTAAATACCCATTTTCAGTGCTTTTGGATATATACCTAGGAGTAGCATTGCTAGGTCATATGATTGTATTTTTAACTTAATAAGGAACTGCCAAACTGTTTTTCACAGAGGCTGCACCATTTTACATTTCTACCATCAATGTATGGGGTTCCAATTTCTCTACATCTTCGCCAACATTTGTTATTTTCCTTTTTTTTTTTAATTACAGCCATCCTAGTGGGTGTGAAGTGGTATCTCATTGTGGTTTTGATTTGCATTTTCCTGATGGCTAATGCCTGGAGCATCTTTCATGTGCTTGTTGCCATTTGCTGACCTTCTTTGGAGAAAATGGCTATTGATTTGCAAATATTTTCTCCCACTTTATGGGTTGTCTTTTTGCTCTCTTAATAGGGCACAAAAGTCTTAAGTTTAAGTCCAATTTGCCTAGAGCTTTTTTTGTTGTTGTTGCTTGTACTTTTGGTCTTATACCTAAGCATCCATTGCCAAATCCGAGATCATAGACATTTATAACTGTTTTCTTTTTAAGAGTTTTATAGTTTTAACTCTCAAGTGTAGATCTTTGATAAATTTGAGTTAATTTTTGTATATTGCATGAGGTAAGGGTCCAACATCATTCTTTTGCATGTGGATATCTAGTTGTCCCAGCATCATTTGTTGAAGAAACTATTCTTTCCCTGAACCATTCAGTTTTGAAAGCCAAAAGTGTTTTACTTAATAATTGTATATTGCTTTTTTTCAGTTACTCATACATGTCTGTCCTCTCTCTATAAGAAACCCATTCAAGGGAGGAGATAGATTTCTTTAATGTTTCCTATGTTTTATATAAGGGCTAAAATGGTTTCCAAAGTAGGAAAAAAAGTCCGAGACAACTCAAGATTTTGACCCAGGAAAATCAGGGTAATTTATTTAAAAGATAATTTATAATCTTTTTAAAATATAAAAGTAGTAGGACAGTCTCTGCCCTCAAGATGTTCATAGACTAATGGGGGAAATTAGCACATTGGATAGCCACCAGACACATGTGGTTATTGAGCACTCGAAATGTGCCTAATTCTGGGGCGCCTGGGTGGCTCAGTTGGTTAAGCGACTGCCTTCGGCTCAGGTCATGATCCTGGAGTCCCTGGATCGGGTCCCGCGTCGGGCTCCCTGCTCGGCAGGGAGTCTGCTTCTCCCTCTGACCCTCCCGACCCTCCCCCCTCTCATGTGCTCTCTCTCTCAGTCTCTCTCTCTCAAATAAATAAATAAATAAAATCTTTAAAAAAAAAAAAAAAAAAAAAAAAGAAATGTGCCTAATTCTGATTGAGATTTGCTAAAAGAACAAAATACACCCTGGATTTCAAAGGCTTAATACAAAAAGAAGAATGTCAAACATCTCATTAGTCATTTTTATATTAATTACATTTTCAAATGATAAATTTTTGGTATGTTGGATTGAATAAAATATCATAAATCTAATTTCACTGTTCCTTCTTACTCTGTTAATGTGGCATATATTATATTTCCACTGGAAAATACTGACATAGATAAACAGAAAATCAAGCAAGTGTCTCACAGAGACACTAGTAAGTGATAGAGGTGATATTTATAGCTATTTCTTAAAATTCTATAACCTAGGTTTTTAATGACTACACTATATAACTCAAAGTCAACCAGAAATATGAAGATATGATTGGTGGCCCCAGTTTGAAACTGGAAGGTAAGAGAAGGGTCTGTAACACATATTGAATGCAGAACATCTTCAAGGAATACAAGAACATACAAACATCCTGCCCACACTTCAGATCTCATGGGGAGACATACCTGACCTGCATTCTTCAACTAGAGAACAACTACAGGCTAAACCTGTTCTCAGCCAGGGATGGTTTGGGCCCCCAGGGGGCATTTGGCAATGCCTGAAAACATTTTTGGCTGTTACAACTGGAAGGCACTCCTAGCATCTAATGGGTAGAGGCCAGAGATGCTGATAAATTTCCTGCAACATACAAGGATGGCTCCTGCACAGCAAAGAATTCTTTGTTTCAATGGGCCAGTAATTCTGAGGTTCAGAAACCCTGGATTGCACTTTACTAGGGTAAATATTTCAGAGAAAGAAGAGGCAAATGTTGCAGGAGCTCTCAGGAAGACTACCAAAAGGAAGGGACCCTTCAGTGGGCCTTGGAATGCGGGCAGGTCCCAGTAGGTACAGGGATGGGGCAAAGTGATCAAGATAGCATTACCGGTCAGGAGGAGTGTAGCCAGTAGTAGGAACGAGAAATGGATTTGAGCAAAGAGTGTGTCATAAAAGAAGCAGCAGCAACTAGAGAATGGTTTAGAATTCAGATTTGGTCTCTAACCCTTTTTATTCTACTTGGCAGCTGAGCGGCTCTGAGCAGATCACTTGACCTTTCTGAAATTCAGTGTAACCCTCTGTTGATGGGGATAATTTTAATCAAATGAGATCCTCTGTGTACAAACAACTGTGTAACTGAAAATACAAAGTATTGTTGTTAACTTTATCATTATGGTTCTTACCAGATTGAGTTGGTTCCAGAGTGTGAGGACTTTGAAAGCCCAGCAAGGAGAGGGGGTTGGGTCTCTGGGACCATCTGGAGCAGGAAAGCCGTTAGAGGGGAGTGATGTTGTGGAAGGTTCACTTGGATACGGTGTGCAGGGAAGATGGGAGCAGGGAGGGAGTATAGTGAGGAAAATCATCTAGGACACCTTTCCAGGGAAACAGCGTGGATGGTTGACAAGTGCTACAGGGGAGGCAGCTGGTGGAAGGCACTGTGCCACCATGTTCCAGGCAGCTGCCTCCCCTGTGGACGCTCATCCACAGCCTGGTGGCAGTAAAGTGACTTGAGCAGCTCTTCCAGGGGCACGCTGAGGGATAAGTCATGGCTCTTGTAGAAGTGGACGGAAAATGAGGCAGGTCCCTCCATGACCTTATGCACTAGTCCTAAGTGTTGAGTGAAAACTACATGTGGTTTCTAAGACTGAGTGTTTAGTATTTTATCATCAACGTGGAACTCTATGAAAATGTGGATTCTGAATTTTCCCTGAGCTTTGTCTCACCTTCAACAGCACTACCATGGTAATATTTCTTAAAGCCTTCCTATAAAGGAATGCATTTTCATAGTTCTTTGAGGTTTAATTTTCCCACGTTTATTACTTCAAATTCTCCCAGCCTGACACCAAGACAGAAAATTTCCGATATTAATTATTTTTTTAAATAATTTATTTTATAAGACATTTAGGTGATGGCCAGCAGTTTTACTGTCACAAGAATGTAGAGAATGTGGGCTCCATTAGCATGTAAGCTTCCAAAGGGCAGGGATTTGGGGTTGTTTTGTTCACAGCCTTAATGTTAGTGCTTAGAACAGTGCCCGGCACATGATAGCACTCAATAAATTATTTGTCGAATGAGTGAGAGAATGTCCGAATGAACAAGAAGCATACGTGGTTTGTGCACTCTTCCTAGACGGTTGTGTGATTGATGGAGTGCTGTGTGCCTCTGGGGTGCTGGGTATGACAGTATCTGACCCCCAGTCATGAACTGAGACTGTTATAGAAGCTGTCTCACTGAGACCCATCTATTGTCACTCATTCATGGCCACAAGCACTCAAATCAAGTGTTTTCTCCTCTCCTTTTTACCTCCTCTGGAACCTAGCAGAGGTAAATCAGTAAAGTTGGAAGTGGAGGAAGATAAGAGCACAAAGGGATCAAATCCCACCCCCACGCCGGCCCCCCCGGAAGTGGAACTGGTTTGTCTCCCTACACCTTACCCCAAGAGTGGCCTTTCCATGTTCCCGAAGAAGAAAACATCGCAGGGGAGGGTGTGCATCTGGCAGGATGGTTGCACTCTAGTCAACTCGACTGCTACAGAAATAAGGGCTCTTCAGTAAGACTTGACAGTATGCCAGTTCCGCCAATGATAAGAGAAGCCCGAAACACCAACAAATCACCGCACACCACTGGCCATGTTTCCCAATGTAGGGCTGCAAGGCCACCAAACAAAACAAATAGGACAGCTACCCTCAAAGCTTGCCAACGTAGTTCTGAAAATGTAAAAAAAAAAAAAAAAAAATAGCTTTCCTAAGAAACTATTGTAACAACGGAAGAACACTGAATAGGTCATTTACAGGTGCCCTACAGAGTTAAGAGGTCCCTCATTGGCACATTTTCCATCCTTGTTAGCCATTTTCCTTGTCGTGAATATCATTTCTTCACTTTCCACATCAGCTTGCAAGGTGTTCCTTATGATACTTGACGTCTTCGTTTGGTAGGAGGGAAGCCCAAGGATATTTTACTCAAAATATATCTTCTTATAAAGGAAAGCAAGCAAACAAAAAGGTATTTATTCTGAGATGCATTAAATTATCAAATTCTCATTAAACATTGGTCTGAGATTTTACTGCACCATTGGGGCTTTACTACAGACATAGTAAGGCTCCTAAAAGGTGAGATTTCATCATTGAGGAGTTCAGGAGAGGAAGGAATCTACCACGGGGTTTCTCTTCACCAGAAATGGAAGTCCCTCCAGTTTCAGAATTGATTCTTGGGAAAAGCCAACTTTACTAGGTTTCTTCTTTAATGCCATGTCCTTGAAGATAGTATATTCTTGGGTTTAAAACCAATAATTTTCCAACATCTTCCCAAGTTGAAATTTACATTTTCTGAAAATCTGGAGTCCTGATAAATTCAGTGAGACCTCCCTTTTCAATCTTTATATAGAAATATAGAAGTATAGGGGCACCTGGGTGGCTCAGTTGGTTAAGCGTCTGCCTTTGACTCAGGTCATGATCCCAGGGTCCTGGGATCGAGCCCTGCATCGGGGCTGAGCAGAGAGCCCGCTTCTCTCTCTTCGTCTGCCCTTCCTCCCACTTGTGCTTGCTTGCTCTCTCTCTCTCTCTCTCAAATAAATAAAATCTTAAAAAAAAAAAAAAGAAATATAGAAGTATGTGTTGTTAGGTGTACATATTTCAAGATTATAAAGTGTATCCAAGATTGGAATAGTGTCCTGGAAGGAGTGTAGTTGCACGACTGTGAGCCTGTGTGCAGTGGGCATGGGTGTATGTAGGTGTGGTCACTTTGCATTCCTGAGCTACCTGTAGCCAATAATCATTCCTGAGGAGAATTGTGTTTTTAAGTTCATTATTAGGGCATTTGTAATGTTGATGATATCATGCAGAGTTGGGTTGGGTTTTTTTTTTTAAGATTTTATTTATTTATTTGAGAGAAAGAAACAGATAGAGCATGAGCAGGGGTCAGGGAGAGGGAGAAGCAGGCTCCCTGCTGAGCAGGGAGCTGGACATGGGGCTGGACCCCGGGACCCTGGATCATAACCCAAGCCGAAGGCAGACACTTAACTGACTGAGCCACCAGAATGTCTTGTGCAGCGTCGTTATTAAAAGTCTTTCACCTTGGGGGCGCCTGGGTGGCTCAGTCATTAAGCGTCTGCCTTTGGCTCAGGTCATGATCCCAGGGTCCTGGGATCGAGCCCCACATCAGGCTCCCTGCTTGGCAAGAAGCCTGCTTCTCCCTCTCCCACTCCCCCTGTTTGTGTTCCTGCTCTCGCTCTCTCTCTCTCTGTCAAATAAATAAATAAAATCTTAAAAAAAATAAAAAATTAAAAAAATTAAAGTCTTTCACCTTGTCTCTGAGTGTGACTAAAGAGAAGGGCAATAAATTAATACAATTAATGTAAATAAATGTTATTTGTAACTGTGAAATTACAAATAAATTGTAGCTGTTAAACTCCTACTCCATTAAACACCTCTTCTTGAAACTCAAAGATTTAAAAAGAAAGTAGAAGCCATTTTAAAAAAATCTCTACTATAGCAAATAGAAAGCTACACAAATAAAAATCAAAACGGTGTCCTAGAATAAAGCAAATGTTGATCAGGTCAAATGAAAATGAGCCAAGTCCCCGAACTAGAAAAAAAACCATTTGGTCAAATGGAAAACATTTCTGGACTTCTGTCTTTCAGACCTGCCTGCCTCCCAAGCTGTTATATGGTGATATTGAAAATATTTCACGTATCACAGAGATAACACAAGGATGAAAGGCATGTTTGAAGTTCTTGAAACTATTCTGAGAAAGCTACTTGAGAAAACATAAGCACCGTCAATAATACCATTAAGTGCTGTCCATCATTAAAACCAGGCAATCACTTTTCATCCATTTCCTCTTTCTCTGATAGTATTTTTTGACATTAAAATATCACATTATAATGAACATTTTCTTAAAGCAGTCTTCTTTTGTAAAATGAGTGCCAAAAGCAATACCAAAACCAAATCCTCATAAACCAATACAAGCAGAAAATACGGTCGTAGGAAGACAACAAACATGGATTCATTCATTCATTCATTCAATCAGTCATTCATATCAAGATGTGGCAGGCAGAGACATAGTAACTACGGCAGGTCTTGGGGAGGATTGGGATACAGACAGGGATAGAGGCAACTCTGGAAGCTTGGGAGGCCAGCATGGCTGATCATCTTATATGAACAAAATAAAAAGAATGCTGTTTATTCTGTTATTCAGCAGAGATGGAGGTCTTTGTAATATTAATTTAAATTCTCCATAAAGTGTTTACGTATTTATACTGCAGTTTGTTTAAACTGGTGTCACTGGCTATCTCTTGGGTATCAGGCATGGTCCCAGCTGTTTGTAGGAATGGCTTTTCTGTGCTGTGTTAAAGTCCTGGTTATGATGTACGTAACCTCACTGTTGATCAGCTTTAGTTGGCAACATACGATGTGTCTGGTCAATTAAGTTTCCTTTCTAGAATGCTGATATACACAATACATAGGATCATTTTATGTACGGAGACTTCCTGTAGCTATACCGAAAAAAAAAAGGACTCCTCGGTTTAGGGGTTTCTTTTGTTTTCTTTTCCTTTCTTTTCTTTTTAATGCCAGCCTACCTTTTTATTTCTGTTATATAGCCATCATGCTGTAACTAATAGTTTCAGTTACAAGGAACTAGAAAAAAGAAATTGACATTTCCCTACCAATCGTGATGCGGTATTATTATATTATCTATCACAGGCAGAGGGAACATGACTAGTATTTGTTGATAACTAATATAGTAGCTCACAATGAGTTTTAGAAAGCAGATCAATATTTATCTTAAAAGTTCCCTGAAGAAGATATTGCTCTCCTTCTCTTACCTTTTATCCCCTTCACTATTTTTTGCTTGGTAGTTATAAGTCTGTAAGAATGAGAAAGCTAAGACTCCATTCATTGCAAAGTACTATTATATTCGTACAGATGAAATGACCTAGAATAAATAGATTACTTAAGGCCTATATGCAGATCTTCAGACTAGAGAAAGATTTAAAAGCAGCAAGAATGACAAATGCTTTATGTAGTTATCATTTTGAAGATAATGAAGGCATAAACCAATTTATTCAAAAGATGTCAAAATACATGTTTAACTACCAAACCACTAAAAGGTGGAAAACTTAAAGTGGTTCTATTGAACAACCTGGTACCAAATAACAAATGAGAACCATCTGCCTTGCAATATCAAGTTATCAATTTCCTTCTTTCCAAAAGTCAGAGAAAGAGCATTTCCAAAACTGATTTAACATGGCAAATGAATTTGCAGATATGGTTTTGAAATATGGATCTCTATCTTAGATCAAATCCTGTTTTTTCTGCTCACCTTATGTCCCTTATAATTTATTAGCAGGCTTAGTGTATTTTGATTTATTTATTCTTCTGAAGTTTTGCCTCCATTAAATATTATAATCCTGTTGACAGTTTTCAGTGCTGTAACCTTTGATCTGCTCCTTTAATGAATATTTTTGTATTACTAAAACAATATGTAAAAGTAGCCAGGATGGGGGGGGAGGGACATTTGCTTAGGACAGAGGAACAGGAGAGAAAAGTGGGAATATGCTGTGTTTTGTTAACTGTTTTTAAAAAGAAAATAAAGGCAAGAAATTAGCAAGCAATCAATAATGACAGATGGGCAACAAGTTTGCTGTTCCTTCCTTACTCTTCCTGTAGCATTTAACTATAGAAACTTGAAAGGAAGAAACACACACACACACACACACACATACACGTTTCCTCCCTACCCTCTACCCCCCAAAACACACTAAAATTTATCAACTGTAATCTTTGCATTTGAAAGCCCATAATTGCTTTTAATTCATTGCCTTAGACTTCCCATCCCCATATTTAACATTTATAGGATTTTGTTATTTTTTTTCTATCTTCTTCTATGGTATTTCTGTGAGCAGTAGCACATTATATAATCTCAAATAACCTTTAATTTTGTTGTCAGAGAGCCTCCTGGGCAGAAGTCATCTAGCTCTTGAGTGAGTTTAGCCAACTACCCAACATCTGTATCTCATCATGACTTTATTGTTCTCTACTTACAGTTGCATATTCAGTAACTCTCCTGAAGGACTAGGGGAAAATTATATACAATTTTTATATATAAATTTATATATAACTTGGGGGGGAAATTATATACAATTGTGGAAATTAAGACTGCATGCACTCATAAAAAACTTTAGGTACTCTTCGTAGATATTCTACAGATATCTCTAGAAAGGACTGACTATTCACAGATATACACACATACATTAATATATATCAAATAAAAAGTCAGAGCCTTCCTAAACAGGTAGTTCCCAGCCCCCCCACTACCTCCCAAAACATTTTTTTTCCAAGGGAGTATTTTCGCTTTAGAATTTACAGGTTTTAGAAAAAATAATTAGAAAAATAGAAGTCCTCAGTGACCCTTAACATTCTTTTTATTTTCATATTCTTTAACATTGCTTATATTCCTTAACATCAAAATAAGATATTATATGAAGTATAATTAATACAAACCATATAAATGGCATTCTCACAACTTCAGCTCTGAATAATGAATATTAGACAATTAGTTTTTCTTTTTTCATAGGTTTTTATGATCTTCCCCCATCATCAACTCCTCCAGGTTTTAAGGAAATACTTATAACACTATCTTGCTTCTTTGTATTTTTATTAGGCATACTAAAATGGATGTGTGTGTGTGTGTGTGCATGTGTGTGGTCCTATTCATATGTCCATTGTTTTTTTAATTTTGTAACTCAGTCCCTAAATCTCTATTCCAAAGTCATGACTCATGATTGATCTGAAACTCTGAACACTGCAGCAAGGAAACAGGAATTCGAGAGAATATCAGATAAGAAGAATTTAAAGTTAGAGAGTCATCACTGTACCTCTGGGCAATTTTAATCCCAAAACCATGCACTGAAGACAGGAAAACTAATTGTACTAGCTTTTTAAAACTGAAACTATGAATCTGAAATGTTTTTGTAAGATTTAATATTCGTTTTACTGAAAAAAAGTGATTGGTAAGTACTAAAAATTGTGTTTATCTTCACAATGTTCTTTTGAAGACTGACCGGAAGAGGGACCAGGAGGACTCTTGATAACAAAGATCTCTAGTTGTGTTTCTAAATTCAGTCCTTCTTTGCCTAGAAACTCATAGGTGATAAGATATGAATAAGTTTTATGAAATTCATCATAGTGCCCGTACTTTGAGATTAAATCTCTTGAATTCTGCATGCAAATGTATATATGACCTTATGAAAATCTAACTTCGTTTTTTTTTATTATGGTATGTTAATCACCATACATTACATCATTAGTTTTTGATGTAGGGTTCCATGATTCATTGTTTGCGTATAACACCCAGTGCTCCATTCAGTACGTGCCCTCTTTAATACCCATCACCAGGCTAACCCATCCCCCCACCCCCTCCCCTCTAGAACCCTCAGTTTGTTTCTCAGAGTCCATAGTCTCTCATGGTTCGTCTCCCCCTCCGATTTCCCCCCCTTCATTTTTCCCTTCCTGCTATCTTCTTCTTTTTTTTTTTCTTAACATATAATGTATTATTTGTTTCAGAGGTACAAATCTAACTTCATTTTAAATATTTTGATATTTTAGAAAAACAACAAAACAGCTCAAAAGATATTATGCAAAATACCAAATACTTTGCACTTTGAACCAAATAGCATATCAACTGATAACTTCTCAGAAGTTGTAACTTACAGTAGTCTCCAAACTTTTTAAATCGAGTATACACATGAGTAAAATATTTTTGTGTACACTATATATTATGTATATTAACATTCTTACACTGTTGGTGGGAATGCAAGCTGGTGCAGCCACTCTGGAAAATAGTAGGGAGGTTCCTCAAAAAGTTGAAAATAGAGCTACCCTACGACCCGGCCATTGCACTACTGGGTATTTACCCAAAAGATACAAACATAGTGATCCAAAGGGGCATCTGCACCCCAGTGTTTATAGCAGCCCACAATGGCTAATGTCCACAATAGCCGAACTATGGGAAGAGCCCAGATGTCTGACAGATGAATGGATAAAGAAGATGTGGTGTGTGGGTGTGTGTGTGTATATGTGTGTGTGTGTGTGTGTATACACACACACAATGGAATATTACTCAGCCATCAAAAAAATGAAATCTTACCATTTGCAACAATGTGGATGGAAATAGAGGGTATTATGCTAAGCAAAATAAGTCAATCAAAGAAAGCTAATTATCATATGACTTCACTCATATGTGGAACATAAGAAACAAAACAGAGGATCATAGGGAAAGGGAGGGAAAAATAAAATAAGACAAAATCAGAGAAGGAGACAAACCATAAGAAATTCCTAACTATAGGAAACAAACTGAGGGTTGCTGGAGGGGAGGTGGGGGGGGGATGGAGTAACTGGGTGATGGGCATTAAGGAGGGCACATGATGTAATGAGCACTGGGTGTTTTATTTAAGACTGATGAATCACTGAACTCTACCTCTGAAACTAGTAATACACTATATGTTAATTAATTGAATTTAAATAAAATAAAAATTTTAAAAAATCATTCATATATCTCCAAACAGGGTTTCTCAACCTCTGCAGTGTTGGCATTTGGGGCCAGATAACTTGTCATGGGGGCTGTCCTGTGCCTTGTAGGATGTTAAGCAGCATCCGCAGCCTCTACCAGCTACATGTCATCAGCACCTTTCCCTGTTGCAAGGGCTGAAAACATCTCTAGACACTGCCAGATGCCCCCTGGGGGCCAAAGTGTCCCAGTTAAGAACCCCTTCTCTAAATCATTTATGTGTAATTCTATATTAATATGTAAAGCAAACATGAAAGATGTCTATTTTTAAGGTTGAGTGTATTTTACTTTTTAGCAGTGCTGTCCCAAAATATTTTGGTTTCCTATAAATGTTATTAATAATTTTCAGAGACAGAATCGTGACAGAATATGCTTCAAATTGCCTTTTAAATCTTTCTTTAACAAAAGGTAGCATCATGATTCAAACTTCAGTTTATTTCAATACTTGATTTTAAAGGCCATCAGGAGACAAAAGATGTGTAACTTGTTATTGACAAAATGCAACTTTTTAAATAAGTCATGATAGAAAATTTTCCATCCAGTCTAACAGTCATCCAAGGGATTCTGCTGAAATTTTACTAATAAATCTCTCCTTTAATGTCGTGGATACAAATAAGAAACTGCATTTTTTGTATTTTTAACATGTATGTTTTGAAATTACTGAAGTTCTTCACTTAGAAAAAATTTAGCTGGTGAGAAAACTGTATTAAGATTTTTAATGTTACCTATGGGAGTGTTAATAGGTGGTACATACACATCATTTTCAATATTAAATTCATATAACAATGTGCACATTTCCAAAATATTTTAAGAATGCTTTGTACATAACACAAGTTGTTGTTTGTCTTCTAAAGCAGTTGCTTCCTCACCCATTGTTCAAATGACACCTTTATCTTGGAGACTTCTGAAAAATGTATGCTCAGTTAACATAATAGTGACACCTACTTGTCATCACAGAAATGTCAGCAAATTTGAAGTATTTGCTTTTTGTTAAAGAGAAGTGAGTAACTCATCTTCAGGTTCAGGTTCTTTTCGATGAGATAACCAGTAAGTCGCTGTATGATAAACGGTTTGTCTGGTCACTTCCTACCTCATTTCAAATATGGTAAAGAACTCATTATAGTTTATTAATTTTTAAATTAAAATATTAGAATATCAGTGTTGACCTATAGCATTTTGTGCACTTTTGGCTTTGACTTATTTGTTAAAATAGCTCATCTATTAATTTTCCAATGTTGTCTCTGTAAACTTAGCCTAGAATTCTTTTTGTGGTCAAATTAATAGTTTTTCTGCAGAATATTATTTTTATTGAAAGAGTCATTATTGAGAATATCACCTCATTGGTTTTTCTTTCCTTTAGTGACTCATAATAAAAGTAGGAAGGTAATCATTTATATTCCATCACTGAAACAAAATTTAGCAAATATTATAGTCTGAGACCTGTTAGAAACATCTGTGCTTTCATTTAACTATACCTACCAAACCTTTTACACTACCTCTTACAAAACTTATTTCTTCAATCTTTAATGATGTTTACTTTACATTAAAAGAATGTATTGTAGCTTGACATCATATTGTTTTTCAAGGATTCTTTTAGCCATTTTTATCTTGGCATGAAGAACAAGTGTTTCCTTAATGTACCTTTTAAGTCATGAGTGAAATTTTTCAAGTGTGGCTTCTAAACTTTTAGCATTAAACATTAGGTTGAGTATCACATAACCATACATCACAGAAGAAATCAAGAGACTGTTTTGGATGTGTAGGCTTAAAATTTCTTGCTAATCATGATGACCTTGTTCTATGCTTACCTGATACCTCAAGGTACATTTTTCCCCCAGGTCAAACTTCGCTCTGAAAAATAGTGAATGTATATTAATATTTTCATAATCCTTTTGATAATTTCATGGCAGGGGGGGATGGAGGCGGACATTTTTCCAAATCTGATTAGACTGTCAACACATTAAGAGTTCGTATTAGGAGTTGAAGAAATATCGACTTCTTCCTCTTCACTTTGTATGAACTCAACAGCGTTGTTTTCAGTCAAATTTCTTTTCAAATGCAATAATATGTCTTTTAGATCCCTTAAGTTTACCAGTGTTTACCCACAGGTAAATTGAAACCTACTTGTATATTCTGAAAGTAAATGAGTACCAGAGACTATTAACTCATCCAAGCCATGAAATTCACAATCCTCCCACAGTAGACATGACATGTGGAATAAAGGTGGGAATCAGTGTCAGTCTACATGCTAAATAAATATTAGCAATGCCTAAGATCATTTTCTGTTAATAAAAAAACCTGTAAATAGAAGTTATCATATTTTCTGCCCAGACCCCAAGGATCCTCTTGCATACTCGCTGGGGTGCAAAACTGGGTCTTTCAGGGCCGCTGCCTTAGAATGAGTCTTAGCTACTCTTAGAGGTGCAAATGATGTATATTAGACCACACTGCAGACTGGAATGATCTCTATTTTCCTATCTACAATTAAAACGTGCAGTGCAGTTTGTTTTGCTAGTGTGACCACCCAATAATGCCATCTGGTCTGTAACAGTTTCATTTTTACATGTGATCACAAAGTGCTCCATTGCAAGGCTGGCCAAATTCAGGCAGTAGGATCAAGAAGGTGCTAAGAAGCAAGCCAATTAGCATCATAGTTACGGTTACAGTGCAAAATAAAAGGCAGGCGCTTGTACCATTAAGCAGTTGAAAAGGGTTCTGTCCACTTAGTCATAGGTAAAGGCAATGAAGGAATTTGACCACAAACATTCTCATAAAAATTTAAAAACAGTTCCCTGGCTGAGTTAATAAATGAATGGAATGGTTCAGAATTTCCAGCCCACGTGTGACAAGTAATTGGTGAAATGAGCAAAATATCTAGTGACCATTTAAAAACCATCTATGTTTTCAGATGATTAAAGTGCAGCATTCTTTTGCCAGGGATTTATTTCTTTTGTAAAGTATCCTACTCATAATGAAATGAAGTAACCATGACTTTAGCTTAATAAAATATTTTATTGCTTTTAAATCCTGTGAGGAGATTATATATATATATGAATATATATATATATATATATATATATATATATATATATATATATTCATGGGTAAAAGAGCTGAACTTAGCCTGAAACTGTCTACATCTACAGTCATTTATTTCTGTGTAGAAAGGTTTTTTTTTAATGTGGAATTTGAGCTTTACCCATATCAATACTAATCAACAGAATACTAAAGCTATCTTTAAAAGTCTGAGGGAAATAGTGTATTTAACCTTAACCTATGTGAGGGGTTCTCATTACCTTGACCTTCAAATAACTGAAAGTAAGTGAGCTTTGTAAAGACATTCACTCATGTCAGAGGTTAGCACTATCCACAGGTTTTGTTTTCCAACCTCCCAGCCCACACAGACCCTATATGTTAGCTCACAGAGCAGAATTTATTAGTTCATGGGTCCATTTGTCCTAATCCTTGAAATTTACTACACCAAATGAAGACTTTGGAATTTTTTCTAGCTTTACCGCAATATTTTCCTTAATAGGAATCTCTTCCCCCTGAGCATTTTTGCCCCTCCAAGCCTCAAGACTGTCTTCAAAGCCATTCCCATGATAGGCACACTACAATGATTCTGTTGACCAAAAGCACATCAAAGACCCAAGAAGTTAATAATGCTTATGAGTATGTGCAAGACTTGTAATGGAGTCTCGCTTTAGGGTAATAGCAGAGTCAGGGAAATGAGTCAGCACAAACCATTAACAACTCCCCCAGTGCAGAGATTGGACTTAAAATTCACACGAAACTACAGTTGTTTTCTTATCATGTTATTTCCCATCCATACTATTTCGTTTCCCAAAAGGTTTATTTCATGTAAGGGACAAGAGTCCTATCCCGAAGCTATTTTAAAAGGAATTTCCTCTTCTGCCTATAACCGTGAGGAACACTTGCCTTAAAAAGTAAGAGCCTGTGTTTACAACTGGTACAGATGGAGGGGAAAGATATTCTTAGAATAAAACCGGCAAGAAGAGAGGATGAGACCCCAGCCCACTCTATCATGTCACTTTTGTTCACATATGGCTGACTCATCATTTAGACAGGACCATACACAACCTCCAGCTTTGTTCAACTTCTTCCTTTTCAGAGAAAATTCAATCTTCATTTCACTTTTGGGCATAATCCAAAGTTAGAAACACAAATCCCCAACGCAATTCCAAAACTGATGGAAGGAATCTAGACACTCCTTGTCACCTTTATTTCCCTCCCCTGTTTCTAATTTCATAGTGAATTCCCTAGTCACAATACCGAGGAGAGCCCCGGTATTGTTTGAAAAAAAAAAAATCATCCAAATAAAAATTTTAAAAGTAAGATGGTGATTATTGACACTGGATGCTAAGTTACCTCTAGTAACTTATAACCCAAAATGGAAACCGTAGAAACTAGTAACTAAACAACATGTAAGTAAACACAACCTAAATACTATGATGTTACCAGCATTTTTGGTTTAAAAAGGACAAAGAAGGATAAAGTGTGTGAGGTGAGTGTTCAGGAGATGAAAAAGAGTGAATCCCACTTTTCTATTAATTTTTCATGAAAGACTGACTCTAAAACTAAAATCTCAAGCTTTCCTTGAAAAAGAGAAGAAATGTAATGTGTTAAAAGGGAGAAGCTTCTGGTTTGATAAGAGTAAAGTCATGGTGTGGGAAGTGAAATGAATGTTGGATGGGTGGATGGATGGATGAATAAGAGTGAAATGAAGAAGAAGCCCACAGAGCGTGAATGTGGCAAGCAGGTTAGGAAATATGAATAAAAGAAGGAAGGTAATTTAAGATCTGGAAAATAAAGACCCAAGTCATTTGGCCCATGTTCAGAAATGATTTATATACAGCATTCAAGATGTATTTTAGGCAAACTATTAGGAACAAGTAGGTTAGTTGTGTAGAACTATAGACAAGAATGTTCAGAATATATTCTAGATATTTTAGAGACCAAAAAGTGGCATAAGTTGTTTTCTTTCTAAATTGCTAGACTACAATAGGATTTAAATAACTATAATAGTGACTGAATTTTAACCTAATATATTAGGAATTAGAAATTTTTCTTTAGACACACTCTCGGGTCCATTTTAGAGTTCTTGTAGTTGTTAAATATCACCTTCTTAAATATATTTTCTTAATGAAGTTCTTGATTATTATCACAAGGCATAAAATATTTACGAGGCACTTGTTCTTGTTCATGATTTTATTTTGTTTTTATCTGGGTTTTATAGTCAGGTGGTCTTTACAATGTAAACTGTAATGAATATTTTTGTTTCCTTCGTTATTGTTCCACATGTGAGAAGTTCTTAACATAGCTTGACACTACATATTTTACGATTTTATTTTTTCATATCAAAGTTATTTCCAAAGAGAGTGCTGCTTTGGACACTCTGAAATGCAATTCTGAATGCTGCCTACAATCTTGAATGAAGTCCCAAACAAATCAGAAACAAGTTGTTTGGATTTGTTTTCTTTTTTCTTTTTTTTCCTCAATTGTCAGTTTGCTTTATTATTTGAAAAGTTGGCGGGGGGACCCAAAATAAAAACCCTACTTGTTTCATAATGGCTATCCACAGGAAATCCAATGTATTCAGTCATCTGAATCAATTCCATCTATCTTCTGTGCTCTGTAATTATAGTTGAGGCTAGAAATGGAGAACCACAGCCAAACCTTGGTCCCATGGTCTGCATGGTGTCAAAATGGAAGCCAATCTTGTAGACAGTGTTCATGTCCAAAATTCCACTGAGGAGAGAAAACATCAGTGTTTCAGTCTACTTTCATTATGAATATGAATTCCAAAGCCAGACTACCTCTGTATGAATCATGGTTCTGCCACTCTTCAGTTGGGTGACTTCAAGCAAATTATGTAACCATTCAGCACCTCAGT
This sequence comes from Neomonachus schauinslandi, assembly GCF_002201575.2. NCBI lineage: Eukaryota > Metazoa > Chordata > Mammalia > Carnivora > Phocidae > Neomonachus > Neomonachus schauinslandi. The sequence goes on from NC_058404.1 coordinate 25,303,113, forward strand.
TTCCTTATCTATAAGAGAAAGATAATAATTTGCAATTATTAATAATCTTGTAGGACTTTTACAAGAACTAAATGAATTGATACGTCTAAATCTCTTAGAACATTGCCTGGCCGATTATAAGCACTCAATCAATGCAGGCTGTTAGGGTCATTGTTACTTCTCTTAAAATGTTTAATTGCCACAAATTTAATAAACAAAAACATGGTGATATTTATAATAGTTAGCAAAATTGAGCATCATAGCTTCAAAAAGTGGTGATGTAGAATGGAAAAAGCATGAGCTGGGGACAGAAGACCCAGTTTGAAGTTCAACCTCTAAAACCTATCAGCTCCATGATTTGCTTTTTTACCCATTTCTCTGACCCCTGTGTTATTGATAATTCATGAACACATAGAAGTAACATCCTCTCTTCACTGTCTTGTGTGGAAGGCATATATGAAAATAATTTTAATGTAAAATATGAATAACTTTTAATATAAAATAAGAATGATTTAATAAAAATACATATACAATGCAATAAGAACAAAGAGAAGGCAGTAAAAAGTCTGGACTACCAGAGCAGGAAGAAATGATCCCTAAGGGAAGTGACGTTTCAAGGGTTGTTCTAAGGAATGAAGAGAAATTTGCTAGTCAGTATATTCAATGGCATAAGGATAAAAAACATCATGTTTGGAGATCAGTGATTAAGATGAGTTTATATGTGAAAGTCCATTTCAAAGCTATAAATCGCTATTAGTTGTAAAGGTTGCTTGAACTTCATGATCGAAATGCCAGGCCAAGGAGTTGCAACTTTATCTGAGTTCCTGATATATTGGGAGAGGTAACCTCTAGGTTAGAAACTATTCCCAGAAATAGATAAAAAGTATGAAATGGATAAGAACAGGAACTGAAATATTTTATAGGTACTCATCCATCCATCAAAAAAAAAAAAATGACTACTCGGTATATGTCATAGGCCAGATACTTTGAAAGAGATGTAAAGAAAGACCAAGTAGAGAAAAAATAAATTGGAGGAAATTTTGGAATGGTTTTTAACTTCTCTGAAGTAGTGAAATCAAATTAAAGTCCCACTTGTGCCCCCTCTACCAAACATCCCCATCACTAGAGATATTCCCAGTTCATTTCAGGCCATGATTATAGGTGACTTCACTTAAAGAAGTACTTAAGGATATTTTGATATTAGGTATGTGACGTCACATAGTAGTATACCATGACTGTGAAATAGGGAAAAGTTCTCTTAGCCCCAAAGGATAATCAGCACAGATTACCAAAGGATCGCTGAATAAGAGTTTCTTTCTGTTTTCAGAGGAAATATAAAATCTGAAAGAAACTGTAAAAGGAGTATCTTGAAAATTAAGAATTGTAGAACCACAGAATCACAGGATGGGAGGAAGCATGAACATGGTACACAGCCCACTGTAAGCCTGTAGGATACAGTTGATAAATGAATAGTCATCTATCCCCCAAATAATAGTCTGTGGATCAGCAATAATGGACAATATAGTTTACATTGGTAGCTGTTGAAATGAGAAAAATAAAGGCAATATGGTAAAGCTTGGTGTTTTGTTTGAGAGGAGAGAGCAATTTTTTTAATACAGAAAAATACAAAAGAATCATATAACAAACATCCTTGCATCCTGCATCCAGAATTGACAAATGTGGATGTTTTATCCTCTTTGTGCTATCATTGTTTTACAAAAGAAATAAAATATTGAGGACAAAGTTGTCCTTTTCAACACCACTCCAGGCCCTTTCTCCTCTCCCCATCCAGAGGCAACAATGCTCATGAGTTGATATTGTCTTCTTCCCATCCGTGTATGTGTGTGTGTGTGTGTACATATCGATTGTGTGTTTTCATTTACATAAATGATATCTCTTTCATAGATTTGAATTTATTGAATTATTCGTGATCGTATTCAAGAACTATCCATTCTTACAGTATTTCTTTTCTATTCTTCTTAGCTTAGAACATCTTTTATTTTGTTAAATGGTGACAATTAAAGTACCTTTAACTGGCAAAATTGAAAAGCTGCAGCCTGTGTTTCTGCAGTGATCCTTTGCTTTTATTTATTTATTTATTTTTCATGATCTCTGAAACCTTGAAGGGGAATGAAATCACCGTATATCTGCCACATGGCCCTCAAGCATCCGCTTGGACACCTCCAAGGAAGGGCGTTGTGGGACTGTGGTATCATCTCTAAGGAGCTGTTAGAAAATAGTCCTCTGAGTGGGTCTGAAATCTGTTTCCACATGTCTTCTGCTATTCTGTACTTTGTATTCTACACTCTGAGGTCGCACAAGGAGAAACAAGTTTAATTCTCCTTCTTCACAGAAGAATTCTCCTTCTTCACTGCTAGAAAGAGACACTATTAGATTTTCTCTGAATCTTGTTTCCTACAAATTTGAGTATCCTTATTTCCGTCAACTGTTCTTCATAGAACATGGTTCCAGGAACAACAAGCTGCATTCACAGTCACATCAACTGGATTGTTCGCCATTGTCAGGAGCTGTTTATTTATATATGAAGGCTCAAAACTGCCACTGCAGCTGGTGCTACTTGTAAGAACATGTTTGATGAGACATCACATCTGCTTTTGATTTTGCGACACAATGACTGCTATCTCCAGTTGCTGACAAAATACGTTAGTCAACTTCAGTGGGTATCTCGGGGTGTCCAGGTAACTCCAAAACTACTTGGCAAATTGGTGATAAGTTTGGGATTAGATCCCAAAGATTTTGAGGTTCTAGCTATTCCTTCCCCCATGATAAACTATTATGATACCAGCTCTGGCCAAGCAAATGAGAAATCGCTCTGTCAGAGGGGAAAAGCACACTCAGTGTTTTTCTCAGTGGATGTGCACCATGTTTTTTTTTAAGGAAAGGTTGATTTTCCTAGGATTACTTTCTTATCCATAACAAAACAGGATAATTCAAGTGTACAATGCCCCTTCAAGTTGACTATGAAGGGGATAAAATTCATCGTTTCTTTTTAATCCCCAAAACGGAGTCCTTGAGCTTTTGCCAGCACCACTGGCCTCTGCCTGCGACAGCCTTGCAGATCAGGTGTGTTGATTCAGACTCAAAACAGCATTTGCAAACGTTTTTGGAACATATCCAATCCCAACGTACACAGCTCACCAGGGCCTGCTTTTACTCCAGTCCCGATGTCTGATGCCATCAGGAAAAGCATTCTTCACAAAAATGCAAGGTATTATTTTCACATAATATTCCAAGGAGATCAGTAATGATATGTGCAAAGGGCGAGAGATGATTCATGACTGGCCACTCAGCTCCCAAGGAAGTTTCTGAAGCTGATGAATCATTCCGCACGGCAATTGGCACGAGGGCCTTGGAAGCTGTTCTGATGGCAAAAGCAGTTCTCTCACTTTCCTGAGGATGGTGATGGATGTCCCGCTGCCCCCACCCCGAGGACCTGGGTTCCCTGGAAAAATAGGGCATTTGATAAATATTTTGAACCCAGATATGTTTTCTCACTAAGAAAGTAAGTGTGCATTCCCTGTGGGTAGCTCTTTGAAAAGTTTACTCGTATTCTGAGACCAAGTGTTGACCACTCTCTGTCACCCAGTCACCAGTGAATTACTGTATTTAGTGCACGTTGAGGCCTGCACAAAAAATGCCAATAAGAAGCATGATTTTATGAAGCTGTGTATCAAGCATGTTTGTGGACTTTTTAGGGGCCACAGATATTCCCTATAGATGACCAGAATAGATGCTCATTTCCTTCAATGACTTAACTTAAAATGGATTGTTGGTTGAAATCCAGTGAGTTCTGGCAGATGTCCACCTCCTAGGGTGCACCATGGTAATTACAACTTGTTGGCATTCTTTTCAGCAATTTCAGAAGGGATACCAAGAATTAAGCACGCAAAGAGGTTGAATCATCCTTTCATCCCCTGAATGTACTCACTTCCTTTGGTTCTGGCCAAAGCTTTTTGGAAGATATTCTTGTGAACTTCCGTTGCTGGTGTAAGCAGTAGAAAAACAGAAGGCAATAACCAGGAATGGGTGGCTACGGCAGAAACAAGGATCAATGCCTCTGACCCACAGGCGGGAGGGAGCCAGGGACTTCAGCCACCATTGTTGTGATGTCACTTTTCTCTTTTTAGTGCAGGAGGAAGGTTATCCTTTTAAAAGTGTATGTTTTTTTTTTTAAGCCTTTTTTTTTTTTTTAATCATCCTACAGCCCTGAATGGGAACTCCTCTCTCTTCATTCAAAAAGGATTACTCAAGAAATGTTTCTGATGTTCAAATTTGATAAAAGATATGGTCCCTGATAGTCTTCAAAGGATTCACCTAGTGAGGCAGAGAAGATATTATCTGTTGAAAAGTAAAAGTAATACTACATGATAATAATATAAGAGCAGTCACATGGAAACTCATACTCACTTGCCAAATGAATGCAGGTCAGTGAGAGTACTTGTGCTCTGAGCCCCAAAGGTCCTTTTCTACAGGGAAGACCTCAGGAAGGCAGAAGGCTGGAGTCGGGTTGGATTGGAACAGAGGGAGGAAGAAGGTGCTATTGAGCAAGGGGATGAGACAGGAAAGAACAAAGTCCCCCCGCAGAAGTTTTAGCAAGAAGCTGATTGTATTCGTTGCTCTGGCTAGCATAACAAAGGCTAGGCGGCTTGAACAACAGAAGTTTCTTTTCTCATGGTTCTGGAGGCTGGGAATCCAAGATCAAGGTGCCGGCAGAGTTGGTTTCTCCTGAGGTCTCTCTCCTTGGCTTGCAGCCTCCTTCTTATTGTTTTGTCCTCACGTAGTCTTAACCTCCGTGTACTTGTGCCCCTGGAATCTCACAAGGACACCAATCAAATGGATTAGGACCTACCCTAATAACCTCATTTTAACTCACCTCTTTTAAGGCCTCCTCTCCAAATATGGTATCATTCTCAGGTAATAGGGGATCGGACTTCAACATACGCATTTAGGGAGACACAATTCAGCCTGAACACTAATGAAACTCACACTTCAGAAACCCTAACTTAGATGGGCCTTTGTGAGTGCCAGGAGTTGTGGTGTTCAAAGCGGAGAAGAGAAGCTACACTGGATCACTTCTGTGTACGTGTGTCTGGTAAATTGCCAAGCGATATCAAAAGAGAAAGACCTGAATCTTCAAATCTCCAGGAATTCCTTGTGATGTCTTTTCTTGTTCTAAATTGATATTCACTTTCACACCTAACTTTGTATTAGTAGCTGGTGTCTTTCTTAAAGAGGGCATCATCCAAAATTGTGTAACATTAGGTTTCAAGATACTTAGGTCCACTCTTTGGGTATAAAATACAAACCAGATTTCAGAGACTCACTATGAGATAATGTAAAATCTCTCATTAATGATCTTTATATCAATTACCTATTGAGATGATGATACTTTGGATATGTTGGGTTAAATAAGCTACATTATTAACATGAATTTCACCTGTTTCTTTTTTAAAGTGGCTACGAGAAAAATTTAAAATAAAAAGGTGTCTACGTCATATTTTTATTGGACAGCCATGGCTCCAAACTCTCATAACACACCTATTCCAGGCCAGATGCTTCTCTCCTGCCCTGCTGAAGCCTAGAGCTTGTAGGAATGCAAAGATCAAGAATCCTATCTTCCTCTTCTTTTTTTTTTTTATGAAAGTATCGTCGACACACAGCGTTACAATAGTTTCAGATGTACGACATAGTGATTCCACAAGTTTATACCTTAGGTTGTGCTCACCAGTAATCCTATCTTCTTTTGCCTCTATGCTAATTGTCTTCTTAATTTGGATCTGAATGTATTTTTACCTAATTATAGTTGCATTTGGGGGTGAAGGCCTGTGTATCATCACTAGAATTCCTTGCATTAAATAGGCTTTTTCTGTCTTGGCTGGAATTTCAATGATGTTGGTGTTAAGAGAAGAGTATTTGGAGTTTGAAACGAATAACTGATAAACAAATAAACAAAATGAATCTGTATATAACTTCACAAGAAGAAGCTATTTTAATCTCTATTGTTGAATAGCTCTTACGTAAGAGTCATTCATAGAGTGCTGAAATTCTTACAATTATTTTATCATGCAATGTTTTTATGCTATAGAAGTGACTTTGGCGAGTTGAAGTCCAGTGTACATTAAAGATCTTTAAATAATTGTTTGAAAAGAGTCTTGGTCCAGGGGAGCAGTTTCTTTTTTTAATATTTCATAAAAATGTACAAATTTCATAAAAATCTATAAAAAGTAACAAAAATGAACACCCTTGCACTTACCATCCAGCTTAAGAAATTGTCTCCAATAATTTAGGAAGTCCCTCCCACCTTCCAGAGTAACCACTGGTCAAACTTTTATGCTTATCATTTTCCTTTTAGTGAAAATTTTACTACCAAAGGAGCTGCTTTAAAAAGCTGGTTTAGCCATTTAAAACTACCTCCATTGTATGGGCCTGCTTAAAATACTTATCCTGGATTTTATGTAGCAACCTAAACTCCCAAAGCAACTGTCCTATTTTTATGAATATTTTGCCATTAAGGAGAAAGAGGTGGAGGGAAGGAGGGCAAGAATAAAAAATATTATTAACTTGTATGATTGTGCTTTTATATAAGAAAGTGCCACCACAGAGAGAAATGCAGTGATTCAGGCTAGAGCTAGAGGGTTGAAGGGCCAAGAAAACACTAGTGAGCCGCCACTGGAAATTGCGTCAAAAAGTCTGGCACATAATAAATATTTCACAAATGTTAGTGGCTCTCCTGAAGAGGTAGCAATGTTGAATACCTCAGATATTCCCAGGTGATTATGATTAATTTCCTTACTCCTACTCTCTTGATGGTAGAAGTCCAGAACCTCCCTAGCCTCAGTCTATTTCCTAAATCCTACCTACATTCTTACATGATGTAAAATTTCATATTTATGTTAAGTGTTGGTTAACTGACTTTCTCTGTCTCTTCTCTGTATCATCTAAGTGGTCCTCTACCATCCGTCTGTCCATCTTGGAATGCATACTCAAAGAATCGTAGAGTGTGTTTTTATTCAACAGCTCACCTCAACAAATATTAATGACCACCTACTCTTTGCCAGATGCTATATTAAACTTGCAAGACAGAATGATGAATATGACATGATCCCGGCCCCAAAGGAACTTATATTCTAGTGAGAAAAGCAGAGAAGTTAAAGAGACTTTTTCACTCAACAGATATTTATTGACTACCTAGTATGTGCCAAATACTCTTAGGCTCCAGGGACACATCAGTGACTGAAACAGACAAATTTTCTGCTGTCTTGGAGCTTATATTCTACTGGTGAGAGGTAAACAATAAAGAAAATAAGTAAGGAAATTATATATTATGTATGCATTATTCTTTTGGAAGGCAGTAAGTGCTGTGGGGAAGAAAAATAAAACAGAGAAGGAGAACAGTGTAGTGTACCTCTGAAACAAATAACACATTATACGTTAAAAAAAAGAAGATAGTAGGAAGGGAAAACTGAAGGGGGGAAATCAAAGGAGGAGACGAACCATGAGAGACTATGGACTCTGAGAAACAAACTGAGGGTTCTAGAGGGGAGGGGGGTGGGGAGATGGGTTAGCCTGATGATGGGTATTAAAGAGGGCATGTATTGAATGGAGCACTGGGTGTTATACGCAAACAATGAATCATGGAACACTGCATCAAAAACTAATGATGTAATGTATGGTGATTAACATAACAATAAAATAAAATTTTTAAAAAAAAGTGCTGGGGGGAAGAGTAATGTGACTGACATTTGGAATCAGGTGGTCAGGGAAGGACTCTCTGAGAAGGTGACATTTAAGTAAAGACATGAAGGGTGAGGTGCCATACTGCTCTCTGGGGGAAGAGCTTTCCAAGCCGAGAAAACAGCAAGTACAAAGGTCATGAAGTGAAAGCGAGCTGCAGGTCCCTTTTTTTCCCCCCAGATTCCTTTTAAAGAAACATCAAAGAGGCCAATACGGGAACAGGAGAGAGTAAGGGAAAGGTAGTGGAAGAAAAGGTCAGCGAGGTGACAGAAGGAAGGGCCTGGTAAGCTACTGAAAGGACTTTGATTTTTACTCTGAGTAGAATAGAAAGCCAGCAGAGGGTTATCGGAGGAGTGATGTTAATTAACTTAAGTTTTAAAAGGATCCATGCGACTGCTGCATTGATAATGACTCCAAAGGGACAAGAGTGGAGGCGAGGAAACTAGGAAGCTATTGGAATAATCAGGCAAGAGATGACATTGGCTTACACCAGGTTGAGAGCTGTGGAGGTGACGAGAACTGGTTCAGTTGTGGGTATATTCTGAAGGTGGAGCCAACAAGATTTGCTAATGTGAATCTGGGGCCTGAGAGAAAGAGAGGAATTGGGAATGACTGGAAGATATGTTAAAAAAAAAAAAAAAATGGAGTTGTCAGGAACCAAAATGGAGAAGACTGAGGGGAAAATACGTTTTGAGGGAAGGATCAGGAGTTTATTGGTTTGGTCATTAAGTTTTAAATGCCTTTTGACAATTGGGTAGATTTCAGGGAAGAAGTTTGAGCTAGAGATATAAATTTGGGAGTTATTAGCATATGGATGGTATCAAGGCCATGGCTGGATGAGCTCACACCAAAAAGAGTTTAGTTAGAAAAGAGGTCAAAGGTGTCTGAGCCCTTGGGCACTCCAACATTAAAAGTCTGGGGGATAGTAAAAGCCGGCAAGAGACTGGAAGGTTGTGGCCAATGAGATAAGAGGAAAACCAAGAGAGCGTACAGTTGAACATTGAACAACACAGGGTTGGTGCACCAACCCCCACACAGTTGAAAACCCAAGTATAACTTTTGACTTCCCAAAGACTTAATCACTGATAGCTTACTGTTGACCGGATGCCTTACCGATAACATAAACAGTTGATAAACACATGTTTTGTATGTTATATGTATTATATATTGTATTCTTATAATAAAGTAAGCTAGAGAAAAGAAACTGTTATTAAGAAAATCATAAGGAAGAGGAAATATATTTATAGTACTATTCTGGATTTATAAAAAAAAAAAAATCTGCATATGAGTGGACTCATACAGTTCAAACCTGTGTTGTTCAAGGGTCAGTTGTAGGGCTCTGGAATCCAAAAGAAAGAAAGCTTTTCAAGGATGATTAAACATGATGAACTTATCAAATGATGCTAATAAGTCAAGAAGATGAAGGAAGCCTTGAGAACTCACCATTGGATTTGTGTGACTCCAGATGGGCAGTTCTGATGGAGTGGGAGAAGGTAGTGGGCACAAAGAGAAAGGAGGAAGTGGAATTGAAGATAGTCTAGGGTAGAAGATTCTCACAGTTTCACAGCAAAAAGGCACAAGGAGATGAATTGAAATACCTGGAAAGGAAAGTGGATTCAAGGAGGGTTTTTATCTTATAGAAATGATCTAGAAGAAAGAAAAAAATGGGTGATGCAGGAGAAAAGGGGGAGAATTTCTGGAGTCCTTAAGTGGGCAAGGAAGTTGGGATCTAGTCTTTGCTTACACTTAGATGAATACATAAATGAAATTAAGGACAACCTGGCAAATAAGCTCATGATAAAAGAGATGAAGGTGGTAGGAAATTATGAAGCTGAAGTGTTTCCCCTCTCTCTGCTCCACTCCTCCAAAAAAAAATCATTTTTACTGGGATGCCTGGGTGGCTCAGTCGGTTAAGCATCTGCTTCGGCTCAGGTCACGATCCCAGGGTCCTGGGATCGAGCCCCACGTAGGGCTCCTTGCTTGGTGGAGAGTCTGCTTCTCCCTCTGCCTGCCGCTCCCCCTGCTTGTGCGCGCTCTCTCTCTCTCTCTCTGTCAAATAAATAAAATCTTTAAAAAAAAATCGTTTTTACTTACATCTTCCCCTTTAAAACTTCCTTTTGTTCCCATTAAATATTGAGCCACTATGAAAGCCCATACCAGACATTAATAGATACATATTTCAGCTAAAATGGGAACTTACTGCTGATAAACTTAAAAATATATATGTATCTTCAATAGCAAAATAAAAAGGAGCTATTCGTTCCATATAAGTAGAAATTCTGAATGAGAAAATAAAAATTCTTATCTATATTTTATATCCATTAGTAAAAGTGTGGATTTGCCCATATGGGGCAATTCTCCATTTTTCAGTGTTTAAATGCAGCAGGTGTTCCATTTTCAGAAAATTAGTTTCATGTAATTGTTTGGGTTTTAGTAGGATTCTTAATGAGATATTGGTTGATATAGGACAATATAAGCCTTTTAAGAACTGAGATGAGTTGTACAATGAATAACGATGGTATAGCTGGCTTGTATTTGGATGAGTTGATTTAGTGACCAGTCCTACAACATTCATTTTTGAAACCTCTCAAATTCAACTTGATGCTTCTCAGTGAATGTTATTTCCAGGATTGTGATCTTTCTACTCCTGGTGTACTGGACAAAGGCTCCCAAAAGTGCTTAGTTTAGGGCTCATAATTATAACAGTTAACCTTTACTGAGGCATTTAGCCTCATGGTATGTCTGTAGGAGGAGGATTGTTTTTAACATTTTAAAGTGAGACTCCCTGAGTTTAAATGAGCCAAAGAGTACACTCTTGTGCAAATTCCTGGGACCATCTACTGTAGAACCCAGGCTATGGCTACAAAAATGAAAGCCTTGAAAATCAAAGGTGACATCCATTTAAATTCTGAAAGCCACATAAAACTTTTTCAGTGTAGTCATGTTGAAGAACAATTTAAAAGGCAGACTTACTATGGCACATCTGGAAAACAGCAAAGCATTTACTTAATCTTCTGTGGTCATTGAAGAATTATCAAATTTACTTTCAATTATGTTTCCTCTGTAAAATTAAGCAAAATGTATAAAAGCTATTTTCCTTTAGGTGTTATAGTTTAAACTCTTGCATCTAACAAGAATTTATTATTAAGGAATTCTGTAGGGCGAGATGATACAAAAGAGAGAGGGAGAATATAAGAATTATCAGAATGCTCCTTTTGGTTCTTTTTATCCAAAATAATTAAATGAACTCTCTTGATAACAAGGTCATTATTTAGGAGTAAAGCTGGGTAGCTGGATGGATGGATGGATGATTAATAGATAGTTATATAAATATTTCTTAGTGTCATTTGAACAGAGTGAAAAACTTCAAGAAAGTACTCAGTTTATGTTCATTTTGCTACACCCCTTTTCAGGCCAATTCCTTATCTTTAATTTACAATTCATCTCTTATCTGTCCTGAAGCTGTTTAAAACTCCAGACTCTTGCCATATGAAAGCATGATGTTTCATGCAAGATAATAAGGAACTAAACAAATAGTTAAGAAGCATGTGCTGTGAAGAAGAAAATGAATTTGTGTGCTCAGCCATGTTTCTACCGATTTGTTGATCTCCTGCCTCCCCTGCTTCCATGGATTCTGACATTCATAAATAAGTCATAAATTCTTGACATGATTGTGTCAATAAAATGAGTCATCTGGTTATGCCTACAGCAAATGTCAATTTTGGCAGGGGTCCTTTATCTGAATTATTTATTGACTCATGGCATTGGTCTGTGCATTTCTTAAGGAGAGCATCAGGAACACAACCAACACAAGCAAAGCGTACCCTCCTCCTGTCTGTCCCTCTGGCACAGAATCTCTAGGGCCTTGTTTGTTTATCTAATACACATTGTGCCGGAGTTTGATTACAAATCTTATTTTAAAAAAGTACAGAGCAGCAAACCCAAAGGTTACGCTTAGGTTTGATTTTTAATAATGCCCGGCTTTAAAAGGCTACAGGTCTGGAGTACTAAAGGCAATCTAGGCGCGCCTGGGTGGCTCAGTCAGTTAAGCATCTGCCTACGGCTCAGGTCATGATCCCAGGGTCCTGGGATCGAGCCCAGCATCCGGCTCCCGGCTCAGCCGGGAGTCTGCTTCTCCCTCCGCCCCTCACCCCGCTCGTGTTCTTTCTGTCTCTCTCAAATAAATAAATAAATAAATAAATCTTTAACAAAAAAATAAAGGCAATCTAACTAGTATTTATTTTGTATCTGATATGTAGAAGCCACTGTGCTCTGTGACACAGGAAAGATGCTTGCCCTCAGGGAGCTAACCATCTAACTGATAAGATATGCAGAAACAACGAATTAAAACTTCTTAAGTAATAGAGTCACAGAGATACAAACAAACTTCTGTTCTGGAAGTGCAGAACAACAGACAGTGAGTTTAGACTAAAGACAATAGGCAGGCCTCAGGAAAGCCATCTCCTTTAGTGGGAACCTTGAAATATGAATTAAGGAGGTACAGAAATGTCTGCAAACACAATCGGCATTTGGTAAGTGCTAGGATTACTAATGACCTATATGAGTTCACCACAAACTCAAGGTGTACCTCGGGGGCTGCCACTGATACTCAGTAACCGAGAGCAAATCCGGGATTACCCGAGCCAATGATGCGTTCGTGTTTTAAAGGGAATCAGACCACATAGGCACACGGAGCATGTGTGCTGAGTAATTGCCTTTGTAACTTTTTAATAAAGAACAACATGCATGCAGAAAAGGGCATGTTTACGTGTACAGCTTGGTGAATTTTAAAAACGGAACATACCTGTTGAACTAGGAACCCACATTAAAAAGCAGAATATTGCTAGCTTTGCAGAAGACCCCCTGGGCCCCCTGGCAGTCGCCACGACGACCAACCCCCAAAGTTCCTGATTTCTAACAGTAGGGATTCCTTCTGCTTTCACATGAATACCGTCACGCAGTGTGCACGGTGTTGTGCCCGTCTTCCCTCACTCAGAATTATGCTCGTGAGATTCATCCGTTCTTGCCGCGTGTGGTTGTCATGTGTGTGTTCTCAGTGCTCTGCAGCATTCTGTTGTATGGATAGACTGCGATGTATTTATCCATTCTACTGTTGATGTGTGTTTGGATGGTTTCCAGTTTGGCCCTGTTACAGACAGTGCTGCTCATAAGCATTCCAGTGCTTGTGTTTTGGTGAACAGATGTATCCATTTCTATTTGATAAATTTTTATTTGGTATATATTTGGTAGAATTGCTGTATCACAGCTGATGGATACTACCAAATAGACTTCCAACTATTACAATGTTGCTCTCCTACCAGCAGTTTATGAGGGTTGGGTTTGCTCTACTTCCAACACTTGATATTTCCCATCTGTTTCATTTTAGCCATTCTGGTGGATGTGTAGAGGATTGTCCGTCTTTTTCTTGAAGGTTCTTATGTATTCTGGATACAAAACTGTTGGATATATGTATTATGAAAACCTTCTCCCACTGTCTTAATGGTATCTTATCATAAACAGAAGTTTTTAATTTTAACATAAAGCATCTGTCATTTTTCTTGTATTGTTGGTGCTTTTTGGGGTTGCCTACAAAGTCTTTGTATACTTTTTTTTTTTTTAAAGATTTTATTTATTTATTTGACAGAGAGAGACACAGCGAGAGAGGGAACACAAGCAGGGGGAGTGAAAGAGGGAGAAGCAGGCTTCCCGCCGAGCAGGGAGCCCGATGCGGTGCTCGATCCCAGGACGCTGGGATCATGACCTGAGCCGAAGGCAGGCGCTTAACGACTGAGCCACCCAGGCACCCCAGTCTTTGTATACTTTTAAGACAGGAAGAAGTTCTACTTTTTCTCTAAAAGCTGTATTTGTTTGCTTTTTACATCTAGAGCTGCAATTCATGGAATTGATTTTTTAAAATCTGTTATAAGGTCAGAGTTAAGTTTTTTTTTCCTTTATGGATATCCAAGTGATTCAGAAACATTTTATGGAAATAAGCAAGTGTTTCAATTCACTTAAGACATATTATACCCACTGAAATAAGAAATAACTAAATATAGCCGATCTTCTTAATTATTTCCTATCATCTGAAATTTTAGTTTAAGTGTCACGGGTGTGTATGTGTGTGTGTGTGTGAGTGTGAGTGAGACTAACTCAAATTTCCAGCAAATAGAAGGGAGGAAATTAGAGAAGGAATAAGTTAATTTCACTACCATAAATCTATCCTACAGATCTTAAATTGGAGTAGTAGTATTTACTGTGATTCTGCATTTTCCATTCTGTCCAGAAATAGCACTGGTTTTTACATGATTCCCAGTCTAAGAACCAAAATTTCTCCTGGTTACACTAATGATTGGAACAGTATCTGAAATATAAAATAGCAAAATGGATAGGATTGCTGACATCTTTGCCCTAGGTTACCACAATTTCATTTGCAGCCCTTGCATCACTGTGCATTGTTGCATCCTTCAAATTCCATTTGAAAGAGTCATTGCTTAGTGATTTTTATATCAATAAACCCCCAAACCTCGGGTGTGTTACCACATCTCTGATAGAGAAATTTGAGGGAAGTATGGCTGGGGATTATAGCACTTATAAAATGGCTATCAACGATACACTCAGTTGGCTGAGAGCTGCTATCACGTAAATGTGCTTTTCAGTTCTTTGTAGTTCCTGTAATTACTAAAATAAGGACAATTTTCATTTCTCAAATAGATGACATACAGAAGACTAATATTACATCATCCACTATCTAGCTTTTATTTAAAAGAACAGTTTCAGGGGCTCCTGGGTGGCTCAGTCAGTTAAGTGTCCGACTCTTGATTTTGGCTCAGGTCATGATCTCAGGGTTGTGAGATCAAGCCCTGCATTGGGCTCTGCGCTGGGTGTGGAGCCTGCTTAAGATTCTCTCTCTCCCTCTCCCCCTCTCTCCCCCTCTTTCTCTCTCCCCCTCCCTCTCAAATAAATAAATAAATATTTAAAAAACACTTTCAGAGAATGACAGAAAATGTGGGATGTATATGATGAATTTTCATACAACCCAAGTAAGTAACACAATTTGTTGCTAAAACAAAATTTAACCTCAAATCCCTCAGAGTGAGTAGATGCAGTAATAGGTTATTGTCACACAAAAATACTTTGCATCATTCTGACACTCAGCTATAAAAAAATTTAAAAATTATGGGAGAGTTAAGAAATGTGAGCATTTAGGGCGCCTGGGTGGCTCAGTTGCTTGGGTGACTGCCTTCGGCTCAGGTCATGATCCTGGAGTCCCTGGATCGAGTCCCGCATCGGGCTCCCTGCTCGGCAGGGAGTCTGCTTCTCCCTCTGACCCTCCCCCCTCTCATGTGCTCTCTCTCATTCTCTCTCTCAAATAAATAAATTAAAAAAAAAAAAAAAAAAGAAATGTGAGCATTTAGTAGGTATTATAAGAAACTATAATTTTTTTAGGTGTGATCATTGCTAAGTTTTTTTAAAAATTTAAACTTAGCTTTTGGAGATACGTTCTGAAACATTTATGGATGAACTCATATGAGGCCTGGGGTTTACTTCACCGTAAGCCACTGAAGTTGGGGTGGAGTAGATGGGATATAGACAAGACGGGATTGACAAGGAACCATTGTTGAAGCTGGGTACTTGGTATATAGAAATTGATTATATTATCTTTCTCTATGTTTGCTTATGCTTGAAATTTTCCACAGTAAAAGTTTCAAAAATAGTTTACTTCAAATATTCATTAACATGCTAAAGCAGTAGCTATTCCTCTTTTTTTTTTTTTTTTTTTTGCATTTTTCTTGAACTACAATTTAAGGCTTTTCTGAGTTCTGTCCGTGTCTCTCATATATGTACTATTTTCCTAAAATTGCCTGAGCTGTTTCATTTTGGAAATTTGTTCTTCTACCTAATTTAAAAGTAAAAATAACAACACACCAATATATGTATGCATACATTACATATAAAATCACATACTCATCATATATGCATGCACACTCACAACAAAGGTGTGCTGACACAGCAGAAATGCAGATGATATTAGTGGTTCAAGTAGGAATTCATGTTTTCAGTTTTGAGGGCATTTTCCATAAATCCTTTTGGCATACAGGTTCAGTAAGCACATAAATACCTGCTACAAACAGTCTTAGCTTGACATATTTGTTAAACCTACTTCTACTCCAAGGGTAAAAACAAACAAAAACACCGTGTTCAATAACGTTTCAGGGTTGTTCCCCATTTACTTGGCCTGGCCCTGCCACCCTCCTTGCCCACCACTGGCCCACTTTTGTCAAAGGCACTCATCCTTCTAATTGGAGATCATGGTTCAGAGAAAGGCTCCTTCACTTTATTCAAAGAGCATTCTTTCCAGTTTGGAGATGTAGTTTCGTTTAAACTATGTCTTTAATGAGGAGTAATCCAGGTAACAAGGCAAGTGTGTATTATGGATGATACATAAGACAGTTTGTGTGCATAGATAATTACACCCCACAGAGAAACATCTTCTTTGAACGCTAATTGTAAACATAATTTTTAAAAAGCCAGAGGGCCCAAGGCAAGGCCAGTTGTCACTGGACACATTTTGGCCTCGTCACCTTTCTACAGCTCTCCTCTCTCCATGACCGACGGCCAATCCAAGTACAGTATCTTGTACAGCCCCCTTCAGGGGCTCAAGGTGGTGATCCTGAACACGATTGAGCCCCTGAACACGATTCATTCTTACTGATACCGATAGGTCTCCTGCACAAGTAAGCTTTCCATCTTATGCTGTTTTCTTCTTGTTGCAACAACCCTTGAAATCTTTAGCAGAGCTAGTTGACTTTTACTTCTTTAATAAAAACAGAAAAGTCCTTGCTTCTTCTCCCTCACAATTTTTACCTTAAAGAATTTTATTTCCCTTCAAGAGTACACAGTTTAGAGTTGCTGTGTTCCCTTTGCTGATGTGTCTTGGTTACCACTGAGGCATAGTTCCAGGCAGCTGTTAGAGGGCTGATGGGTCCTGTGAGCATGTAGCAAACACACGAAGAACCCAAGCAAAGGGTCCTCACCTAACATCATCTCAGTGTCATATAGAACCCGATGATTTCCTCCATACCAGTTCGTTTTAACTCTCTTTCAACTCAGTCCCTGGGCCTCTCTTCCCTCATCTATAAAATGGGAATCATAATAATACCTCCCTCATAGGGTCATACGAGGATTAAATAATCTAATTGGATTACTTAGAACAGTGCCTGCTACAAAGTAAGCACTCAGTAAGTATCACTGAAGCTGCCGCTGCTGCTGGATATACACCATCTGCAGCCACATGACTTCTCCTTGTCCTTCCGGGCCCAGCGCCTGTCCTCTACCTCCAGGAAGCCCTCCGTGAGCTTCCCACCTTCGCAGGTCCCCTTCATAGCTGCTACAGAGTTTAGGTCTGACAGAAGTAGAACCCTTATCTATCTTCTGGTGGAATTGTTAATTATGGCTTGATCTGCATGTGAATCTTATCTTTGGAAACAGAATTGTAAACTCCATCAGAATCTCTCTGGACCTAGCACACTGCTAATTCATCCAGGAAGTATCGGGTAATGAACAAAAATTTGTTAATGGATGATATGCCAGAACTAAGTGTATGATATGTTTTCATTCTTAATAAAAATAACATGGCATCTATTTTGTTTATTTTGTCTTTAATAGAGATTATTTAGAATAATCTGAGTTTCCGATTGCTTTCTCGACATTTATTATTTGTTTACAGGAAGGACAGTTAAGGAAATATTTTAAGTTTTGAGAGTATCATTTATAATAAAACGTCTCTTCAGAGGAAGCCTCTTCTTCTGACCTAATAATTTAATTTAAAAGTAATAGGCCAATCTCCTATCAGAGCTTCCTGCTAACTCACCATCAGTCTAGACCCGCTAAATTGAATTCTGCTCTTAAAGAGCACAGAGAGATATTTCTATTCTCATTTCCGGGCTGCCCATTGAGTTCATTTTCTATGACTTCATGTGACTTTCTGTGGCTTAAAACAATGTGAATGTACTATGTGTCTAAAAAACTACCACAAAACTTTAAAAAACACAAAGTTACCATCTTCTAGTTCTGGAAATCAGAAGTCCAAAATGGGCTGCCCTGGGCCCGATTCCAGGTGGTAGTAGGGCTGCATTCCTTTCTGAAGGCTCTAGAGGAGAATGGCTCCTTGCCCTTGTCGGCTTCTGGAGGCCATGCCCCTTCCTCAGCTCCAGGACTTTATCTTCAAAGTCAGTAATAGCCATCGAATGCTTCCCATACTGCATCAACTCCAACCTCCCCTTCTACTCCCTCACCCACAAGTAAGAACCCTTGTAATCACACTGGCCCACCTGGATAATCCAGGATAATCTCCCTGTTGGAAAGTCAGCTGTTTAGCAAACAACTCTAGCTGCCAGTTTAATTTTCTGGTGCCATGTAATATAACACATACAGAGGTCCCTGGGCTTAGCACACGGACATGGCGGGGGAGGGGGCAGTAACCTGCCGACCACAGCCATCTTCTCTATAGGAGAGACGTTCCTAGTTGCAAGCAGTTTTCACCCCTCATTTTTTTCTCTAGAGGAAACAGAGTACCCATGAAAGGCATACTAAAATTTTCTTCAAAAGCCATAAAACCAAACCAGGTCCTGACCTGATTGTGATTTGTTTTATTTTTATGAGATGAAATAAGAAAGTGCATATCCAGAAAAGCAAAGCAAGAAGCTAGAAACAAAGTAAGATTCTATGAATTTAGAGATTCATGTCTCAAAGTGGATACGTTTATTCTTTGTTCTCAAGAAACAAGTGATACATACTGTATACTCCATTTATAAAACATTCTGTGAAAGACAAACATAGAAATGGAGAACAGAGAAGTGATTTCAGAGGCTAGGAAAGAAGAGGAGGCAGGGTGTGACTTTATGGGAGCAACAGGCCAGAGTTCCCCTGCGTTGACAGAACACTTCTGTACCTTGGTTGTGGTGATGGTTGTACGGATCTATACATACATGATGTTGATACATACGTGATGAAGAGTCATAGAATCATCCAAAAGACATTGTTAAAAAAAAAAAGAACATGCAAAAATTGTGAAATCTGACTAAAGTCTACAGCTACTTGTATGACGCCAGTCAGTTTCCTGGTTTGGGGTAAAGTTGCGTGATTTTGCAACTTTTTTGTGAGTCTATAATTATTTCACAGATACATTGATTTTTTTAAGAAAGTGTGTTTAAAAAACAAGATGGAAGTGAGAGTGTGGGGAGATGGTTAAAAGTAGAAGACGAGCATATAAACATCAGTTGGCAATGTTTAAGCTAGAAAAAGTAGACTTTATTTATGACTTAACATTTGGGTAGAGACATGGTCCAGCTCAATTAATGTAAGCTCCAAAAATGCATTCTACTTCTCAAATTAGTCCAAACCTCTAGTTTCATGGGTACTTTAAATTCAATAAACTTAATAGCTTTATCCTTAATCCCGTAGCTGAAAAAAAAAAGCAGAACAAAGAAAGAAAGGGAAATGTTATTTGGTTTCCTGAGAAGCACCAAAAGTTAAAAAATCAGATTGGTCTGAAAAAAGAGAATACATGGAAAGCTTAGATTTCCATCCCACGTGAGCTCCGGGAAGAGCCTAGAGTGTGGCCAGAAGGATTTCTTCCATCAGTTTGCAAGAAGCCAGACTTCTGATGGGGAACTTTAAGAACAGGGCTCAAATATTTATTCACTTCAAGATATTCAAGACAATTCCAGAAAGCACCTTTCAAAAATATGTTGATTTTAAAAAATGTGTTTCCTCAAAGCTCAAGACACTTCAAAACACTCACCGTAAATGTGCTGGAAAGAAATGCAGTATCAATTGCCATTAAACATATGGGGAAAAGAAAATATTTTATACAGACTAATGCCTTTTTTGTTACTTAGTGGGGGTCTGAAATCAGAGAAGCAGCAACATCAATTTGAGAAGGTTGGAGAAGAAAGGAGACATTAACAAGAGACAAGGAACTCAGGATGAGAGTATTCTGGGGTTTGTTAAATTGAATCTTGAAGCCTCGGGACGATTCTGGGAGCTGATTCCTGTGTTCTTTTTGATACGGGACTTAGTAAACTCTTGTTAGATCAATTAAGCTACTGAGGAATAGAACTTCCATTTTTTGATATTCAAACAACCATACAAATCTGTATGAGAAGTTCACTCAAACTGGTACATATTCCTGACAAATTGATGTCTGGCAAGTTCAAATCCCTACTTTGTCACTTGCTAACTATGTCATTTAGGAAGTCTCTAAAACAAACAGAGTCTAAATTGCATCATCTATAAAAGGGAATTACAATAATGGCTGACATTTATTGAGGGATTGCTGTTTCCCAAGCCGGATCTAAATTCTTTATACGCATGGCCTCATTTAATCGTACTGTAGCAGCAACACTTACTGAAATACTACTACTTATCTCACAGGAAATGATTAAATGTGAGGAATAAATGAGCAACAAAGTGTTAAAACCCGGGCAGTGCGGACCATACTAGGTACTAAGTAATTGTTGATTTCCTTCCTTTGGTTTCTCTTATTCAGATATTTTCCCAGCAGTGATTTTGCTTTGAGGAGCCGCCTGCCACACCCTGTCAGGGGTCTCTATTAGTGAGGTTGAAAGTATGTTACTGAAACATCTGCACACTCACCTTACAAGGCTAGGAACTTAACTCTTAAAATACATAATTGCCTCTTTAACTCCCCAGACTCTATAAATTAGTTATAAAAATAGCACCCCCCAAATGATGTCTATAAAAAGTACATTTTTTTCTCCAAAGAATGGCGCCATATATATGAAGCATAATTATTGTTCTTGTTGGGTTGGTGTTATTATGATCAACTTTTTTATGGGGTTGATCACGTGTAGACTTACTTATCTTCAGAGACTCAGTTCTGAGCCCGTAAACTAATCCCAGGCTCTGCTCTGCATGGATGCAAGCCTGCTCCCAAGGACAGGCATTCTTTTATCTACAGCAGTAGGATACTTTAAGCCCAAGTGTCTTCCTTCCTTCCCTCCCCAACAGGTCCTGACATAAGGCATCACCTACACTAGAAACACTGACCTTCCCCAAGGGATTTGAGCCTCAGTGTAATCTTTAGCAATACCCCTTGCAAGTCTTAATTAGATGTTATATGTTGGACCTTCCAGAGAAACCTGCTTTTTCTTGCATATAAACTAAGTTTTAAAAAGAATTGGAGAACCTATGGAAGCTCAGTGAACTCTTTAGGTGCCTACTGATTGCACATCTATTCACAATTTTTAAAAATCATATGACTTGAGAATAAGAATAAATTTGGGTCAGTTCAGCCTAAATGGCATAAATTGTATCATTCGTGAAAGTCTCCCTGAGTCCTTTGTAAAAACCCTTGACACTTTATTGGGAGGAGATGGTAATTTAGTACCAGCTCTATTTCTTTGTCTTTGGCATCCCCAGTTGTAACTAGAAGGGGGAGGGGAAATCGCTTGTTTCTCCTGCACCATTGAAGGATTTCTGAATCTTTAATAAGCTTAGCAGTTCACTCTCTCCCCCTGCTTCAGCAGCTTCTGAGATGACCACCCCTCGCATGCTCTAAAAACCAGTGAATAAAAAATGAAATTAACATACTTAATAAATAAATGTGAACTGAGTTCTGTTTCATCAGTCACAGAATTTCCGAGTGGTAGGAGCTCTCAGCCACAAAGTGGACCTTCATGCTTTTGAGCAGTGTATAAAAGGTTAGATCCATAGACTAAAACCCCAGGTTAAAAGCCCGTGATTGAGACCACTTCTCTCATTTTTCTCACCAGACATCCTAATGGACTCTACCCCTCAGGCACTAGATGTCTGCAAAATAGTGTCAACTCATGCTTTCTGTAGTGTATAGAAATATATTTTCAAAGTGGTCTTCTGGAATCAATAATGCATGCCTGTTTACATCTTACTCTCAGTTTATGAGACATACTCATTTCTAATTCCTTTGAAAGACTGTTTAATGAATGTTCTTCTCAGATGCTATGACTACGTTTTAAATGAGACTTTCTACTGTGTTTGGCTCACCCTACAAGAACTGCTGGATCTTCAAATACTAATACATAGAATTGTAAACTTTATATCTTTTAGCCCTGATGAATTTTAGTATACATCAGTAGCCTTCTCTAGTAATTAGCAAAATTAAAATTTGTATGCTAACTAAGCTTGAAATCAGCTTTATTTCATAAATCACAGAATTTTAGAGTTCATGAAATGTTCTTTCATGTTCTTAATCCTTTGGAGAATTTGATGAAAACCAATGGGCCAATAGGTGTTTTTTTTCTTTCTTTTTTTAAGTCCTGATTTATTTTCTTTTTTAAAAGACTTTATTTATATATTTGATAGAGAGAGAGAGAGCACAAGCAAGGGGAGTGGCAGGCAGAGGGAGAGGGAGAAGCAGACTCCCCGCTGAGCAGGGAGCCAGATGCGGGGCTCGATCCCAGGATCCGGTCGATCAGACGCTCCTTAAGTCCTGATTTAGACCCCCTCTTTAATTTTTCAGAGAAAGCAATTGATATTGCACAGGCTAAGACTCAGCCAAAGCCAAAAAGCCAGCTCTAGCATACCCACGTGCGGACAGAAACCCAGGTACCCTGACACCTGACCAGTGGTGGTTTTTATTAGTAAGAGCTGTTCTCTCCTGAGGTTTCCACTAAAAGCCAGCTGATAGTCCAAGATCTTTTACACGTATTCTAAATTTAAAAGCAATCAAACTCTACAGGGTAGATTTCCTAGTTCCTAAAAGCACTCCCATTTGGGGAATTAAGAAATTTGCCCAAGTTCTTATAGATAATTCAACAACAGAGCCTAAATTTCAATTCCTCTATATCCAAACTCCAAAGGCGCAGGCGGGGAGTACTACATTCCACAGCTTCCTTCTAGTTCTGGTTCTTAGATATATAAAGTGTAAACATTCTAAAAATAGCATCTCACTGGATATAATTGACCTATCTATGAGAAACAAATAAATCAAAACTTAAAAATGTCGTGTTGAATTAGGTTCTAACCTTGACCTATCTAGTAGTAAAGCCCCCAAATTTCCAAGTACTACACATCACATTTCCTTCTGACCCATAACATGGTGAAGATAAAGATATATGCCTGTGTACTATTTCTGGACTAATAATAAACTTCATAGAAAACTCTGCATCTCATTTCCTATACCCATGACCTTTTCTATAATGCACAGAGGAGTATGGCTCCCCTTAACATTATCATAATAAATTAAACTCTTCTATCCAACGGTCATAACCACAGGGTCACCATCAGGAAAAACAGAACTCTAATCATCGAGGCCATTTCCTGACTGCTGTGGGGGATTTTGGGGCCTCCTTAGGAAAGCAGATAGATAAAATAACGAGAAGGTCACTGGTGTGGCTCACTGACCAAAATAATGCCCATCAATAATTAGTTTGGTGTGGCCTTCACATTGAATTTTAAAAGCAAATGCAAAACAGTGAGTTGTTTATTTCTCCTTTTTTGCAAGAGGAAGATCAAAAGGAGGCTTATCAGGACTGGAGACAGTTTATTTCCATCTCAGAACAAAAGACAAAAGATATTGTGTCTTTTCCTTTCCTTTGAGGTTCCTGTGACTGTTCCTTTCCACTCCCTTTCCTGATTGGCAATAATATCCTGACCATTAATCTATGTATTTTAAGCATAAAAATCAATTTCTAGGACTTGTCTCATTTATTTTCATAACAGGAACAATAGAAATAGCATCAAGTTGCTGCTGGGGCTAAAAGAGACTTAAAATGCCCTGTTAGATATTCCTTTCTGACACCTGATGTTCCAATGAACTGAAATGGATTTGGGACAAGATTTAGATGCAGACCAGAGCTCTGAGGAGAAGTTCATCTAGGAAATAATACTGGCTCGCCCAAACATTAAAGTTGTGGAAAACCCTCTAATACTCAAATTAATAATTTCTTTACAGCCTTTCAAGAAAAGCCTTAAAGACACTTTTTTTTTTTTTTTTTTTTGGTCTTAGACATGGACTCATAAGAACAATAAGGGAATAAGCCATGGAAGGTGAGTACAGTGTGGCAGTGTTTTTAGAAATGTCACATAGAGAGACCTTCTCTGAGACAACTTCTAGCATGATCCTCATTTTCAAAAGCTTCATTTTGCTTAGGGCACAGAAAATGAAGAGAGAATGTGGATTTGCTATTTTTTTTTTTTTGAAAACAAAATAACATTCTACACAGACTAAGGAAACGGTCCTCACTGTGTATTGTCAGTCACAGACCAAATTCTTTGATTGAGTGGCTCAAAATAAGAGGTTTAGTTTTTGCTTTTGTCTTAAGTCATGATTTCATGAAACAACAAATGTCAGTTAGACTGCCCAGTTGGAGATTTTATGGTTAAAACAATCCATGGAGGTGATGCCATTGGCAGGACTGTGTGGATCAAATACACATGGTTTGGAGGGCTCCTCCTGGAGTTATTACGTCACTGATCCAATGGTAGTTGTCTCGAGAAATTCATTCTCGTAGTTGCCCTGCTGACTTCTCACATAGCGAGGCTCACGTGAAAAGCTGTGCTCTCCTCAGGAGCTGGACTCTTGATTTCAGGCATCATCCATCAGGCGACAAATAACAGCATCAAGACCCAGTAAATAAAATACCCCACTTTCCCCACTGAGAAGCCATTCAGTTTTAATCCATAATCCTCAGGAAAATGAGTGTAAGAACTTCAGGTAAATCCAAGGGGAGCTATGGTCCAGGTCACACACATAATATATATAATTCTGTGTAATCAGAGTCGCTTACTAAAGAGTCCCCAAATCCCTAATGTATAGATTGAATTCCCTCACAACCTTTCAGAAGAAGTCTCGACCAATTAGACTTAAGAACATAGGAAATGTTAAGACAAAGGGAGGCTTAGCAAAGTCTACCTCAGTTGGCTTTTGTACCTTTTACCCCCTTAACTCCCTTTGTAACCATTTGCCAAATTATCCTCTAGCCAAGTGTTTACCCTACAATGTACACAGATTCCTTCCACTAGAAGAGGTCCTTTGTTCATTTCCTCTACTTGTGCAGTTCAGCTCACTTGGAGTCTTTTTATTGTTCATTCAGAGTTCAGTCCGTTTTTAGGGTTTTGTTTCCTTTGAAAGGAGATGAACTGGACAAAATTCCTCCAACTCGTTCTTCATTTTCATCCTATGGAAATGGGTTGATGGCTCAGGAAGCCTACCTGCTTCCTTGCCAGCTCTGACAAATAAATAATTCTCTCAAGGACCACAGGGCCGCAAACTCCCAGTGGCCCCTAGACTCACCTGTGAGCCCCCACCTGGTTCTCCACGTCTGTTGCTTTCCTGTCCCCGCAGCCAGACTTGCTATGAGACGTGGAGTCTTTGAAGGATTTTTAAATAGCCAAGTACATAATCAGAGGTGTGCTTGAGAAAAATTAATCAGCAGTCTGAATAAGTTGGCCTATTTAATGAGTTTAAGTAAGATGTCTTAAAGGGCAGAGAAAGCAGGTAGAAGACTTGTCAATGGCCCGTAGTCCGGATGGAAAGTAGTGACGGCTTGAATGAGGGTAAAAACGAGGGCAATGGGAGAAGCAGTGCAGAGGCAGAATGTGCCAGGCTTCATAATTCATCAGCTATAGGGGAAGAGAATTAACAGTAAGGAGTAGGCAGTCAAGGAAAGAAGCCAGGGTTCTGAGCCTGTATACTTAAATGATATCGTGTCCTTAAGCGAAAGACTGAGAAGAAATGTTGGGAGTTATTTGGGGAAATGTTATTTGGCTATATGCTTTAAGGTGCAGAGATATAGCCCCTGCCCAACCCCATGGTCCCCTTCCCACCTCTAAGGAAATGAGGCCTGACTCAATGGCATAACTAGTGATAGAGCATTAGGATGCACCATGAGGGGATGTAATATCCGTGGACCTGGATTAAATACTTTTTCCTCAGCTTGCCTTTCTGGACTCATATAGCCATGTGAGTTAAAGAAATGGATCCAAGGAGGCCATTCACCCTACTGCCGGTCAAGGCCACATGACCAAGTGGAAAGACGATCATTGCCACGCATGTGTGGTCAGCTCATTGTACCAGAGCAGAGGAATACACGAAGGTGTGGAGGCTAAGGTTTTAATCAGAGCATCCACTGCCTGTGCAATACTCTTCAGGAAAATGTAGCTGAAGTAGCAGCTGTTTAAGTTTCAGGGATCCTGGCGAAATCTTCCTCTCCAAAGGAGCCATGGCAAACAGAAATCCTGGCCATGTGTCCCCCCTCACAATGGACTGTGAACAGGACTGTGTTAGACGGGCCCATAGAACATTCCAGTAAAGACCACTACTGGCTGTGGAAACTAGGAGCTCAGGACTGGAGCACTTTGTGACAAGTTCAGAGTATCTCAAGAAATACAGAAATACTGCTTCTCAGTCCATGGACCAGCCACCTGTCAGTACATTATGCCCAAACCACTTCACATTCCTTGCCTATTTATTCCCTTTCTGAATTAAGCCACTTATCTTCCTTTCATCTCCTTTTTTTTTAAGTTAACACTGAGAATCCACTAAGACCACAGTATAAAGTAGACTTAATGAGATCTAGCAAATAAAAATATGAAATACCCAGTAAAATTTGGATTTCAGATAAACAATGAGATTTTTTTTTTTTTTAGTATAAGTGTGTCCCAAATAGCACATGGGACATACTTATACTAAAAAAAAAAAAAAAAAAATTGTTAGCTAATTGTCTGAAATTCAAATGTCACTAGGCATCCTGCATTTTATCTGGCAACCCAAGTACAAAGAGAAACCAACAGAACCAATCACAGAGCCCGATCTGTATCCATTCTACAACTCACCTATTCTGATAGTGCTCCCCTTTACTGATTTCCAGGGCTATTACATGTTCATGGACTTGCACCCACAAAATACACAAAACCCACCAGAAAGTGGAAAATCCATACTCACAGTCTCCGCTGATTTGGATTTAATTTTATAGCCATCATAGCCCCCTTTTCACTAATGTAGTTTTGCAGGTTCTTACACTGAATTATCCAAGTCAACAAACAACTTCAATCAACACAAACCAGCAGTTTCTGTGTAGAACATTTGCAAAAGCTCTGGAAGGAAAAGTCCCTGAATTAAAACATAATTATGAAAAGAGTTTTCTCCTGCTGTTTAAGTATGAATGTCTACTCTGACTATACCTTGCTAGTTCCAGAGGGGTGAGATCCAAACTAAGTCTTACACTGTGTCCCATACCAGTGGTCTCCAGTTAATATTTTCATATAGATAAGATCTGGTTAAAGTCAATGCCACAGGAGGCTTCAAAGGAACATCGGGAGGTGAGAAGTCACAAGAAGATCCTAGGAAACCAAAGGAAGAGATTGGGCCATATTCCCCAATGACCGGTCCAACTGGTTTGATGAATGAATATTGGACCACGACATTGGACCATGAGTACCATCTTGATCTTGCTAGCTCCTTCCCAGACTGGATAGTTTTTGTCACCTTGTTCTAGATGTAGTAAGCACCTTTCCTCCTGCTTCTTCCTGTTTCATCCACCACAGTGCACCCCTACCCATGACCTCCCACCACACTCCACACACACAAGGGCCACCACCACCCTCACTAGTGTTGCCACAGGCATCTAGCTGAATTAATCCTTCAAATGAGATTTGGAGAAACCACTCCTCCTCCACCTTAATGTCTGCTAACCCTAGAATAAGGAGCTTTCCATTTTCAAAATCATTTCTTGATCCTGGATACTTTCTCAAATCTAGTGCTAAACACTAAATGAATTATGTTTCTTTCCCCAATTTTGATCAGCTAAAAATGCAATTCACCAATCAAACAATATAGTACTGACTGAATGCAGGCGAAATGTGCTGTGAAGGTATGAATTCCTATTTGGGGTTTTTTGCAATTTTAACTTATGTTAAAGTATGGTGATATTATGAGAGGATGGACTCCAGCTGACTACTAGCTCGGTAACACAAATTTAGGGTGGAGGCTAAAATCATGGGCTGCCTGGCTGTCCTTGAGCTGGCCTTGTATGCCTGTTGGGAGTATGCCTGTAATAATAATAAGATCTGGTTATTGCTTGGGGAGGCTCAACGTCATACCTAAAGAGGCTACCTGGTATCAGCTTCATACACAAATGCAGACAATGACTTTGAGAGAGATCTGCCAATCTGAGAAGTATCTATGAATCCCCAAACCCAGTTGTTTAATAAAACTATAGTCTACAGCCATTTAGTTGCCAAGACAGTAACTGCTTTTACTTTGATATTCTTCAGTCTCCAAAACTGTTTTCAGTTCCTCTGCCAGGACCATACCCCTGTTTATCTTTTCCTGAACTCCTTCGTATGATGTTCCTATTAAGTAGGAAAGCTGCTCCAATAACAGCAACTACAGTCTTTGTTTTACCGGGAGTCTCCGTATCTAGGCGGGCACCCTTCAGAGGTGGTTCTCAGCCTTCTAGGGATCAATTCTGTATTAAAAGAAAAGAAAAATTTTGTAATTCCCCTCAGAATTGTATCTGTACTCGTATTCCCTGTTGACTGAAATATGATACAAAAAAAGCTGCTGTGAATTTAGTGCACTTTGAAATGAATTTGTATTTTATTCATCACAAAAGCATCGACCTGTGCTTGGATAACAGTGTGGGTATCTGAGTGAACTAGTTGGCGCCTTCAGTTTACAAATGCTGCAAATACAGATTTACGAGCATTTTACAGGAAGTGCGAGGCTCCTGCAATGGGCCCACATCCCACAGGTTGAGAAGCACTGTGTTGTTCACTATGTGTCCTCTATCTCAGGAGGTATGCTGGCCAGGGAGTGTTCTCTGTAAGGGAGGTGATACATTTCCAGAAGTAGCAGAGGCACGTGAACCAGTCAATCTCATGCTGGGGACGATGTGGGGAGGTGGGGTTATAATTTAGGATCCGAATCAGGGCAGAAATTTTTCTTTGAAAAAGTGCCGACGGGGTTATGCTAAAAGATCACCCCCACTTGTACCCGCTGTTGAAATGCTGGAAACTGCTCCTGGGCTTTTTAGCTTTATTATTGTTGGAGCTGTTATGTCAGAGTTGTTAATATGCATATTCACTGGGTTTCAGCGCTGCTTCATGTTCACATAGGTGGTATCTTTTTTTTTTTAATTTTATTTATTTATTAGAGAGAGAGAGATAGCGAGAGAGAGCACGAGCAGGCAGGGGGAGAGGGAGAAGCTCGCTCCCCGCTGAGCAGGGAGCCCGATGTGGGGCTCAATCCCAGGACTCTCGGATCATGACCTGAGCCGAAGACAGACGCTCAACCGACTGAGCCACCCAGGTGCCCCTAGGTGGTGACTTTTGAGTGAAGAAAGAGATTAGATTAGATTAGGTCAGATACAGAATAATCTTTTATAGGCCAATCTCCCCCACTGCCAACACCCCCCATCCATCCTGATCACCACCTTCTCCTACATACTATTTCCCCAAAAACAGTAAAGGACACTGACAGTCATTACCTGCTCATCTCCCCTTTGTGATAAAAGCCCTCTCTCTTAAAGAGAGCTAGCATGCATTAAGCTTTTTGTGGTTTCAAAGCCAAACCTTTCTGGAAGTTTAACGGATGCCAAGTAGGAGAGAGAGAGGAGAAGGAGAAAGTAGGGAGACATTTCCAAGGCCCTCCCCCTGTGAGTGAGGTGAAATGGAGGTGGGACCGCTTAGGCGCCAAATCCAGGAGGGCAGCCCCCCTGAAAACCATGTGCAGATGTGAGAAACATGTCAAGGTTGTAAGTCAGGCTGGGGCAGGTACTGGAATACTCTCTGAGTCAAACAGCATTCGGTCCACTCATCGGAGTCATTCTTTATGACTCAAAAGGTTTACAGCTTACGCCCGCTGCTGCAGTGCTTACGGCCCTCCCCTCCCCTCTCCTTGCTAGGTTTCCACGCCTGCCCTCCACCCCTCCTGGCTTTGTCTCTGCCATTTTGCCCTTCAGGCTCACACACCAGTTGGGAGAACATTCCGAGGACCGGGCATCAGCTAAGCCACCAGGGGCTCCGGATGCCGACCAGCGGCGCCCTGGATGCCACCTAGAGAGACAGTGGACATGTGTGGGATCGGTTCCATAGGGTCTGTGCCAACTCACCCAAGGAAAGTTATTAGACAATGGGAATGGAGGTGTGAGGAGGGGAAAGCCCCTGTCTGGGTTTTTAATTGAGGTCATACACCTATAGGTTGCGCAATAAATAAACAAAAGGAGGGATGTTGAAGGAGATGGCGCCTGGAGCAAGGGAGGGCGTTCTTAAGCTTCATGTCAGGGCACAGAGCAAAGAGAGCCAACTCAGTCCCTTTTCCACCCCTAGAAAGACCTCAAAGCAAGAATGTGCGGCTGTCTCCCAAGTCCTTGATAAAGACGGTGCCCCGGGGTCATTCCGAGTGACCCAGTCCTGGGCCTCTGGGTGGCTAACACCACTACCTGACAAGGCGCATAGTATCAAGGGCCCAGCTTTGTTTCCCCTGTTTGAATTTCCCTTAGGAACGGTGACCCCAAGATTTGGGGGAGTGGACGCATGAGAACTTGCTGCCTCTTACAGTTTCTTGGGCTCCTGCCACAGTACTGGTATTTGATTTAGAGGCCTGAGAGGGAAATCAGTCCCACGTGGGTAGATAACAAAACACTCTCCACCTTGGAATCATGAAGTGGAATTTGAACCTGAAGCCAAAAATCCTATCTCTGCCTGCTTCGCTAATTACATAAATTTCCTTGCTAGATTCTGCAGCTGTTTATACGAATACAGCTCTGGTTCCCAGAAATGGCACCTCTCCACACGGGGGTTCAGGGCACCCATGCCTGGGCTGGAACTCAGACTCCTAAACTCTAGTCCTGTTTCTGTTAACTATGTAAGATCACCCTCGATTTGTTTTACTCTTCGATAAAATGAAGCCAAATAACTGTCCTATGATGCAGAGGTATCCAAGAAAAATGAGAGAGACAGAAAAAGAGAAAGAGAAGGGGAGAGAGAGCGAGAGAGGTATGTGTGTGTGTGTGTGTGTGTTGGTTGTGAACAGTAACTAGCAATAAATAATCAGTGTGGAAACTTCCAGATTTTACTATGGGAAGGATCATCAGGCTTGACAGGTACCCCCTAAGATACTGTTTGACCTGAGGAAGAATAACCAGATATTTGGGGATGCATTCCCCCCCTCTTTTATCTGTCCCAGAACCTCAACACCTTGTCTGACAACAACTTTCACCTTTGCTTTCGGTGAGAATAGAGGAGTTAGGGGCAAGGTACAGTTGGATAACCGTGAATTTTCCCCCAAATGCAAAAATTATTTCAACACAACTGTTTCTAAATTAAAATGTAGCCTGGTCATTCCATGAAGAGCAAGTGCATTTCTTGTTTCTTTTGTTTACTACATGCATTTTTTTTTTTTTACGATTTTATTTATTCATTTGACAGAGAGACAGCGAGAGAGGGAACACAAGCAGGGGGGAGTGGGAGAGGGAGAAGAGAGGGAACACAAGCAGGGGGGAGTGGGAGAGGGAGAAGCAGGCTTCCCACGGAGCAGGGAGCCCGATGCGGGGCTCGATCCCAGGACCCTGGAATCATGACCTGAGCTGAGGGCAGACACTTAACGACTGAGCCACCCAGGTGTCCCACTACATGCCTTTTAATAGAAAGATGAACCAGTTTGACTAAATGTGGCTCCCATAAAAAATCCTGTGCTTAACAAAAGTTAGACTCAAATTAACCCCACTTGATGATATGGGGTGATTAGGCGGGGAACCTAGAGACCTACTATGGTTAAAAATACTAAGGACTTTTTATATGACATACAGATGAACCAATAAAAACGTGACCTCTTGGCACCTATAAAAACAGATATCTTGGGTTTCTTTCAGTGAAATATTTGAAGGCTTTAAATTTTTAAACAAAGCCCAGCTGTTTTGTATGCACAAGTTCCAAACCCTGAAATATTCTCATGATATCTAGTTTCAAAGAATTCAACTACTGTAAACTAGTGAGTAAACTAAACTGGTAAGTGATGTTTTCTCTTTAAAAAATTTTTGTTATCAAGCATTACATATGATAAGTAAAAATCGAGAGGAAAAATGTAAATTGATTTGGTAGGAAAGGAAAAGCAATATAATTGTGATCCAAATGTAATAAATATTACAAAAGCTAAGTTCCCACTCAGAGTGTGAAAAGTATACCAGAGAATCTCCAAGGATTTACATTTAGGTAGAATTTAAATAGAGTCAGATTGTTACCCATTTAAATTCTAGAGCTCAGAGAAGCATTTGTTAAGAATGTCTCCTTTAGGGGTGCCTGGGTGGCTCAGTTGGTTTAGTGTCTGACTCTTGATTTTAGCTGAGGTCATGATCTCAGGGTCCTGGGATGGAGCCCCACAGGTTGGACTCTGTGCTCAGCAGGGAGTCTGCTTAAGGATTCTCTCATTCCTCTCCCTCCTGCTCTCTCTCTCTCTCTTTCTCTCAAATAAATAAATAAATCTTTTAAAAAATAAAAGAATTTCTCCTTTAAGTCACTGTCCCAGTAATAGATTTATTGTTTTTGTGAGGGGACAGACTTCTGACCCTTCTTCACTCAGTCAGCCTAGATTAAGCTCAGTTAGCCTATGATTTGGAAGCCAATAAATAGCTATGTGGTGATTACCAATGCTTTGTTTTTTTTCAAATGCTAAATTACCTTGAATCACTGCCCCCTCTTTTTTCCTTTCCTTTTTTTTTTTCTTTTTAATTTCTCTTCCTATTCCTGTCATTCCCTCTGGAACTGACTAGTGGCAGGGTCTCTCTTGCCAAAACACGTTCTTCTCTGTGGTGAATTTTCTTCTCTTCCCCCACTCTTCCAGGCTCAATGTCACTTCCCACTTTTGCTTCTTTTCCAACCTCACCTCCTCAAATGGCATGTACATTGTTGTTTTTTAATTTTACCACCGAAGATTCTTAATGTCTCTGAGTTCTTAATGTCTCAGAGTGTTGCAAACATACTTGTCCTTCTCTACCAAAAAGGGGGAAAGGTAGTTGCCTGGGGTAACTGGATTTGATTTGTAAGTGATGGTGTGGAGAAGTATCCTGCCTCTTCTGAGTCTGCAAGGTCCACGCGACATGCATGACAAGTTCCCAAGAGCTCCCTGTAAATCAGTCTGGAGGTTCTGTGTGAACGCCATTCACACAGTTGTTCATACTTCCTTTCTAGGAATCAGATTCCAGCGACTGCAGTTAAGCCTGGCCTTTTTAGTCTGATCTTCATACCTGAAAAAAATTATTCCCTCACAAGAGCAGTTCTTAGAAGGTGGCTATGCTTTCTCTCCGTAGTGTATTCTCTTAAAATACACATTGATTTCAGGGAGGTTTTCAATTTCAGAGGGGCGGAGGCGTTCAGTTGCTCCTGAGTAGGTCTTGTAATAGTTCTGACCTGCTGGCTGCTTCCTACCTAGGGATGTTCTCAGCAAGCCTTTCACGAAACTTTTGAGTTGCAAACATCCCCTTTGGCCAGATCAGATACAGGAACATTTGGACTTTCCATAACCTTTCATTCGAGACTTTATAAATGTAGGAACCCACCCTTTTCCTCCTCCTAACTAACAACTATGATTAAGCCCTGGAAGGAAAGGATGGGAAGTATGTGAATACACAGCCCACCAATGACTCAAGAGTTAGAATTTCCGAGAGAGAAAATATCCAATGGGTTTCTCTCTAGGCTTTGATGGGAAGGAAGAGAAGAGTTTTCCTCAGGGCATCTCACATGGCAGAACAATGTGAGGCAAAGTTAGAGCTAATATATAAAAAGCATCTGGTGCATCCAGCACACTCTAACCTCGTAACCTTGTAATCATTTGGCACAGCGGGAAGAAATTCAGAACAAAACAAAACTAAGTATTCAATATCCTATGTGTGACTATAACTTCGAGCCTTTGGGATGGCCTTTTGGCCATCATGGTGGTGGTAGGAAGTTGCCCTAGGACACAGCTTAAGGTAAGGTTGGAACTATTGGTTAGCAATGAGCTTAATAATATATTAATTGAAACTAACTTCCCAGTGGAAAAGAATAGTACTGTATTTTAGGGATTATTCATCTTGAATACTATAGCCAGTATTGCTAGATTGCTGGGTCGATTCTCTTGCTGATTAAGGAAAGCAGCAAGAAAATAAATTATCATATTTTCTCAAATTGTAAAAGTCAGAAAAGGAGGGATGCCCTATTCGGAATAAATCCAGAGAGCACTTACTTTTAAAAACTTCTTAAAAATTAGGAATCGGAATGAAAACTTAAACCAGACTAGTTTCCATTTCATCTATTTAAAAATATTTTAATTTTATAAAACAAAAGCTAGTTAGGAATTTCTCATTCCATTTTATAGGCTTTTGGCTTATAGTTAATATATTCAGAAAAGTTGCTACTGACCTGTAGCTTTAGGTTCTTTAATTTCTCAGGTGAACTATTAAATGATATCTTTAGTGCATTTTCATCAATAAGTGTTTATTAGGAGCTCTCAGTTTGGGGGTGATCCTAAATTAGCAAGATATTTAGCATGATGAAGGCCTTCACATTACAAATTAATACAGTAATTTGAAATATATGGGAACTTATAAAACAAATAATATTAGAACATTGAAGTTTTATTTAACTAAAAGCATTTATCTCAATGTTTTATTAGTGAACCTCCTGAGGCATTGAAAATGTCTGATTTTGGTGAACATGCTTTTTCTTATAAGTAGATTAAAAATTTAAACTTAAAAAATTATAAACTAGGACTTTTGTTATAATTACCGTATCTATGATTCTAAGATGAAAAATGCTGATGTTCAACCATATGTGGTCTCTCTTTCTTTCTGCTGGATTTTTGGAGGAGGGGGTTTTGTTATGTGTCCATGGTGCAAAACTTACTGGTACCAGGATATTCACTGGCAGAGTTGTAGCAGTAAAAATGGGACACATTATGGATGTCCATCAATGGAGGGCTAGTTAAGTAATTAGGGTATAGCCATATATCAGAGTTCTACACAAACTTTAAAAGAAATTAAGTACATCCATATTTACAAAATACATAATATACATGTCTTCATGTATATTATGTATGTTGTAAAAAAAAAAAGGCAAGTTGTAAAACAACGGACAAAGAAATTTGAGAACAAAAAAAGATGTGTGTTTATATAACATATACATACCTATATAAAGAGAATATAGTCATATAGGCATAGAAAATGATTAGCATAATCAGACTAGCTACCACAATAAATAGGGGAGTTTCACTTTTGAATTCACTCAATTCTATAATATTTGGTCTTTTAAATGTGAGCATGTATTATATGTATAAATTTTTTTGAATTTGTAGAAAAGCAGTGATTGGTATAATAGGATTCTCTTATGTACATATCAAAATATTGGTAGTATGTATTTCTTGATGGGAGATGAAATGGTTTATCTTTTTTTTTCTTCCTTGATCATCTGTATTATTTATTTTTTTAAGATTTTTAAATTTATTTATTTGAGAGAAGAGAGCACGAGCAGGGGGAGGGGCAGAGGGAGAGGGAGAAGCAGGCTCCCCGCTGAGCAGAGAGCCCGAGGCAGGGCTCAATCCCAGGACCCTGGGATCATGACCTGAGCCGAAGGCAGATGCTTCACCGACTGAGCCACCCAAGTGCCCCTGTATTATCTATTTTTTCTACACTAAGTATGTGTAACTGTGTAATAAAGAATGAATTGAAACATTTTTAAAGCAGAGAACGGGACATTCTCAGGAGAGAGAAAACTGTACAGAAGCAACATATTGGGAGGGGATATGCCTAAAAGTGTATAAGGTCAAAATAGTTACCCAAAGCTTGATTA
The DNA here is from genome assembly GCF_002201575.2 of Neomonachus schauinslandi. Taxonomy (NCBI): domain Eukaryota; kingdom Metazoa; phylum Chordata; class Mammalia; order Carnivora; family Phocidae; genus Neomonachus; species Neomonachus schauinslandi. The sequence continues at coordinate 25,338,672 of NC_058404.1, forward strand.
AATCATAAGCTTAAAATGAATTCCTCTCACCAACTAATTCCCCAAGGCAGAAATGGCAGCAGATTTTCAGATAAATTGATGAAGTCCCAGGTGGTTGTGTGTGGCCATTTCTTAAACATAATGAAAATACAGCATTCATTTCATATTAAAGCTTACAGTCAGTCAGATTTCTAAAAACGGATATTTGGGAATAATTCAACTTATTTCTAATAGTTGCCTCAATAATCCATGGAAATTAAAATCAGTGCTTCATTTACTGTACATAAGCTGTCACTTCACTAAACAAAGATGCTTCAATGAACACATTTAAGATACTGTTGAAACTAATCAAATATATTGCATTTCTTTTGCATATATATCTATAAACTCGGAATTATTGGGTTCTGTTTAAAAACTTGCAATGAAGCCAAAAGACTGATTTGTACTTGTCAAGAAAAGGACACAGTTTTGTCAACCATTGTTAGCAATGACCCACTACTGTCTTCTGGGCCATTTCAGAACACCTCTTATGGACCAGGATATGTGAAGTGCAGAAAGTGTGGCATAACTGCCACTTTTTGGAGGCACTGAGCTAAATTCTCTAAAAGATCAGCCTCCCCCCAACAAAGGGTGCCTCAGATTCTAGCACAGTCTTTCACTCAAGTAACGCAGACGCTCTATTTAGTAACCTGGAGGGGAAGTTTATACTGTTCAATTAATAAGAAACTGTAAAAAGTGATCCATCTATAATATGACATAGAAATAGGCACAAAACAGCCACATTTTTCTGGGGTAGAGAGAACCCCCAGAGAGCTATTCCTTCTGGAACAGATCTGAATGCCACTGGCATTTATCCATGACACACATGCTCACAGTAGGCAGCCCTCCTATGTTATTTTCTTTCTCTTTTAAAATAATTAATTTTAACAGACAACAAATGGAAATAGTATAAAATTTAAGTGTATAAAATAGTATAAAATTTAAGTATAAAATTCCCCCAACATCTGTCATTCAGTCACCCATTTCTTTCTGATGGTTTTTGTTTCCTTTTACATGTTTTAATTTTTGATACATTTAAAAAATGCTTTGGCGTAAAGAATGGGCTGTGGTCCAACTTTGTTTCCAGATGTCTCCCTCCGATAACGAATAGTCATCCAATGATGTGCAATGCGACATTTAATAAAATCTAAATTCCTGTATTTGTGTCAATTTCTAGACTCACTATTCAGTTCTGTTGATTTGAAAGTACAGATAATGCTTAAGCTCTAGAGTTTGAATCCTCAGGTTTGAATCTCTGTTCTCTGGTTTGCTGGCTGCATGACCTTAGGCAAGTTGCTTAAATTTTTAAAGGGGGAAATGAATAATCATAAGATTATTGGGGGACTAAACTATTTAGGAGAAGAAAACACGCAGAGAGTGCATGACATAGGTAGCACCCAATACATATTACTGATCATTATTCTTGTTATTGTTTTTATTGGTATATCACTAAATTGATGGATTAATTAAGAGAGAACTGATGGATGTAATTACCAAGTCTTCCCAAGTAAATATCATGTGTTTTTTATGTATGTGAGTCTTCTTTTGAGTGGACTGTCTTCAGACATCTGCTACAGATTTTTATCCATGTTCTATAAAGATTCACATTCCCTTTTCTATAGTTCATCTTCCCCAGATATTTCTCCATCATATGGTTTCAATCCCTATAATTCCTACTTATTGCCTCCCAACTGCCCTGCTCCATTTTTAGACATCTCTTATTCAAGACATCTCTTATTCAACTGAGGACCCTGATTACAACCTGTTTCTAATGGGTGTAGCAGGTTGTATTTCTTTAAAGCAATTAAGATTCAACATTACCTATAAAGGCCCATGCATTTTTAAGACTTGGTATTTTCCTTAATGAAAAAGTTCTCTGTTGAACTATTTTTCTATACGTGAAGCCTCAGTTTGTAGAAAGCATCTTGAGAAATCAGACCCTTCAATGAGATTTTATGCTTGAACCCTTTATCTCAGTTTTTGTTTCATGCACATTAAACTGTTGCTAAAAAGCATGGGTCCTTTAAAGTTCAGGGGGAAAGTGTTTATAAAGATCTAAGACTGAGCTGAAGACAAAGCTATAGCCAGAGGCCTGGTTTCCTGAGAAGGAAGGAGTCCCCCACTAATCTGTCATGCTTCTGTCTAACAGGATATTAAAGCCATCCCAGGCTCCTTTCTTTTATAGCCCTGTGCTGTACTCACGAGCCACATGATCAGGGGTCCACACCACGGCTCCTCCAGAGCTCCTTGCAAAGGACAATATAAGAGGAATTCGAGTATTGGTGACTGAGAAAAAAAAAGCGAGACAATTAAACCCTTATTATCGGTTGCCATCCTCCCAATCACTGCCTGATGTAATTAGAAGAAAAAAAAAAATACACCTTTAAGGGAATAATTGAGCCTGTTGGGCAAGCCGTCACAATTCTTACTCTCTGTCAGTTCTCCTTGGTTAGGACGCCTTTATTACATTAAAGGTGAGATGAATTTTAAAAGAAAACACTCATAATTTTTTTTTCTAATTAAAGTAACAGGTTGGGGCGCCTGGGTGGCCCAGTCAGTTAAGTGTCTGCCTTCGGCTCAGGTCATGATCCCAGGATCCTGGGATGGAGCGCCCCATCAGGCTCCCTGCTTTGAGGGGGGCCTGCTTCTCCCTCTGCCTCTGCCTGCAGCTCGCCCTGCTTGTGCTTTCTGTCAAATAAATAAATTAAATATTTTTTAAAAAATAAAGAAACAGGTTGTTAAAAATAGATGCATGTAATAAAAGAGATCACGGAGCCTCCCCTCAACCCTAAGTATACTCCCGTCTGAACAGTGCATTTCTCTTAAGCTACCTGAGAGGATTGGGAGGGATGCGTATTAACACACACACACACACACACACACACACACACACGTATGTGTATACATCCCAGACCACAAATGACATTCAGATGCTGTTGGTTTTATGGGCAGTACTACACCCTTCAGAGACGAATGGCTGATTTAATACTGGCCCAGAGCTGACAGATCTTGAAAAATGCCTATTCCATCCTTTGAAAGAGTTCTGTAATCAAGTGTTGTGGTTACCAGCAGAATGAAATCTCAGTTTCGGACTTGGAGAGTAATTCACTTGGGCGAGCCTTCTCAAACCAAGTGCAGACAAGAGGCCCGATGGCCCTAGAGACGGTTAATGGGGTCTTTTTCCCTCACAATCCCCTGTTTTATTGCCGCCCCAGTCAGCCAGGATTTCACTTTGTTTTTATGTCTTCCCTTCCCATGTACATATGTTCTTCCAACTGATGGTAAAGCGAGCTGAGTATATAGGACCTCTTTCCCTTTCTGAGGATTGAAGAAAAAGTAGTAACTATCAATGAGAGCTTGATAACTATGAGGGCTGTCATTGCTTGTCTGGGGAGGGCAAAGGAGCGGGTCAGCTTCTATAGAGCCGAGAAGAAGGACCCAGATCAGACAGTGTGAATGAGGTGAGGAGTAGGCAAAGAGAGGGCAAATAGGAAGATTTGATGACAGACTATGAGCAGGGCATGCTTCAGTAAAGAGCTGAGAGCAAGAGAAGACCCTGAGTCAGTTTGTCCCTGGGAAAGAAAAAGACTGCTCCAGAGAGAGTTCTCAGAGTAGGAAATGAGGAGATCATTAATGGCCAGAGTATAATGGGGCATCTTAGTCGCACTGTTTTGGAATTTGGGGAAAATTAAAGAAGAATAGGCTTCATATATGAACAAAAAGCTAGGAAAAAGAGCCTGATCCCGGGATGGGATTGGAACTAGGAAACAAACGCAAACCTTGAAAATCTGCTTAAGTTAAGCTTTGTCAGGAATGAGACCGTGCCCTCTGTGTGTTGTTCCTGCTGAGATTTCCGATCAGTATCATAAAAATATTAAACAGCCACTACTGACCACTGGGTATTTGCTGTCCAGGAAGTGCCTGGAGGAGTTGAGAAGTGACAGCATTGACCCTGAAAACTTAAGGTTAGGTCCTTAGGAAAATACCCCATTTATGTATCACATGCATGTGCATGGATGCGCGTCCATGCACACACGTCCATGCACACACAAGATTTAGCTGTTGAAGTTTCTCCCTGTAAGTCCTGCCTGTTAGTGGCCTAGAAACCAAAGCTGGATGTGCTGTATCCCTGAAACCCCACTTTCTCAATCACAGAAGATGCTGGTGAGCACTATTCAAACCGTCACCTCGCTGCAATAGACCTGCTACCCCCTGCATGTCATTTTCAGAGAAGGACTCCTGCCTCTCCATAATTGTGGGATATCCAGCTTTAGCTTCATCAGTGTAAGCCACAAGATCTGACAATGAGCATGAAAGAACTTCCTTTTCTGATTTTAACATTTGAGACTGGTGATGGAATAAAAGCTACTGGGATAGACAATTTGGATCACAAACTGTTAGTACAGAGTAGCGCTAAATTCATTTTGAAAAGAGGGATGGGAAATCCACACATACTACTTGGGGGAAGCTACTGGTCCTACATTTGCCATTCTTCAATTTTGCCCTGGAGATTTATTTAGGCCCAAGTATTTGCTTAGATCTGTCACTTCCCCCCAGGAGACTGAGAGTATTGTTTAGAAGCTCAGTTCTGAGGAAGAGTCCAAATGATACAACTGATATGTTCATTTTCTGTTATAACCTTGTGAGGAAAAAAATTTTTTTGACTGGAAGTATAGCTCCTAGACCCAGACATGCCAATTTACCCTATCATGCAAATGAAGGAAAAAATATATAAATTGTGAGCTGATTGATTCATATTTAACACTTTTTTGGAGGATGCTGATGGAAACTCTTGCCTTCACCTTGCCTAAAATTAGATAGATCATTGCAGAAAGATTTAAAGTTTATACCACATTAATCAGTGTTCCTTCATTCTTTCTAAATTTGATGCAGATTTCAAAGGATAGTTTAGGAGCGGGGCTGTATCAGGACCGAGTCAAGTCAAAACTAACCAGGAATGCCCTGTGACTTCTAGATTAAATTACCTGCTTGCTTTTCCCTCTGGTTCTCTGTGCTGGGGACTATTATAAATCTTTCCATAAACCTATCTCGGATTTTATCTTCCCAACTTTAAACATTCTGGTAGCGTGAGCAACATGACACACTATTTTTCTAAGCGTAGAACTGAAATAAACATGGAAGGCCTGTGTCTTAGATGCGATGTGAAAGGAATAAATTTAAATGTTGGAAAGTAGATGTTTCCTTACAGAGTCAAATTATCATTATTGTTATTATTAATATTATTTAGCTTTGACAATATAAACTAATGTAAATAAAGGCACTAAGGTATAGAAAATTGTTTTGAATAACTTACAAATTTAGATATTAAAAAGTTAGTGGTTGTTCTTTTCACTATCACTGATTCCCTCGTTCTGGAACTTTTCAGTAATAACACTATGACAGAGGATAGCCAGAACAACAATTGAACAAAAAAGAGTCCTTTTAAGACACAGGTGAATAGCAGTGCAATGCAATTACAACTACAAATATTATAGTATATTTAAGAGCCTAAACAGATTAAACACACACACACACCCCAAAAATAGATTTTGAGTTAAGGTTTCAGTTACTATTAAGTGCATAAGTATGTATTAAGCCCCTTGTAAATAATCAATTTTAATCCTCACAACTACCCAGTGAGGTATTATTATTATTTCCATGTGATGAGGAGGAAAATAAGATTTGAAGATAAAGTAACTTTTCTAAGATAATGCAGCAAATAGCTGGCAGTTTCAGGATTCAAATCTGGATCTGACTCAAAAGTTGATTTTTTTTAATCAATGTAATCAAATGTCTCTAGTGTTACTTCTTTTTTAAAATCTTAATACCAACAAGAAAAATATATGTGAATGTAAGTTATAAAACATAATGATACAACAGCTATTCACCCAAAATCCAGCTGAAAAACTGAAATATTACCTTTCCTGTTAAAGCCACCCAGCTGAGTTCTTCCCCAGCTGTCTCCCTGCCTTGCCCCAGAGGTAATCATAATCCTCAATGTTGAATTTATCATTCCCTTCACATTTTATGAATTATTTTTACCACATAAGCATTTTATTTTCAATGTTGATATCTCATTCAACATTGTCGCAAACATTTATCCATGTTGTTGCACAAAGCTGTAACTCACCCATTTTTCACTACTGTGTAATATTCCACTGTGTGACTATGCCATTTCAAGAGATCTATTCTCAGGTTGATGAACATTTGGATTATTTCCAATTTTTCCTGATATAATGTTACTGCTAACATTTTTGAGTTGTCTAGATGCACATATGCAAGAGTTTCTCTAGGGTACATACCTCAGAGCCGAATTGCTGGATCATAGCACAGTTAATGTTCATTCTTAAAATAAATGTAAAATTATTTTTTAAGCAGTTGTGTCAATATACACTTCCACCAGCAACATATATAGGTTCTCATCATTTCACATCCTTGGCAACAATTGGCATTGCCAGACTCTTTAATTGTAAATGTAGTACATGTAAAATGGTAGTTAATTATGATCTCAATTTGCATTTTGATTAATAATTGGTTTAAGCATTTTGCCATATGCTTATTCTTTAAAAAAAAAAAATTTCCCCCAGGGCACCTGGGTGGCTCAGTCGGTTAAGCGTCTGCCTTCAGCTCAGGTCATGATCCCGGGATCCTGGGATCGAGCCCTGTGTTGGGCTCCCTGCTCAGCGGGGAGTCTGCTTCTCCCTCTCCCGCTCCCCCCCCAGCTGTGTGCTCTCACACTTTCTCTCTCAAATAAATAAAAAAATCTTTTAAAAAAAAAAAGGGAAAATCCTCAACCGCTATGAACTCCAAGAGTTGCCTCTTTGCTCCAGTCTTTATGTTAACTCCTTCCAGAACACCAAAATGTTTATGCTTGACCTTATCATTTAATATTCTATGTTCTGCTAACCCCTCTCATATATTTTTAATAGGCTTTATATTTTCCAGAAGATTCAGGTTCATAGCAAAATTGAGAGGAAGGAAGAGAGATTTCTCCTATAACCCCAGGCCCTCCAACATATTTGTTTGCCTTTTATATCCCAGCTATTTTACATTCTGGAAAAGGCAAAACTATGGAGACAGTAAAACAATTGCCAGGGGTTAGGAGGGAGGGAGGAATGGATAGGTGGAGAACAGAGGATTTGTAAGGCAGTGAAGCTACTCTGTATAAACTATCATGGTGGATATGTGGCATTATACATTTGTCCAAACCCATAGAATGTATAACACCAAGAGTGAAGCCTGATGTAAATTCTGGACATTGAGTGCTTATGGTGTATCCATGTGGGTTGATCAGTTGTAACAAACGTACCGCTCTGGTGGAGAGTATTGATGATGCAGGAGGTGATGCTTGTTGGAGGGGACAGATGGTGAGAAAAGAACATACAACAAAATACCTTGCTCAGTTATTGAATGTTAAGGGAAATAAAATGTATATTTAAGAGAACTCTGCAAATCTAGAATAGTATTACATACCAGACAACATAATGATGGAGAAGGTTGTAGTGCAAGCAAACAAGACAGCCCGCACATGTGTTGTCACTTTTTATTAGTGTGGTACTTGTCTCAAAAGTGTTTGTGTCACTGCAAGGAAACGCTTGAATGCAAAGTATTCTAAGAGTAGTATGTTGGGATGGTGGTTGAGTATTCTTTTCAGATAATTACGATAGGTTTCTTCGAAGGAAGAATACACTTAGAAGAGAGATGAAGTGTACAGAAGTTGGGAAACGACTCTTAGTAAAGAGTGCAAAAGAAATCACACACGTAATGATACAATCCTTCCATTTTAAAAGGCTGGGTGGGAGGATTAAGATCAAAATATAATTGGCAAATCAGAACAGTGGCAGAGAAGACAAAGAGGAGTTCATTTTTAAGTAGGTCATTTGGGTGAAGACCCTCGAAATTCTACCAAACTGCAGGGCCCAAATTTCATTAGCAAGTAGAGGGACCACACCACATACCTCTTGAGGCCTCAGTGGTAGCAGGAGAGGCTTGTCCAGAAAGGAGTAGAGCTTAACTTATGGATTTCTGAAGCGTGTGGTTCTGGAACAGATTTGAGAAACCCAAGAGACTGGCCCCCAAGAGGACAGAGTTCTACTGTGGCAGGTATGGTCCTGGGATTTGCAGCTGCACACTCGGTGGACCACGGTTGTCTTTTCTGAATTTCTGTGAGGCATGGTAGCCGACAGAGTAGATGCTTTTTCCTTTCCGACATCTTTGCTTTTAATGAGTAGCATTTTTGAATGCTGGGTGTGTTTAGAACCCTATCCAAGGAAGTGAATGTGAATATAAATTCATTGTTACACGCTATATCAAGACAAACTAGAACCTAAAGTGAGGGGACATGAGAGAATATCTGGTCCAATCTCTTATTTTACACTTGAGGAAAGAGGAGACCTGATAGAGTGTTCCAAACTCACAGAGTTTGACTTGAAAGCCCTGGTCATAATCATCGTTGCAGAGAGACCCAGATTCAAGTTCTTGCTTCTCTAATTATTACAAGTGTGAAATCAAACAAGCTATGTAACCTCTCTGAGTTGAATTACTTATCTGTAATAATAATATTTACCTCCCAATTATATTGTGTCTACAACTTAAAATCCTGAGCTAAATGATCTAGTACCCTTGTTCTGTCATATAAATTACATCTTTGTATTTTTATACAATAATACATAATTAATATGTAGTATATTATAAATCATATATGATATTTTAAAAATAAACTCAGGAGCAAAGATAGTATTATATAAGCAACTCAAGGCCACTGATGGTGTTTATGACCACGTTAGGAACATGACTTAAATCAGATCTCTTTCCTCTATACATGCATGGACTTCAGGATCCTCACAGATTCATTTTTTTTTTTTTTTTAATTTCAGACCTGGAAGACTCAATTGTGAAATTCAATGGGCTTCTCTAATTTTTTTTTTTTTTTTGCCCTTTATATGTCTGTTTTGTCAATTCACCCAAAAGATGACAACAATCAGTACAGAAATAGTTGTTTGTTCAACAATAGAATATTTGTATTGGAGAGATCCAATCTAGTCCGTTCTCTCCTGATATCAGTCTTCAAATATCAGTTTTCCACAATTCATGAGTCTCATTGCCAGGTCTACTTTTAAATTTTTGCCTTGCAATTCCCCAAGATGCAGTTTACTTCAGCTGGATCCCAAAGAGATAATTGACTGAGTTGGTTATGCATGAAAAACCAAACCTGATGACCTCCTGCAGCCCCGTTCTCCTGTTGCCTATTAAAGTAAGTTAATGATCTGGAGCTGTGTAGGGGTTTCCAGAAATAACACTGTAATGACCAACATGCTGTAGTTAGCAGCTAAGAAAAAGAACTGTTTATTTTTTTCAGGCATTGCTCAAACCCATGCCATACTATCATTGTTTTATGACCCAATCTACTATGAAGAAACAGCAACACATTACAACTCAGATGAACACAAAACATCCACTTAGTGAAAACAAACCCAAATTTTCAAAACCATGGTAGAGAATTTTCTTTGAACAGATGCTTTAGAATGACATCTGGATATTGATTTAAGAGTCAAAGTAGGAGGAAACACATAAATGACTTCTTTACTTTTTACAATTTTTTTAATTTTAGTTTTTTGGGTATAGTTGACATACCGTGTTGCATTAGTTTCAGGTACACAACATAATGATTTAACTTCTGTCTCTACCTTATGCTGTGCTCACCACAAGTGGAGTTACCGGCAGTCACCATACAACACTATTATATCATTGACTGTATTCCCTATGCTATGCCTTTTATTCCTCTGACTTATTCTTTCTGTAACTAGAAGCCTGTATCTCCCATTCCCCTTCACCTGTTTTGTCCATCTCCCCACCGCCCACCCTCTGACCATCAGCTTTTTCTCTGTATTTATAGGTCTGATTGTACTTGTTTGTTTATTCATTTGTTTTGTTTTTTAGGTTCCACATGTGAGTGCAACCATATGGTATTTGTCTTTCTCAGTCTCACTTATTTCACTTAGCATAATACCCTTTAGGTCTATCCATGGCAAGATCTCATCCTTTTTTATGGCTGCACAATATACTATTATATATATATATCTTTTTAAAGATTTTATTTATTTATTTGAGAGAGAGAATGAGAGAGAGAGCACATGAGAGGGGGGAGGGTCAGAGGGAGAAGCAGACTCCCCGCCGAGCAGGGAGCCCGATGCGGGACTCGATCCCGGGACTCCAGGATCATGACCTGAGCCGAAGGCAGTCGCTTAACCAACTGAGCCACCCAGGCGCCCTATACTATTATATATTTTATACACACACACACACACACCACATTTTCTTTATCCATTCATCTATTGATGGACACTTGGGTTGCTTCCATATCTTGGCTATTATATATAATGCTGCAATAAACAGAGGTGTGTATATCTTTTCAAATTAGTTTTGTTTTCTTTGTGTAAATACTCCATAGTGGAATTACTGGATCATATGCTATTTCTGGATTTTTTCAAGAAACTTCCATACTGTTTTCCACAGTGGCTGTACCAATTTGCATTCCCACTAACAGTTTGTGAGAGTTCTTTTTTCTCCACATCCTCACCAACACTTGTTATTTCTTGTCTTTTTGATGTTAGCCATTCTGACAGGTGTGAGGTGATATATCTCATTGTGGTTTTGATTTGCATTTCCCTGATGATGAGTGATGTTGAACATCTTTTCATGTACCTGTTGCCCATCTGTATGTCCTCTTTGGAAAAATGTCTATTCAGATCCTCTGCCCATTTTTTTTTTAAAGATTTTATTTATTTATTTAATTGACAGGGAGAGAGAGAGAGAGAGACAGCATGAGAGGGAACACAAGCAGGGGGAGTGGGAGAGGAAGAAGCAGGCTTCTGGCTGAGCAGGGAGCCTGATGCGGGGCTCGATCCCAGGACCCTGGGATCATGACCTGAGCTGAAGGCAGTCGCCTAACCACCTGAGCCACCCAGGCGCCCCAATCCTCTGCCCATTTTTAAATCAGGTTGTTTTGTTTTGGTGCTGAGTTATATAAGTTCTTTATATATTTTGAATATTAACCCCTTATCAGATATTCATTTGCAAATACCTTCTTCCACTCAGTAGGTTACCTTTTTGTTTTGTTGATGGTTTGCTTCACTGTGCAAAACTTTTTTTTTGATGTAGTCCTGATAGTTTATTTTTGCTTTTGTTTCCCTTGCCTTGGGAGACACATGTAGAAAAATGTTGCTACCACTGATGTCAGACATTACTGCCTATGTCCTTTTTTGGATTTTTATGGTTTCAGGTCTGACATTTAGGTCTTTAGTCTATTTTGAGCTTATTTTTGTGTATGTGTCAGAAAGTGATCCAGTTTGGTCTCTTGCATGTAATTGTCCAATTTTCCCACCACCATTTATTGAAAAGACTGTCTTTTCCTCACTGTATATTCTTACCTCCTTTGTCATCGATTGACTGACCATATAAGCATGGGTTTATTTCTGGGCTCTCCCTTCTATTCCACTGGTCTGTGTCTGTCTTTGCGCTAGTGCCATGTTGTTCTGATGACCACAGCTTTGTAGCGTATCTTGAAATCTGGGATTGTGATACCTCTAGCCTTGTTCTTCTTTCTCAAGATTGCTTTGGCTATTCGGGGTCTTTTGTGGTCCCCTACAAATTTTAGTATTATTTGTTTCAGTTTTGTGAAAAGTGCTGTTGGTATTTGGATAGGGATTGCATTAAATCCATAGAGTGCTTTGGGTAGTATGGACATTTTAACCATATTAATTCTTCCAATCCATGAGCGTGGAATATATTTCCAATAAATGGCTCTTTTGAACAAGATGGTAGAAAACAATACTAAAAATAGTTTTTTCCCACAAGATGAAAGGCTAAAATGACCATACTGTTACTGTACTTAGTTCCAGAAAAACTCAGATGTCCCAAGATTTATTACTAGTAGATATGTATGTGCACACGTGCACACGCGTGCACACACACACACACACACACACTGCACTTAGGGAGAATGTGAAAGTCAAAAAGCTTCTCAAAAATTCAGTGCCCCCTTCATCAAAGAGAAGGAGCAATGGCTGATGTGAGGAGCCTGACCACAAGGTGCCAGTGTCCTGGCCTCCCTGGAAGGTGTCACCGTGTAGGGCTCAGCTGAGGTTGTAGGCACTCGCTGGTCTCCTAGTCAGCAGCGGGGTGCCTCTGGGTGGGCCATCGAGCCTGGGCCCATGTGGAACAGAACTTGTTCCTCAGGCCTGTGGTGCTGGGTGCTCTGCAGGGACAGGAAATGAGGCAGGGTCCCAGAGAGGGAACCAGAGAGGCTGGCCAGTGACTGGACTTAAGCCCAGGGCCTCTCCACATCCTGCCGTAAAATAATCCCTTCGCGCTTGGGACTCAGCAGGTTGGTGTTGAGTAGCAGTCCCCAGATCACTGCTCTTAGGAGGGGTCAGGGCTGTGGGCAAACACATGCCCTGCTGCCTCTTCAGCCTTCTTCCCACAGAATCTGTCTTCTCCAAGTGAGGGAACCACATTTGAGACTTCCCAAAAGGGAAATTCAAGGTTTAAGCCCTTCCCAGGAGACTCCTGAACACAATGATTTGGAAATAACCCTGAACGTTCATTCACTCAACACACACTAATGGAGCACCTTACTATGTGCTAGGTGCTGGGGAGAGACTTCACATGGAAAGGTTCCTTTCTTCCAGAAGCTTACAGGATCCAGCTTTCCTTATTTGGCATGGCCTTGTAGTTAGTGCCTGAGCACAGTTCTTCCTTTTTGCAGTTTTATCCAGTGCTGGGAGTTCAGTTTTTTTTTTTCCTCTAAGAAAATAGCTCTGTGCTCCAGAGCCCACGTTTCCCCAAATGATCATTTAGCTCCAGGGAGAGGACTAGGACATCCTCCCTCCCTTTAGCTGCCTAAACTGAATGAGGCCCACTCAGTAGAGCCATTTTCAGTGCTACTGTGATTTGTATTAATTAAATATGACATGGTATCCCTAAAAAAAAAAAAAAAAATTCAATGCCCCTAGGTCTCCATCTGGTACTCTGACCCTGCTAGCTTTTTTGCAGAGGCTTTTATGGGGGCTTTCCTCAATGCAGGGCATCTCTATTTGATGTTAAGGAAGATAGAAAATCAAGTAAGACAGCTAGACTCTGAGTAAATAATGAAATCTATCATTAAAAATAAAGCAAAAAAAATCCCACGTGTTAAATGACCTTGTTTTGCAAGTTGATTTTGTGTCAGCATTTCTGGCTTCAAATTGTATAGAGAAAACTACTTAAGTAAATTCCTAGTTAATAACTGAAAGGAACAAATAAGTAAGACCTTTGAATTTTGTTTGAATCTTGTTAATTTTTTTAATACCACAAATAAACAAGCTTCAAAGGCAGATGACAAACTAGTAAAAATATTTTACAATAAATTACAAATGGTTAATATCCTAATGTATAAATAATATTTTAAAATCAGTCACAAAAGGCAAACTGCTTCGTTGAGAAAAAAAAAAAAGAGCTAAAGGACAAAACAGGTAATTTTTTAAAATACAGCTAGTCCAATGTAACAGAAGGACCAGAAACAAAAGAATGAGTATGTATGATTTCACTTACATAAGGTTCTTGGGATAGTCAGGTTCCTAGAGACAGCAAGTAGACCCCTGGTCCCAAAAGGCTGGGGGTTGCGGGAGCAGAATGAGGAATTACTGTTAAAGAGATACAGAATTCCAGTTGGGGAAGATGAAAAAGTTCTGGAGATGGATAGTGATGATAGTTGCACAACAAGGTTAATGGACATAATGCCACTAAACTGTACATTTAATAATGGCTAACATGATAAATTTTATGTGATGTGTATTTTACTACAATAAAACAAATTCAGCCAGTTTAGTATTCAAACAAAGGCAGACTTAAACAGTAATGAGATAATACTATTTTGCTCATTAAATTAGCAGGAGGAATGGAAATTCTAATTTCCATTAGACAAATGGGTACATTCAAACACTGGTTAAATGTAAAATAATCCAAAAGTTTCTGGATGACAGTTCAGAAATATACGTCAAATGTCCCAAAACCCTTTGGCTTCTTAGTTCAAAGTAGTACCTAAGTGAATTTGCTTAAAGAAATTATCATTCTCGCTCTGAAATTTATTATACAAGAATGTTCATCACATAAAATGCTGGAAAATGAGAAACTCAACATTGGTTAATTAATTCATGGAACTCCGTAAGACGGAATATGAAGCAACTATAAAATGCCCTATTCTTCATTTATACTAAATGAAATAAGATATTACAAAACAATATATACTGTGATTCCAATTTTGTACATCAAAGTATCTGTACTTAGAAACCTAACTAGGAGGATAGAAATAAAAATGGAATACAGATGTCTGCAGTTGTCTCTGGTAGTGTGATTATGACGAGGTTTTATTATTTTTTTCTTTATGCTTTTCCATTTTTTTTTCTTTCTAGCAATGGATATTTTATAATCATAAAATTTAAATAATAAGAAAGCAGAGGATAAATATTAGTAGTACTTAATAATGTTGTCCATCCTCAGCTTTAAATGAATTATTTGCTACAAGTCCAAAAAATAACTATTAAATGGAGAACAATGTCAGAATAGACAAAGAATCAAAGCATGCCACTAAAATTGGCTAAGTCAATGGGAAAATAGCCCAGTTTCTTTCATGGAATCAATTTTTACTTTTCATTGGCTTGATTTTTATGTCATCAGAGCCCACATGAAAGAACCAGAGCAGTCATTGGTGAAGATCCAATGGGAACTGGGGGTGGCAAGAACTCTGACTTGGTGCCATTACTCCTGGGCACCCACCTTCCCTGAACGCTGAGCCACGAGGCACTAGGCTAATTGGGTACCCGAGTTGCTAAATGAAATTGTCTTTAAAAGGAGACTCTACTATAAATATTGTAATTATCTCAGGAAGAGTGTCCATTGATTTATCAAATAGGATTGAGAATTCAGTATATTTAAATCCTCTACTATTACAGAACTGTATTTGTACCTATTTTCCACCTAAGAGTTTTCTCCTCCAAGCTCTCTCTTCATGTTCTTTTTTTTTGTGATTTACTGAAGTATTTTTTATTGAGATATAATTGACATATGTAATATTATATTAGTTTCAGAGTTGAAATATTTTATATATATATGTATAAATGATCATCACAATAAGTCTAGTTAACACTGGCATCACACATAATCACAAAACACTTTTTTTGTGATGAAAACCTTTTTTTTAAGATTTTATTTATTTATTTGACAGAGAGAGCACAAGCAGGGGGAGCGGCAGGCAGAGAGAGAGGGAGAAGCAGGCTCCCCACTGAGCAAGGAGCCCGATGCGGGGCTTGATCCCAGCACCCTGGGATCATGACCTAAGCCAAAGGCAGACGCTCAACAAACTGAGCCACCCAGGTGCCCCTGAAAAAAAATTTTTTTTGAGAGAGTGTGCAGGGTGGGGGGAGGAGAGGCAGAGGGAGAATCTTAAGCAGGTTCTAAGCCCAGCACTGAGCCTGACAGGGACTCCATCTCACAACCCTGAGATCATGACTGATCTGAAATCAAGAGTCAGACACTTAACCAACTGAGCCACCTAGGTGCCCATGTCTTGTGATGAGACCTTGTAAGATCTGCTCTCTTACCGACTTTCAAATACATAATACAGTGGTATGAACTATAGTCATTATGCTGTACTTTACATCCCAAAGATGTATTTATTCATGTCCATTATTGTTTCACCAGCACACTGCCTTTTCCAGGGTCTAATAAATACTTGTTGAATGATAAAAGTACTATGTCAGGCTGGCTCATAGTTCAGGCTTAAGTGATTATCCCAAAAGTAGATTTATATTACCTTTATGCAGGAATAAAGGTCTCCTCCCCCTCTAACTAAAAATATCACTGGTAGACTAAGTCACCTTCCCCATATTTTAAACTTTTAAATTGTTCAAAAGAAGTAGTCAAAGAAGGTCTGACTGAACAAGGGAGCTGCTCTAGGTAAAATTAAAAGGGGGTGAATCTATATTATTGCCCAATCCTTTCTTTTTCCCTTCTTTCCCTATCTGACACCTCCAGCATTTGGGTTTTAAACATTTCTGCAAAGGCTGAATACCAGGGTGGATAGTGGGGAAGAGCCCAGGCATGGGTCATGGAAACTTAAACATAAGTGAATATTTTAAGGACAACCATTAAATTTCAAATTTAATTATGTCTCTTAATGGAATACTGTTTAAAAATTATTTTCAAAACTTTCTATTATTTGTCTTATTTCCTTTGAATGTTACAAGTAAATTTTTTTCCACACTGATTTCCCAATGCTCCATTGAACACAAATTATATTACAACATTTTCCAGGCTCAGGAGGCTTTTAGTTCCTGTGGGAGAGAAATAAATTTACAAAGACATTGCTTGGCTCATATCACTAGAGCAGAGGTTTAAACTAGTTGCCCTGGAGCTAAATGAAGCCCAAAGTTGAAATTACCTGGAATGGGTTTAGATTTTTTTTTAATTAGTTGCCAGCATGTAAAAGTTGAAGGATTGAAATAAAATTATAAAAGTCTAAGTAAGAGGCTCTTGAACAATCTTTAAACCCAGAACCTTGGGGCTGCTGTGTTAACACATGCCAACAATCAAGTGAGCCTGACTGGCCCTGCCCCCTTGGGGAGGTTCTAGGTTCCCCACTTCTCCCCACCCCAATGTGGCTTGTCTTCCTCACCAGTATTATCTGCCTGAGTACCTATAGACACTTGTATTTTACTTTTTTTTTTTTTTAAATACATTATAGTGGAAAAAATGCTAGAGGATGTCCTTGGGCAGTATCAATGATACCTAGTATCAATCATTAATATAGAGTAGGAACCAGAGAGGTGACCTCTTAGTCATTTAGTTTTCTGTCATGCAATTCAGGAACTACCTATGTGATTTTTTCTTACCTTGGTAATACACCGTTAAATGTGAAAACATCCAAATAGACAGGATAAAAAATCCCTGTGAGTAGCTTCCATGAGCCTGATGCCCAAACTGAGAAGAGCATGGCAGGAAGTAAACAGCACAGGTCCTTGTCTTTGGGTCAAATTGTAGCAACAAAACCTAATGTGATTTGTGGTGGTTTTTTATTGTCATGTGTTGAAGGGGTTTTGGAGGATCCTAGACTTCTGGTGGGGAAATGGGCCACTTAATCCCTGCTTCTTACAGTCCAGTGTTTCAATACCCAATGTCACTTAATGCAAATCAGCTAACAAGCCTAATCTAATGTCATCTGCCCACAACAGAAGAAAATGAAACACTGGGTGATGAGTTAAAGGTTGAATGAAGAAGAAGGAGTCTGAGCTGTCCTGGGAACCCTCTTTCATCTGGTAAAGCACCCCTGTTTTGTTGATACTCTTAATGACTTTTCCACTCCTTCCATCCCCCTTTTGTGAAGGCTCCTCAGATTCAGAAAGGGTAAAATCAAGGGCTCATTTTGTTTTGTTTTAATCTTCCCCTGGATCATTATTTAAATAGAAATTGCATGTTTTTGTTTGATATGCCCCCTTAGTAATATGTAATAATAATGGCTAACATTATCAAGTGCTTATTATGTGCTGAGCACTTACACACATTATCTTATTCAATCCTCATTAAAAACCTCATAAGATAGGCACTAGTTCAACCTCCTTTTTTTAAAGATGAAGAAACGGAAGATTCAAAGGCAAAAAATTGTATTCATCACACAGCTAGTAAGTGGCCTGCTACAAAAGTCCTGCTTTCAACCACTATTCACTATTCTACAAGTACAGCAGTCTTCAAACTGTAGCATGTCCATTTCTAAAGGGGCTAAGAATTAAAACGATGGGGGCACCTGGGTGGCTCAGTCGGTTAAGCATCCAACTCTTGATTTCAGCTCAGGTCATGATTTTGGGGTCTTGGGATCTCATCCTGAGTCGAGCTCCACACTGGGAGCTTAAGATTCTCTCTCTCCTTCTCCCTCTGCCCTCCCCTCGCCCCTCTAAAAAAAAAAAAAAAAGAACTAAAACTATGAAAATTGGGATTTGGCGCAGGACACAGACCATGTCAATAAACCAAAGAATGGAAGAAGGTGATGAGATTCAGTGAAGGCCAAATGCAAAACACTATCTCACCAAGGAAATTGTTTTTGGAGTTATTGGTATTATTAGATGATGAGCAATCCACATAGCAGAAACCCCCAGAGAAATATGATGAAATTAGAGAAGACCCAGAGAAGACATCAATAATCAAGGAGAAATGAATGGAGTTTGAACAAGAAGAGACAAAAAGAGTAGCATGTTTTATTTTGAAATACTTAGTGGGGGGTGGGTGTAGAGGGATTGCACAACCTCCTAGGAGCTTAATTAAATTGAATGCAACTTCACCCAGCTCATAATAAACATTAAGAACTTATTCTGAGAGTTGATATGCTTTGGAGGAGATGCTATCTATATTTTTAAGGTTTGGATTTTTAATAAATAAGGGAAATTCGTATGTTTAGGAGGTATATTCCTTTTTTCTAATTTAAAGTACACACTGCAGCCTGTGGTCTTTTCAAAATGCACATCTGGCTATGGGATGCCTTCGTCCATTAACATGGCTTCTCACTGTTTATAACTGTAAAGGATAAAACAATCCTTAACACAATCACGCAGGAATTGAAAAGTTCTTGCCCCTACTTTTCCAACTTCCCCTTGAATCATACTGCACCTTGCTGGCGACTGCAGGCATTTTTGCAATTCCCCCAGCAGCCAAACTTCAGAGGGCAGCTCTTCTTCTTTCTGTCTTGGGCTCTACTTCCAGCTCCTTGTTCACAGCAACTCTTTTTCACACGCCCCTTGTCACTTCCCCACCAGACTGTAAACTCTGTGCCTGCCGACAGAGGTGGGGGTAACCTTGCTTACCTGGGCATCCCCAGCAATTATAAGTAGGTAAAAAAGCCCTGGAAATATCTACTGAATAGAGCCCCAAACCTGAAAGGCCATTCTCCAGAGCCAGAATTTTGATTCCGGTACATTAGAGAGCCAACGGAGTTAGCATTTTTATTGTTTTTTAAAAAAAACAGGGTGAAAAAGAGTCTTCTGTATGTACACTAAGGCATGCCTATGAAATCAATACATTTTACGCTATATTTAAGACAGACTAAAGTCTCCCATTTGCATTTAACCTTATTTAAAGAAACTCTCCCACAACCCTTCTCTCCCCTCCTCTGCTTTATGTATCTCCACCTAAGACACTATGAATATTTCACGTGTTTACCTTGTTTATTGCGCATCTTCTCCACTAGAAAGAAAATTTTAGGAGGGAAGAGATGTTTGGCTTTTTTGCTCACTGCTATAGCTCCAGAGTCCAGAACAGTGTTTGGCACATAATAAATGCTGTTGATATATTTTTTGAATGAATGGATTTAGTAGTTTTCTTTGTGCAGAGGTAATAGGCAGAAAACACCAATTAGCCCCAAAGTAAATTTTCATGAAAACTCGGTCTGAATTTTTAAAAATCTTACATAGGTCGTATTCAATTGTGATCTTTAAAAATGAAGCTTCCTACTATATCAGGGCCCCCAAATTACAGTGCCTCCAAATCCCCCAAGAGTTTGTTAAAACGCAGATTATCGCCATCAGAGATTATCATTCTGACATAGAGGCGTGGCCTACAAATTGCAGGAGCTGCATGGGGTTGTGGCCCAAGGTCCATAGTTTGTAAAACACTGTGAATGTGCACACAATATGCTCAACACGTGCTGAGTAAAAATTCAGTCCCTCTCTAGAGCAGTGTTAATTACTTACATTTGTTCTCCATCCCTAAAGGCGGGCTTTAGCAATGAATGACGAACGTCCAAGGGACAGGTATCTTCTCCCCATTTTACAGATGAGGAAACACTGATTCTTCCCTACCTCCCGCTTCCCCTTCGTTCCGCAAATTTATGCGGTTCCCACCAGGATATAAGGCAGAATCATACAGATTTTTTTTTTTTAAGTGTGCAAAGCTACCAAGAAAAAGAGGGAAAGTGCGCGGTGTCCCAGAGTCCAGCTCAGACTTCCCCGACAAGTAGACGCCTCGAGGGACTGCCTTCACCCCTGAGGCCAACAGTTGGACAGTTTGGGGCGCTTCCCCCTGCAGACCCGGAGGCTAGGGGAAAATATTCCAGCCCCGGGCAGAACAGGCGCGGGGCCGGGGGCGGGGGCGGGGCCAGAGTACCGCCTGAGGCTGCGCTTGGTTAGCCCAGCGGCGGGTAGGAGGTAAGGGGCGGAGCAACGAGGGGCGGGGTCTGGGGCGGGGTTCGGGGCAGGAGGACAGCCGGGGGCTGCCGCCCGGCACCCAAGCGGCATGAAGGAGTCCAAGCTGCCCGGCCTCGCCCCTCCCCTCGGGGGCGGACCCTGCGGGAGGGCGCGGCCGGAGGGGCGCGCGGGAGGCAGAGCGCTGTGGCAGCCCGAGCGAGGGCGCTTAGTTCTTAACCCCGCTATGGCCGAACTTCTCCGCAGCAGGAGCGACAGCTCCGGTGCTTCTCGCCCCTCTCCCTGAGCTCTTTCTCCTTTTGACCTCTGGAAAACCCTGCGTTCTTTCTGGGGCCGTGGCGAGGGGCACGGAGCGGCGAGCAAGGATGCGCTGAGGACCGCCAGCGCGCGCGTCTCGGGTGCCTCCGTGGGTCCAGGCGCGGGCTGAGCTGCCTCGGGCTGCCTCGACTTCCCTAGCGCACTCCCGCCACCCCTCGCCGCAGTTGATGTGCAGGGAGAAGCCGGACATCATGATCCTAACACGTAAGCTAGACTTGTGCCTTGCCGTCGGGCCAGCCGCGGGAGCCAGCTGCGGAGGGGACTCGCCGCGGAGGAAATGTCACCCCGCCTTGTCAAGTCGGTGCCTGTCGTTCTGTGCTTTTAAACGGTTTTCCGAGGAGGCTCGGGACCGAGTCGCCCAACTTTCTCGGAGTGGAGGAGGTGGAGTGTGGGAAAAAACAAGGGTCATAGTTTGGGGAGGGAGGTCTTAATTTCGGGTAATGACCCTTGGCTACTCACTGCTTGGGGGTCGCGAGGCGGCTCGTTGGGTGGGCTCTGGGAAGGGCTGATGGCGGGGGGTGACCGCAACTAATGAAGTGAAGCCTATGTTAACTTCCCTCTCGGGCTGGGGACGCCGAACCGGGCTAGGGGTGCACGCCGGGCGGGGGCACAGGGCGGGCCGGCCGCTAGCCCGGCTGCGCCGGCGGCCCTGCTATTCTTATTCTAAGTCCCTGGCGACGGCCTCTGCTTCCGAGGGGCGCGGCGCGACTGCCTTTCCACTATCTTCCCTCCGGGGATGTTTTGAGCTGGGCGTTTGCAGCCCTTCACCCATGCAAGTCCAAAATCAGCGCGGACTCCCTGAGAGTTTCTCATTTAGCGATGTTTAGGCCGCAGTGGCACTTGGAAATAGTTTGTTTTTTTTTTTAACTGCCTGAAAGTAAATTCGGGAAGAAATTGTTTTAATTTTAAACTTTTTTGAAACGCTGGAAAGTAATTCCGACTTAGGAAAGTCTGGTGGCTGCGGGCCCCGGGAGAGCGTTGAAGCTATTTAGCAAGCCCCCTGGCTTGCATGTGAGGGGCGCCTGCTGGGAGGGCTGCAGTGTGCCTTCACGTGCTGGGGCATTGAATCGGGTTTCCTAAAAGGCCGGGTAGAGGTGCCCACGCCCTTGGCTCGGGAGGAGGCGCCCGCGCGGGGCGAGTTCCTGGGCCGGCGAAAGGAAGGAAGGAAGCCCGCCTCCCGACCTGACTTTTCGTAGCGAAGTCACGGCCTTTGGGAACCCTGCCCCACTCTGCCTCTTTGCCCCTGTCCCCATCTCCGACGTCACGCGCTGAGACTCTCATCCTTCCGGAGGAGTTTCTCCCCTGGCTGCAGCACACTGGCCATGCCACGTGTAATTTGCAGATTATGGTTATTACTGAATCCGTTCGTTTTTTCCAGCGCGCAGCCCCTGTTGCGAGGGGAGTTAGAGCGGACCCGGGTGAGGCTGGCGAAGTAGGAACCCCGGGTCCGCAGCCTGCTGCTAGCTGGGCGCATCTGGGAAGTGTTGAGACCTCTCTGCACCTCCTTCATCTGCAACACGGGGGTAATAAGTGTATTTACCACGCGAGGAGGTTGAGAGGATCAAAAGAGCTAATACAAGCGCTTAGCACGTGTCTGGTACTGATGCTCCACTAATACCCAATTTATGCTAATTACTGTAGGAGGAAACTCCTGCGTATAGTTATCTGCACCACGGAAAAGAAAACCTTGGCGCACGCTAGTTTTGACTGAGCCTTTTTACACCCAACAGAGTTAGCGAATGGGTTCATTCTCGGGATTCAGAAGTTCTTTCGGCCCTTGTTGGTGAGGTGGAGCCGTGCAGCCTAGGCACAGCCGTCCATTACAGAAAGATTCACGAGGGTGGCATATATGACGCATTTGGATAGAAAAAAAAAAATCACAGCTCTGGACAAGGTAGAATACTGAGTCTCAAATTACATTTTTTCCCCCAAACTCTGTTTGCTGAAGGGATGAGGGAAAAGAATAGCCCAACAGAACTCTGAATGTAAATCTATCAGCAGCTCCAAGAGTTTGACTAATTCAGCATCCATCTGGACTCAGGCTGGTCCTCTGCAGAGATAATATGCAGACCATAAGTGTGGAGTTAATGGTGGCACCCAGTGCCATCTTGGCTTGCAGACTGTAGCAGATGGCCAGAGGGGTGCCCTGTAAGTCAACAGCCCCCCTAATAGAAGAACTAAAGTACTGGGGAATGAGTGTCAAATAGTTAGCAGATGTGCGTTCAGAAGTTATTTCAAGACATTTTCTGAGAAAATGTTGGCAATTGCATGTATTAACTTTTATTGTGGCATGCCAGATTTACAGCGTGGCCCAAGCCTGGCTGCATATTTTTTTCATTAGCACTACTGTTCAGAGTTTAAAATGAAGCACAGCAGACTGACTTTCTCTCCCAGCTGCTTTAAAAGTTTGCTTTTGACCAAAAAAAAAGAGGGGGGGGATTTTATTTTAATTCAATCTGAGTGATACCTTACACCAAACTGGCCAGAACAGGGACTGACTTTGTTTCCCAACTTCGACTCTCCAGGATAAAAATGAGTAGCTTCCAACTTAAATCTTTCCCTAGAGTGGATGAGAAATATGGTTTCATTGACTTACCTATGACTTTAACTTAGCAATTTTAGATCTTATGAGAAACACCACTTACTCCTTAAGAGTGAAAAGGTTGAATAGTTAAGCAATTGACTACGGCTAATTGAAGGCAGTGTTCCAAGTTTTCATACACTGGGCCAACCAGAGGATTTTCCATAGTTCTGGAGGGAAGGTGAGAGGCCAGTTGCCCTTTAACCTAAAGCCTTTTTTTTGTTGTTTATTATTTTGTTACTGGTCAATGCTATAGTTCAAAGAGCAAAGACTAAGCAAAATTTTAGGGTGTTTTTACATTAAAAAGGGATATTTGGTTGCTTCTGAAAAATATACCAGATTAATAGAAAAGCATATTATGACCGAATAAATTATTACTGGGAAGAGTGAAAAATGTATATAGTACTTAAACTCTTACTTGTAGAACTACCGTGGGGCTTAGAGGGGATATGGGAGGCCCCATTAAGTTGCCTTCCAATCAGAGGCTTGGTGGGATTCCAAGAGGTGGTTTGAAATACAAAAATAAGTACTTGAGTTTCCCTTGGTGTCCCCATGGAGATTTTAAGCCATGATGCAATGTTAAAATGAGAGTGGTATTTTTATGACTGAGGCAGGTAAATAGGCCATTTGAAAATATTCAGGAAAGGGTGATGTGGTCCAGAAGAATGGGGGCATCCAAAGTACAGTGGGTGAAGTGAATCGTACATTTTTGAAGAGAGCCTTGTGCCGGACAGGATGGTCCAGTATTGTAAACACGAGTTTCTCATGCTTAACTCTCCTTCCTAGCAACAGGAAGAAGGAAATGAGGCCATGCAAAAAAAAAAAAAAAAAAAGGCCCTGAAGGGCTCCAGACAATACTTGACCCACCCTAGCATTTTCCCTGTACAGACAGAAGACTTGCAAAAGTAAAAATAACTTCAGATGTTTCCCCTTCCTCTCTGGATATTGCCAGATCACTAAAGACTGAATTCTTGGAGCTTTAGAACACTGCAGTCAAACCTGGCCCCATGGTGTAATGGGCATCAAGGCACACATCATGCCAAGGCTGTTCTCAAAATTATAAAACGGACCTGGGGGAGAAAGGTGATCTTCATTTTCTATGTTGCATAGTTCAGTGATTAGAATTCTATGAGTTGGGACGCAGTAGAGGAAAAGAATTTCTAACGTGGTCATTCCTCTGAGTTTCACTGAGCGCTCATTTTTAACAGGATTGACCCCTAAGACACTTTGGAGTCGTGGGACTACAGTGCAAAGGAATGATGTACACAGCATTCAGGACCTAAAAATTTTTCCTTGTTGAGATGATCCAGGTGAATTAATGCCCAATCATAAAATGTTCACATCCAACCCCGTGTCCCTAAAGAGCAATAGTTCCCAGTTCCTCTTCTGAAATTAAGAGGAAAATGCTTTTCTGGAGCAGTTTTCACAGTCTTCCTTCTATCCGATTCTTCACCTTTGCATATGGAGGAATTCTGAGACTTGAGGGTCCTTCCTCTTTGAAGAAAGATGTGCTGTAAGATTGGAATTTGCTTTATAACAATGGGTTACGGGTATGAGTGCCATCAGTGGTGTTTTCTTTCAACCTCAAATTAGTCAGAAATCTAATTAATGTAAAAGGAGTAAGATTCCCAGCCGAGAAGGGCTCTTCCTGTCTGTCTGTCCTTTTCCTTGTGGGATCCTGTGTTATTGTTAAGGATTATCATGATCAGTGATAAGGAGTAGGGAGTAGTCCTGCTGGGGATTCTTTAATTAGATCTACTCTGCCTTAACATTTTTTTTCAGGACACCTTCCTTGCCATGGTGGACAGCAAGAAAGCCTTGCGTATTTAGCCTGTATATTTTTATGGTCTCTCACAAGGAACAGTCAACCGTCTCTAGTATGAATGCTCCTTTTCAATTTTTATAAAAAATCCACAGACTTTTGAGAGAATACTAATAGTAGTATAGAAGCTGAAATTGATCGCATAGTGTGCTCTTATGGTCCCATGGTCCCGTTCAGCTGTCACCTCAGCAACTCTGGAAAAGCAGGTGTGATTATTCCCCTTTTACAGATGAGGAATCTGGGGCTTGGGAGAGAGCATTCCATTCCTTGCCTCCGATCACTCACTGTACATGGCAGAGCCAGGATTTCAACCAGGTGTGTGTCGCAGTAACGTGCACCTCCGGGAGCTGTGCTCAGCTGCGGTTGGTTCCATTTAGAAGACAGTATTTGGTGGCCCTGGAGAGCCTGGCAGTCACTTTGCAGTTTCTTAGGGGGCTTGTGCTCCTAGGTGGGAGTTACAACTTGAGGATCCAAAATGGACAAATTAGAGGTTTCTGTGTCCCCTCTCTGGGGCCTAGTGCATGGACACTTGAGCCTTTGCCTTTAACATTCAGGGAAGGAATCTGGGATTCCATTTTCTAGCTTCTGTGGACTGTCCTGAATAATGCTTTCTTCCATGAAAGTATCTGTAAATAATACTTCAAAGGGAAAATCTTCCAGATGTCAGTGAAGACATTTGAATAGCATCTTGATAATGTCCTTGGACAGCAAAGGATAAAACGTTACACCTGACTAAAGCCCCCATCATACAGTACTCAGGTGGGAGGTCATTTCTTGTAATCCTTCATCCTTGTATTTTATTTTGCTACCAAACGAAGTGTCACAGTGGAAAGTGTACTCCTTTTCCATTCACACAAACCTCTGCGTGGTGGCCTTTTCATGTCTTACCCCCTCCTGTCCCCAGGAGGAAAATCAAAAACTAACTGAAGGCTGAGGTCAGTAGAGCAGGAGTCCTCAGATGCCTTTGACACCTCCCATCCACATTTTGTTCCCTTCCCGCCCCACCTTCGAGTGTCCCGCAGAGAGGATTGGAGGCAGCTTCCTGAAGCTTGTCAGAAAGGCGCCTTCCTTCTCCTTGCAGGAGTCTCTGGAGGATGTGTGAGGGACAGAAGTTTTCCACACCCTGCGGTTGTAGCATTTCCCAGGCTGCGAGCACTGAGGAAGCCGTAGAGGAAGGGACCCTGGCGATGACGTGGCTGTCGCACCCAGGTGACAAAGTAGATAGAAGATGCTAAAATTCTGAATATCATCTCCACCTCCTGAGTCTGGAGAAACTATAAACGCACAGGGGTCAATCTCCACACAACTCCCATTTTCAAACTGGATAGCACGAAAAAGGGATCTTCCGTAATGCTTGTGCATTTCTACAAATCATTTCATGGGAAATTCCAGAACTTTGCAAAGGCAGCCTGGAAAAACATTGCCTCTTCCCCACTGAGGGGCAGCTGAGATGCCTGGAAGTTCAGTGACTAGTCCAAGGTCATTTGTGTGTTACATGGTGCTTCAAACCCCTTCCTGCCCACATGTGTAAACAAAATGGGGATAGCAACAAAATGAGGATCTTCCTGTTCCTAGGAAAAATGTATCCATATAAAAGCAGAAGCCTGCCTAAACTAAACAGATGTACCTGGATCAAATTTTGGTCGTGAGATCTTGTGTGTCAGGGCGGCTGGTTGTCACCAGCACTTTTAATGAAAATAATTCTTTAGCTCACCTAGAAGACAGTAGTCCTTATTTTTTCTTACACTTTTTGGCACAAAATTGAGAACGTCAAATCATACAGTGTTTCCTGTTTGAGGTTCCACATAGGAATACCTAAAGGCAGCTTATCTTCACCAGTATCTGCCATGTTTTTATTTTCATTGGTCTTTGTGTAAGGCAGTTTGATGTTTCGTTCTATTCTTGCTTTTTTTCTGTCAGAATGGACTAAAACCAGAGTGGACAGTTTCTTTAGAATTCGTCACTATTCCCTTTATTTCTAATTTAAGGTTTCTGCAGTTACACAGTATTTCTATTTCCCAAGCCTAGGGCACTATAGAACCTAGTTCTATAAGCCAAAAGCCAAAGATTGGGGTTGGGGGTTACTTAAATAAGCTTTGCTAATTTGTAAATGAAAGAATTGATATGCCTGCAAAAACCTTTCATCATGGAGATGGGGGGGGGTGTTCCTTCAGGTTTGTAACCAGGTATTTTGCCTTGAATCTAAATTATAAAGGAAGTGGATTATATAATCTTAAAACATCTGTTTCATTTTACGGAAAAAAAATGAGACTCAGAAAAATAAGCGTCCTTGTAAGTATGTTATTTAGATTGATTCCTTACTCAAAATCGTTTAAATTGTTTTCCTAATCTCTGCAATTACCATCTTTAAAGAGTTTTGTATTTTAAGAGCTATTTCAAGTCATTTTTCTTAGCAGTGCATGGTTGGAAATGCATAAATATTTGATATAGAATATTAGAAATGTGTTTGTGTGTATGTATGTAAACCAAAGGGTTTGGTTTTGTTTTGTTTTTTTTTTTATCCACCCCACATAGAAATGAAATAGAAAGATGTGATGATGCACTCTCCGTTTCCTGAGTAGTTTATTTTCACTTCAGTTTGACTTCTTTGTGCTGGGTAGTAAGTGCCAGTTTCTGATTAGCTGGGAGATATTTTCTATTCCTGGAAATAACTGGATCAGTTTAAGTCTGGAGTACCTGAGCTCAAACCATGTCAACCATAGGCTCAAATGAATACAGAGCCGTTCACCTTTGTGAGGGAAGAGCACTATTTTTTGATATGAAAAAGAAATAGTATTTTGCAAACACTTGAACTAAATGATCCCCAAAGGGGATTTCAGTTGATTTCATTTCACGTTGCTGCGGTGTCTCTTCACCTGCATAATCCCAGGTAGAGGCTTGCAGGGTGTGTCTCATGGTTTTCTTCTTTCAAGGCAAAACCATTTATTAAGTTGTCATCACGTCATTGGGCAAAATGGGTCCTTTTTTTCCCCCATTTATATTATTTCTAGGAATGTCCTTTATTAGAAAGCAACATATCTGCTTCCAGACCTCAAGCAGAAGAGAGGAAAAAAAAAAAAACTTAAAAAGAAAACTTTCCCAAATTTGCAGTTTTTCCTTGCACTGAAAAACAATCTGGTGATTTCAAAGTGAGAGTAATCTCTGCAGGCAGGCAAAGTATGCAGAAAGTGCTCCAGCGTGGGGAGAGCAGGATGGTAGTTGTGGAACCTTGAGCAGATTACCTCAGACTCTGAACCAGCTTCCTCATTGGTGAAGAGAAAGGATGAGAAGCGCCAAGAAGCATTTCAGCACCCAGCCCACTGATTCTGTAGAAGCCAGGATGCTGCTGGGGGTGGGGGCTGGGGGGGTTGGGGGGGAGCACAAACAGAAAAGCTCAGTAAGCAGAGGAAAACTCAGGGTCTCCGAAGTGTGTTCCTCCTATAAAGATGAATTTTAATGTGAGGACTGTGGACGCCCACATAAGCAAAAATATGTAGTGTTTTGAGTTCCCTGTAGTATGCATGAGACAGAACAAAGAACTGATCTGTTAAAAACCAAATTAGAAATTTTAGCAATAAACTTCAGTCACTTTGCAAAACTGGGGAACTGAACTATTGAACCAGTGTTTTGAGGGAAGAGAAATGTCTCCACATGTAATTGATGATACATCTGGAAACTTAACAGTAGAAACGTAACCTATTCTAAAGGTTGTCTTAGGGAGAAGGGGAAGTTGGCATAAAGGAAAAACCAGAGTCAGAACCTTGGGGAATTTACAAAGCCTATGGCAATCCCAGTTTTACAGATGAGGAAGCAGGTCCAGAGAGTATTTTCTCAAGGCTACTTAACAAAGCAATGCATTCTTTCCTGGACCTGTTTCCTGACCTGTTACAGGTAATACTTGGCCCTCTTTCTGTGACAGATTATTAGAAAGTGTCGAGACACTCAGATGCAAAGCTGTTTTACATGTGAGCAAATGAAGTTGGCTGCTCTTTGGGTCACCAGGCTAAGGAGATGCTTATATGTGCTCCATGGGATAACCCGCCTCCTTCCTTGGTCAGTGTTAGAGTAAATCCGACTGCTCGCCATTCTTTCACAAACACCTGGGCTTCAGCATCTCTCCTGACTTACTCTGTCTCCTTTACTATGAATCTTCTCTCCCCATCCAGTCTTCCATGTGAGATCATCACCTTCAATAAAGGCTGAGCGTAAACCATGTGCTCAAGCAGCCCCCCCCCACCTCTGAATTCAGACTGTCACATCGCATTCTTCTCTGTACTATATTAAGTATATAGTAAGTTCTTAGTTTCCATTTTTTTCTTTCTTTCTTTTTAAGAAAAAGCTGTGGTGTGAGAATAATAGATTTTAAACTGGTTGCTCTGGTAGGTAACAACTATTTTTTAAGTGGAATAGAAAAATGTCAGAATGCATTACGTATTTTAAGTGTTATTTGGTGAAACTAGTTTCAGTTGGCATGTGCAAATGTGTGTGTGTGTATACACATGCATGCATACATTTGTGTACCAGGTTATAACGTAAACTGTATTTCTTATTATGATCCTGGTCAAAAAAATTAAGAAGACCCCGTCACTAGAACAAAAATCATACTGTATTATGTAATATTTATTTATTGAGCAACTACTTTGTGTGCCGTAGGTGCTCAGGATAGATCAGAGAGTAAAGCAGACAAAGAAACTTGCCCTTTTGGAGCTTACAGAGGGGAGAGACAGAAAGTAAACATAATAAGTAAATGTTTTGGAAGGAGAAAAAATAAATCAGGGAAGGGAGTATAGGGTGGCTGAGAAGAGGCCAGCGTGGCTGGATCAGATAGCAGAGGGAGACTGGGTGACAGACATGGTATGTTAAGAAGCTAGGGTGCGTGCGCCCTAGTTAAGACCGGAGCTTTCACCTATGAAATGGGGACTCGGTGGTGATGCCCATACTAGGTCACATGGGACTTAATACAAGGACCTTAGAACAGCCCTTAGGAAACCAGATCTTTCCTTAGTAGAGGACCATGGGACACCATGTTCCCAACTGTGAATTACCTTTCCATTTGGCTTCCTGCTTCAGGGCAGGAACCTGTGTCTGACTGACCTCTAGCACAGTCAGCAGCATGCTTAAGAGATGTCCAGGGGCGCCTGGGTGGCTCAGTCGGTTAAGCGACTGCCTTCGGCTCAGGTCATGATCCTGGAGTCCCGGGATCGAGTCCCGCATCGGGCTCCCTGCTCGGCGGGGAGTCTGCTTCTCCCTCTGACCCTCCCCACTCTCATGTGCTCTCTCTCAAATCAAAAAAAAAAAAAAAGAGAGAGATGTCCAATAAGTAAATATTGAGCGAAGGGGGACCTGAAGGATGGTTGGCTTCCCTTAAATGTATGACTATACTAAAATATACCTGAAGGTGGGTCTGGGTCAGCTACTGTTAGGCCAAACAGCCTTAGAAACTGAGTTAGTATCAGCTGGTCTTCCAGAAGCTTCCTAACTGGTTTCTTTCAGAATATGCACAACATATGTTTAGAATGTTTTTAGGCACCTGAGGGTAGGAATGCTGTTAGTTGCTAGTCAAACTCTTTGCTGTGATTAGATAACATTAGAGTGTGATAAATATTAATACAGACATTCTTAGCCCATCTAGGTATTCATTTTACATAGGTAAATCCTGATACCTGGTCTTTGGCAGTCGTGTTTAACATTTATTTTTATTAATTGCAAAAAGAAAGGGGTTCATATTATAGTTCTTAGTCTGTTTTTGAAGGAAGGAAAATAGTAACAGATTCTCTTTTCCTTCAAACAAGCATATTTGTGCTTCCAATGTGGAAGAGTAGTCTTTTCAGGATATACAAATGAATCAGGACACTTTTGATAGGTGCATCTCAAGCAGCATGGGGAAGGTGGGAGAGAGGAGTTGATGGGGTGGAGAAGGGGGCATTTGGGGGTAGAGGGGAGAACAGATTAAGAGCTCGCAGTGAGAGAGCATGGTGCCTCCTGGGAACCCCAAGGAGTTCAGTAAGACGAACAAAGCTTGCATTTGAAGGCCTTCCAGGAGCCAAATGGATAAGGCAGAGGCCAAATTAAGAAGGCTATGGGTCTGCTGAGGAGTTTGGATTGTATCTGGAAGGTGCTAGAGAGTCACTGAAGAATTATAAGCAGGGGAGTGATGTAATGAATTATGCATTTCATAAAAGCAAATCCGGGGGCTCAGGGACTCTTGGACTAGGATAGATTTGTTGTGGGCAGCAAGGAGCAAAGCTTAGAATTCATTTGGGAGACTCTTAAGATAATCTGGGGAGAAAGAGTTCCCGATGCAAGAATACAGAGAAATGTTGCTGGCTCCGTGGTTCTCAATCCTGGGTATCCTTAAATTTACCTAGAGAGCTTTTTTTTTTTTTAAAGACACGGCCTGGGTCCTCCCTAGACTGAGAAAATCCAGATGCCTGGGAGTGGGTGGTGGTTGGTGGTTTTAGAAAACTCTTCCCAAGTGGTGCCTACCCCATACAGGGCTAAGAGCCCCTGAGATCAAGGTTTTGAAGCCATGGTTTGCTTCTCCAGTGGGCTGCCCTGTGAAGCCCGCCTGCCAGGGACAGATGCACCGTTGGTGCCCAGCTGCACGACAGTCCTATAAATTGGCCACCTCAGTGGAGGCTGGAAAATGGGTAAGAAGAATCTTCTTCCATTGGAGGGAATCTGTGTGACCAGGGGAGAGAAATGAGTTTTGTTTTGGATCAGAAAATACCACCTGCCTTTACATAGCGAATGTACTTCTCCGTGGTTATAAAAGCATCGATAGACATTTCCGTGGGTCTTTGGCCACGGGTCTGTCATGTTGGGGGAATCTAAGGAATCTGGGATTTTCTTGCATTCCTCCAATTCCTTAGACTTCTATTTAAGCAATACATTCCATGTAGCTGTGGCATTTGCCTTGAGTCCTGATTTTGGTAGCATGTTGTCAAAGAAGGCAGAGAGCCTGATGGTCCCCACTGGGCAGATAGGGCACACAGAAGATGGAAGTAATCACATAACGCTTGGACCCATTTACTGTTGCTCAACCGGTTGAGATCAGCGGGTTCAACAGAATGATGACACAGTTGGGGGATTTCTGTTTAACTCACCGTTGAGGGGTAAAGGGAAGATAGGGTCATCCCATCATGTCAGGAAATGTGCAAATATGGACTAATAGTTCCCAGCCTTACACAGAAGGGTCTCCTGGACCTCATTCATCTTATACAACTAACCACTAAAGCTGTTTCCAATAAATATTTCCTGTTTCCTCCTTAACACATTTGTCTGTTGTTTGCTCAGAGAAAACCCAGGCATTAGAGTGACACTGTATTTCCCTTGTACTTTTAGTTTCTGGTGGCATTTTTGCCTGGTAGAGAATGTTTTTAAAAAATAATCCTCATAGTTGCATATCCTGAAGGAAAAGTCAAACCTTTAGAGCCAGTTAGAGGCCTCCAAAAACAGGCACGGGAGATTTAGTGACTGAAGTAATGCAATGTGTCCATGGTTTTAATATTTTAAATGTCGCTCATTGTTACATATTTTTTAAGTGAAGAATTGTCTTGTTCATTTCTTTGGGTTTTTTTTTTTTTGGTGGGGGGGCAGAGGGAGAGAGAGAGAGAGAAAGAATCTTAAGCAGACTCCCTGCCCAGCGCAGAGCCCAACACGGGGCTCTGTCTCACAGCCCTGAGATCATGACCTGAGCCGAAATCAAGAGTCAGACGCTTAACTGACTGAGCCACCCAGGAGCCCCTGTCTTGCTCATTTCTATGAGTCTTAGTTCTCTCTCCACTATGGCATTTGAATGTAAAGAAAAGCTCAGTCAGTTAAACGTCTGCCTTCAGCTCAGGTCATGATCCCAGCGTCCTGGGATCGAGCCCCGCATTGGGCTCCCTGCTCAGCGGGAAGCCTGCTTCTCCCTCTCCCACTCCCCCTGCTTGTGTTCCCTCTCTGGCTGTCTCTCTCTCTCTCTCTGTCAAATAAATAAATAAATAATCTTTAAAAAAAAAAAAAGGTATTTCTCTGCTTGTTTACTCATCTCTGTATCTTGGGGATATTAGTAACCCATGTTTTAGGATCAATGTGAAAAGTAAATGAATTAATATGTCTTACGTGCTTAGACAGGTCCTTGCACATAGTAAGCACGCAATAGAAGTAAGCATTGATAGAATTGTCAGGAGGCATCTGGGAGGTCTGCCTAGGGGAGGCAACATTTAGGATGGACCTTGAAGGATGAGGGAAATTTGACACTGAGAAGATGGGAGAGCATTTCATGCCAGTAAGTCACGGTGGTGTATGGGGAGATGAGCATTGAGTTTACTTTGGGAGGTAAAGTGAGAACAGGTAACTGAAAAATTAGGTTGTGTGCCTCATGGAGAGCCCAGAAAATCATGCAGACGGTGTTTAGACTTCATTTTCCAAGTAGTGGGGCTCTAGTGAAGTTTGTGAGGGAGAGACAAGATCAAGGCTGTACTTTTGGAGGTGTGATGAGCCAGGACTGGTGGATGGTTTCTCTGAGAGAGGAGAGAATTGGAGACGTGGAATTTTAGTTGGGAGACAAGAAGGAAAGTAATGGCTTGGATTGGGGGTGGGGTAGTAAAACTAGAAGGGGTGTTCTCTACCCAACTAACCTATAGACATAGGTTCATTTCATGTTAAATAAAATGAAAATACTGATTTGTTAAAAATCAGTACTTACATTGGATTGTTATTACCATTTTCTCTCAGTAATCGGAAGGGGGTAGGAATGAAGTCAATAATTGTTCCGTTTATTAAAAAATCAGTGACAACTTTTTATAGTTTTACCGATGTTCTCATTCTGATTTCCACAGAAACAGTGTGTTAAGTTTTCATTTGTTATGCAGCCCAAGTTTTCATGAGTGGGCATTCTTAAATTACAAGTAGATACTGACAGACTTGCCTATTTCCCATGGTTTCACATCTAAAAGAAAGACACATTTTCATCTGTTTTAGGGTAAGGAAAAGGAAGGTAAAATTTCTGGATCTCGCAGTTCTTGAAAATACTGCTTTTTAGCCATTGTAAGCCTTTAATTAGATTATCTGCTGAAGATACAAACCTTTGCCTGTTCACATCATTTATTTCTAACGAAGGGGCCCTGAGCAGAGTGGCTATTTGGACACAGCTTTTTAAACGAATTTGTGGTCATTTGGGAGCTTTTCATTTCCTTAGTGTTGGAAAGTGAGTAAGAGAATGACAATTCAGCAATATGCATTTATGGGCTCCTGAACTCACTCGGGGCCTTAAACGAGCAGTATATATGAGAGCACTTGGTAATTTGTAAAGTACTATATAAATAAATGTAAAGTTTTTTTAGAAAAATACGTTGCATTCTTATGTGCCTCTTGTCAGGAAGCCATTTTAATCAGAAAATCAGGAACATGCTCTAAAAAAGGTGGCAATACTGGCTGGTGAAGTATGTCTAATTAAGGCTTTTGTGTGTATGCTGATCCAGTGTCATTTCTGAAGACAGTCAAAATCGAGTGCACATTGAGAATTTCTGGTTACTCACCACTACTTTTGAACAATCTATTGTTTAGAGTCTAACAGTCTGTTCCACGGAAATAACCTCTAAATAGTCAGGAGGAGCGAGTTATTTAAAATATTTTTTTTTAAACAAGCACTTAGCTTTTTTTCTTTCCATGTCTGTCTTTGAGCAGGGGCCACAGAGATAGAGAAAAATTATATTTTTCCAGCAATACAGTTCTCTAGAAAATGTTTATGATTTTATGTAAGGCTGCTTTAATTCCTTTCTGAGACAAGGTGTGCATATTAATACATGAAAAAACTGTTAAGTACAGGTAATTCACACTGGACAATTCTATATATTCTTTTATTCAGCGCAGACATTGAGGTTCTTCCACATGTCTGTCACTTTATCTCCAACCCCAAATTCACTCCTGAATCTCGTGTTTAAAAATGCTGCTTTCATCGCCACACTGAAAAAATTTGTGAAAATAGACTTAGCCATGCCGTTTATTTCCACTCTAGTGCTTTCGCTGTTTTTAGTTTGGGTATTAACTAACTCATCAGAAGACAGCAGGTTGTTTTTCTCTTCGGATGCTCCATGAGGACAACCCTACTTGCTTTAATGAATTCGGGTGTTCTTAATTACCTTTCTTTATAGGCCAAGGAACTCACGAAATAATAGGGGGAAAAAAATGCTTCGAAACCGTAAAGTTACTAGACAAAAGTAAGCTATGGGTACTTCTCCTAATATGGATTATCTGCTTCCATCTGGCTCAGAAGAGAGATGCCTAATGAAGATTTGAATCTGGAATAAATTAAGCAATGTTGAGACATTTATATATGAGTGAATCACCTTACATACCTAAGTACTCTAATGGCCTGTGGAAGGTGGGAAGAAGAGTTGAAAGAATATTCTTTGTGCAAGCAGAGAAACTAATGAATGTGCCCCAGACCTCCTCTGTGAGTCAGTTTTAACGGGATCGTAAATACGTGCTTGAGTGAGTTTGAACACTGTGTGTCAGTTGCTCTTGGCCTTGCTGTTTATCAATACTATCTACAAGATGTTAACCACAGGGAAGTAGGGCTTTATTAGGCATTGCAGCCTGCCAGGATCGTGGGATTTATTGACTTAATGCCCTCTGGGTCACCTGACAGCCTGGGTCTCTACTGCTGGATGCCCCTAAAGCCACATTGGCACCATACCTGGGCCTTTTCTGCGTATCCCGGGCGGGGGGGGACAGAAGGTCTGTTCCTTTGGTCAGGTTAGTTCTCTTCCAGGGTGTCACCTGTCTTTGGTGGCCTTTTCATGATGTGAAAAGTAAACCAGGTTAGACCATCGAGGC
This sequence comes from Neomonachus schauinslandi, assembly GCF_002201575.2. NCBI lineage: Eukaryota > Metazoa > Chordata > Mammalia > Carnivora > Phocidae > Neomonachus > Neomonachus schauinslandi. The sequence continues at coordinate 25,374,457 of NC_058404.1, forward strand.
TTAAAATTATTTAATCCCTCTTCAACCTGCTCGATATGCGCTATTTTCATAATCGTTTGTAACCAGAACACAGAAGCAGCACAGAGTCACCTACTGCTAGGACCCCATTTTTATTTTTCAAGGAAAGATAGATAAAAATGCATTTTTTACAGGCTGAAAAGGTGCACCATATTTTAAACCATTTGAATTAAGTCGACTTTATATAGGCATATGTGTATTTATTTATTTTGCTTATCCATTGTCAACAGA